>NC_084597.1:21628241-21950116 GCF_033807715.1 Cololabis saira
GCAAGCCTTTTATTATTTTAATATTGCTGATTATGGCTTACAGCTTAAGAAAACTCAAATATCCTATCTCAAAATATTAGAATATCATGAAAAAGTATACTAGTAGGGTATTCAACTAATCACTTGAATCGTCTAATTAACTCGAAACACCTGCAAGGGTTTCCTGAGCCTTGAAAAACACTCAGCTTGGTTCAGTAAACTAAATCACAAGTATGGGGAAGACTGCTGATCTGACTGCTGTCCAGAGGACCATCATTGACACCCTCCATTAGGAGGGTAAGACACAAAAAGAAATTTCTCAAAGAGCAAGCTGTTCACAGAGTGCAGTTTCAAAGCAGATCCACAAAAAGTCTGTTGGAAGGGAAATGTGGCAGGAAACGCTGCACAACCAAAAGAGATGACCGCAGCCTTAAGAGCATTGTGAAGAAGAGTCGCTTCCAGAATTTGGGGGAGCTTCAAAGACAGTGGACTGAAGCTGGAGTCCATGTATCAAACGCCACTGTTCACAGACGTGTCCGGGAAATGGGCTACAATAGCCGTATTCCCATGGTCAAGCCACTTCTGAACTCAAGACAACGGAAGAAGCGTCTGACTTGGGCTATGGAAAAGAAGCACTGGACAGTTGCAGAGTGGTCCAAAGTCCTCTTTTCAGACGAAAGCAAGTTTTGTATTTCATTTGGAAGTCAAGGTGCCAGAGTCTGGAGAAAGGCTGGAGAGGAACAAAATCCAAGTTGCTTGAAATCCAGTGTGAAGTTCCCACAGTCAGCGATGGTTTGGGCAGCCATGTCAGCTGCTGGTGTTGGTCCACTGTGTTTCATCAAGTCCAGAGTAAATGCAGCCATGTACCAAGAGATTTTAGAGCACTACATGCTTCTGTCTGCTGAAAAGCTCTATGGAGATGATGATTTCATTTTCCAGCATGATCTGGCACCTGCCCATAGTGCCAAAACCACCAGTAAATGGTGTACTGACCATGGCATTACTGTCCTCGATTGGCCTGCCAATTCCCCTGACCTGAACCCCATATAGAATTTGTGGGCTATTGTGAAGAAGAAGCTGAAAGACACCAGACCCGACAATGCAAATGAGCTAAAGGCCGCTATTGAAGCATCCTGCGCCTCCATAACACCTCGGCAATGCCACAGGCTGATTGCCTCCATGCCACGCCGCATTGATGCAGTAATCCGTGCAAAAGGATTCCCAACCAAGTACTGAGTGCATTAATGGACATTTTCAAATGTTTGATTTTGTTTTGCTGTTATAAATCTTTTTTCTTACTTGGTCTGAGGAAATATTCTAATATTTTGAGATAGGATATTTGAGTTTTCTTAAGCTGTAAGCCATGATCAGCAATATTAAAATAATAAAAAGCTTGCAATATTTCAGTTGATTTGTAATTAATCCAGAATGTATGACATTTATTTATTTTTTTTAATTGCATTACATAAAGTAAAGAACTTTATCACAATATTCAAATTTTCTAAGACAGTCCTGTATGTATGTATGTATGTATGTGTGTGTGTGTGTATATGTATATATATATATATATATATATATATATATATATATATATATATATAGTATAATGCCACCACTTCAATATATATGTTTTGCTTACTTATCTATTTTCAAGACAGCTTTATTCACAGGCTTTCTGCAAAATGCCACACACTACAAATTCATGCCAACTGATTTTTTTGCATTTACTAGATGTCCTAGAGCAGGGGTTTTCAATTCCGGTCCTCAGGCCCCCCTGCCCTGCTTGTTTAAATGCTACCCTGCTTAGCACACCATGATACAAGGAGCTGTGTCATCAACAGAGTTGTACAGACCTTGATGACAAACTAATGAGGACCATTAATTAGAATCAGGTGTGTTGATGCAAGGCAACATCTAAAACATGCAGGGCAGGGAGGCCCGAGGACCTGAATTGAAAACCCCTGTCCTAGAGCAAGAGCGCTGGAGTGAACCAATTAACCCTTAGTCAGCCTTCTGATTGGTCCATGACCGACCAATCAGAAAAATCATTCTCCGTTGCTACATCCGGGCAGAATATGTGGTTGGACAAAACGGTCTACTCTCTTGTTCACATCAATTAGTCCATGGGCCAGAGCCCAAAATTTCACTTGTCAGCACCACTCAAGGTGACAAAACTTACCTATGATTTTTGAAAAGATCTATGTCTATAGATGATATTTTGGGTATGATAACCCTTGCTGAGTGGCAGCTGTATCATAGTTATCAGCTCATGAAGTTACCCACCCCCTTCAGAAAATTACATTTTAGATGCTGGTGCATATCCTGGTTTAGACTCATGTACAGGATATCTTTCAATATTGCACAAGATTTTCTTTGGTATCATTTTAAAGGGGACCTTTTAAGCATTCATTCAAGCTAAGATGTGAATCTTTCTGACCAACATAGAGGTCACTGAAGCTCTTTAAACTATAAACAACACACATTTTTACACAATTTTCGCCTAAAAGATATACTATCTTTTATCCCTGTGTCATCTAGGAGCAACAGACACACAAAATACAAAAACTGGAATACTCACAGGACCATAAGGATTCAGGAAATGTATAATATACCCATACTATATCATTGTTACAGATCATTGTGAGCCTTAAACTAGAGGAGCAACCGGGAACCTTCTTGCTGTGAGGTAACAGTGCTAACCACCAAGCCACCGTGCTGCCCTCAATGGATTCAATTCAATTCAATTTTATTTATATAGTGTCTATTGCAAGAGAAGTTGTCTGTAGACGCTTTTCAGAGACCCGGAACATGACCCGCGAGCAATTATTACATAAACATAACATAAATAATGGAAGGTAAAAACTTCCCTAGTGGGAGAAAAACCTTAAGCCAAACAATGGCAAGGAAAAATTCCCTTTAGGAGGGAAGAAACCTTGAGCAGGACCTGGACCATAAGGGGCTCCTCCTGCCGGAGGCCAGCTGGGCACAAGTTATATACAGTTCTTCATAGACTGATGAACCGGCACTTGTTTTTGATAAAGGCGACCCAGTCAAGTCACTGACGTGTTACCTGTTAACCTAATTAGTTTCAAGATGGTTCTCTCGGCTTTTCTTGGTTTTTTTGTTGTTTGTTTTTTGACCTTTTTTATTTTTCCCTCTTTACATGTTAAAAATGAAAAAGAACTAAACAGAGCTCAAGGCAAATATTTATTCACTGAAATGTTTGCAAGCAACATTTTTCAACACAGGACGAAGAAATAAATTCAGAGAGGCACTGACCTCTACCTTGCCCACAGAGAAAGGAGAGACAATGCCAAGTGAACTTCCATCCATCCATCCATTATCTATACCCGCTTTATCCTTTGCAGGGTCACGGGGGTCTGCTGGAGCCTATCCCAGCCAATTTCAGGCGAGAGGCAGGTTCACCCTGGACAGGTCGCCAGTCCATCACAGGACCACATATATACACAGACAACCAGGCATCATCAATTAACCTACTACGCATGTTTTTGGACTGTGGGAGGATTGTTTGTTTATATGTATTGTATTTGTTATTATTACTGGTATGACATACATATCATGTAAAAAAAGAAAAGCATTCTATAATGTCAAAATACAAAAATAAATAAATAAAGTGAACTTGTAAAATTAAAAACACGGCATGAAAATTTCTTCTGTCCATTTTTGTCTTCCCTGTACATGTTGTACGCTCGGACCTCCATACCTCCACTCTCCTGCACTTTTTCTTTTTTTTTATATATATATATATTTTTTATCCCGATTTTTTTTCCCCATTTTATCACCCAGTGCTCCTACCTAAGTGACAGTCCTGGGCATTGCTCCCTCTGCCAACCCCGGGAGGACCCTACCAGGGGTGCAGATCCGATGTCAGGATTGGGGGGGACGCCAACGTGATTTTAATTTTAAATTTTTTGCCAATATGCAACTCATACCATGCCATAAATTGGTAAAGGCTCAACAAAAAATACTGCACAGGGAATCATTTATTGTGCTCACCTTTCTTGTTTATTTGTCCTAAACAGTCACTGCTTACTTAACTGTGTGTGTGTGTGTGTGTGTGTGTGTGTGTGCGTGCGTTCGTTCTTCTGAACAGGTATGTGACTTTACTCTGCTTTCTGCAGCATAGGCCTATAGGCTTGGCTCAATAAAAGTGAGAATAAATGTTGTTTGATGGGTAGGATGAGGTGTTGTTGAACGTTAAAATGACTATCATAAGGGCCCATTGAGAATGCTCCGCCCCCTCTGTACTGAGACCCGCGCTCCGCCACTCCGCCATCCACAATCACACGGTGTGATTGTGGATTCTCTGCGCCATTGTGTGACCAAACTGAGTGATTGGGGAGGGCATGCACCGTGCACGTAGGATATTATTGTGGGTAGGGGCCCATAGCGAGTTTGTGTCCAGGGCCCGTGGTCATGATAATCCGTCCTTGACTGTTATATTCGTAAATCATAATTTTAAGGGTTCTTGGCATGTAGTGTCTACTCATCTCCAATTCTTTTCACCATCTTCCTTTTATCCTAGGGAACTACTTTATGCACGATCAATTGATATATGGATGAAATATGGAGCCCTAAACAAGTTGTTTAAACTAACTGATCATGTTTTAACACAGTTATGGTAGTAAACAGTTCTAAAAAAAAGCACCCATTGCTTAGAGCACAATAAACACAGCACAAGTTGACCCAACATCAAATTTATTTACATAAATGTCCATGTTCGTTTTCATCTGTCATTTTCCAGGACTCCCTGGAAGAAGAGATCCTGTATCTTAATAGGCTAACTCTTCTTGTCTGTATAAATCTTCTTATCTATATCTTGACAACTCATGGATAATACAACTTTACAATAAATTCATATTCATTCATTTATATAGTCATTCATTTAGAGAAGAGACAACAAAATCATGAAACTTATCAACAAAATGTACCCATGTTGCCCTGTTTATTTCAGTTTATTTTAATTCAGACTAAAAAAAAAATGTATGGAGTAGCAATACTTTCATTCTGTACACCTCAAAACCCACCGTGGATCCATTATTTTTTTAGAAATATATTTTTAATAAATACTCTACATATTCAACCTTTAAAGCAGCACAACGTAACTTTCAGCTTTTGTTGAGTTTGGCGGCATCTTTTGGACAAAAGCGGTAGTGCTTTACCAGAAAGAATACGTTTCCCATGAGCACCAGCACGTACTGCCGGAAAACTCCTGTCCCCGTCGCGTGCATTTGTTTTGATAGCGAATGAAGACGGGACGGACTTTCAAAACCACTTTTCTGTTTCACCAAGTGAACAGACGGAACACAAAAAAAAGATGTTAAACTGCTGGAAAGGAACTGGAATTTACCAGGATACCTTAAACAAGGAAGCCAGGGAGCGGTATATGGAGAAAATAATGATTATTAACAGTTTGGATCCATATGAAATCCCCTATCAAAGAGTGGAGCTCCTCGTCGGAGCTGCACTCTTTAGAAAGGATTTACTGCCGCAGTTCTGCAGAACCACCGTCTCCGGCTACCTTGTTTAGGAGTGTTTGGCAGCTGCTTTGGTAAATGTTTGACTCGCCATGTGTTTCAATAAATTAGTATAATAGTACAACATACAGTACATGTTTTGCATCCCTCTTACTTCTCTTTTCTTTTCTTTTTTGACTGCTATATTATGCTGAAGAGGCTCCGAGGTGTGAGCAATATTTTTGTTTTCCTCGTGAGATTATTTTTTTTCCTCTGCAGCTACAAATAAGAGTTAATATTTTTTCCTCAACAAACTAGTTTTATCTGAAAATTGGGGTTAATTGCACCGCAGAGAGCTGGCCAGAAACTGCGTTTAGCTGGAGAAGTGGGGAATAAAACCCGTGTTTTGATCCGACCCGGTCTGTGTGAGTGTCCGTGGTTTACTGTGTGGAAGGTGTTTGGTCGTTACAGCCGCGATCCAAGCGAGCCGACGACTCTTTCACTCTTTTACTCTGTTATATCAGATATTTGGCGTCCGTGGTTCTGCCTCCGAGCAGGAAACCGGTGAAAAGTTAAACCATTAGATCTTTTCACCACTTCTGTTACAGTATGTGTGGAGCTGCTGCAGCTACAACACAGCATCGGGTTACCAGCTTCTGCGGAGCTGCGCTCCAAGCCCCGCCCATTTTCGTCTCGACTGCGAATCGGGAAGGACGGGGGAAGTGACGTATGCCGTAAAGCAGTCAAAGCCGTAAAAATTTGTAGTTTTTTAGTGTGGCAGGGTTCCTACCATGCTCCTCAAAGTTACATAGTGCCAGTGAAGGCGATACAGACCCCTCAGACCATGACAGAGGTGTCATTAAACCTGTTGGAAGTTGATGTACCATCACAATGACTCTGGAAATATGATATTAAGGTGGAAAAGTTACGTAGTGTCGCTTTAAGTCTGAAAATACATTTGTTCAATTTTGAATAATTTAGGGTATTTAGGGATAATTTAGGGACAATTCATGTTTTTCAGAAATTGGGGGGGGACATGTCCCCCCCCGTCCCCCCCGAGATCTGCACCCATGGGCCCTACACACTCTGCTGCACTTTCAGCAGAAAGAAAAAAATCCTTTAATCGCTGCTGATGCAGCCCGCAGTGCGCATGCGCGGACACTTCCCCGCAGGTAAACTCCACCATGGCGGCGAGAGGCCATGTGCAGGACCCCAACGACCGCAGACTCAGACCCATCTACGGTGAGCTTTCAATGGGAAAACCCAAAGTAACCCTGGCACAGATGTTTGACAGCCACGGCTGCGGTTTTCACGGGGGTGTGTGGTTAAACCGGAGACTGCTGGGGTCTGGGGGCAGCGACGCGGCCCCCCCCCGGCTCAAGCCGCGGACTGTAGTGCCCGCAGCGGCCGATGAAGGGGCACCTCACCCCGGCGTGGGACCCCTGTCCGCGGTAGGGCACGACTTTCACCGGGGCGGATGTTTGTGGAGGAAATCCACGTTAAAGGCGGGAGCCACCCACGGCTGTACATGCAGACGTGTCTCGGTTGTCCGGGTTGGCTCTTTTTCTCCAAGTTGAAGGTTTTTCCTCCTGTTTTCTCCTGACGGTGGCTGTTTGACAGCTAGCCTAGCCGGCTGGTGCTGCTCACGGACACGCGGCTGTTTGAGGCCGACGGCGTTTACGTCTCTCCTGAAACCCTGTTGGTTTATTAAAGTGTGAATGTTGAACAGTTATCTCCCTGTTAGCAGTAGCATGGCAGCAGTCTGAGGACAATGCTGAGAGCTAGCTGGAGCTCAGCTCTCACTAGGGTTGTCACCCGTCCCGTAAAATACGGAATTGTCCTTTTATTTGAGAAAAAAATGTTGCGTCCCGTATTGAACTAATACGGGACGCAATTTGTACCGTATTTTCATTAACTTTTACACCATATTCTAGTTGAATTATTGAAATAAATTAACTTTTACACCATATTCTAGTTGAATTATTGAAATAAATTAACTTTTACACCATATTCTAGTTGAATTATTGAAATAAATTAACCTTTACACCATATTCTAGTTGAATTATTGAAATAAATTAACCTTTACACCATATTCTAGTTGAATTATTGAAATAAATTAACTTTTACACCATATTCTAGTTGAATTATTGAAATAAATTAACTTTTACACCATATTCTAGTTGAATTATTGAAATAAATTAACTTTTACACCATATTCTAGTTGAATTATTGAAATAAATTAACCTTTACACCATATTCTAGTTGAATTATTGAAATAAATTAACCTTTACACCATATTCTAGTTGAATTATTGAAATAAATTAACTTTTACACCATAGTCTAGTTGAATTATTGAAATAAGTTAACTTTTACACCATATTCTAGTTGAATTATTCAAAATAAATTAAATTTTACACCATATTCTAGTTGAATTATTGAAA
Source organism: Cololabis saira (assembly GCF_033807715.1). Taxonomy (NCBI): domain Eukaryota; kingdom Metazoa; phylum Chordata; class Actinopteri; order Beloniformes; family Belonidae; genus Cololabis; species Cololabis saira. The sequence goes on from NC_084597.1 coordinate 21,636,139, forward strand.
TAAATTAACTTTTACACCATATTCTAGTTGAATTATTGAAATAAATTAACTTTTACACAATATTCTAGTTGAATTATTGAAATAAATTAACTTTTACACCAAATTCTAGTTGGATTATTGAAATAAATTAACTTTTACACCATATTCTTCACCTGTAGGCTATATTATACATTTGGGCTGATGTGGACATACAGTAGCATAGGAGGATATTTCAGTTGCTAGTATGGTTGGCTGTCTGTACAGTCATGCAAGTTCAATGCTATTAAAGCACTTTAAACTTGAAATCAAAGCATTTTGTTTTTATTATATAAAAATAAACACATTTTTATTCAGTTTAGAAGTTTGGGGGCTTTTTTCTTTTGGCTCCTGCGCTGCTGAAATCAGGGCGTCCCTTATTTCTATTTCTGAAAGGTGGCAACCCTAGCTCTCACACCTCTGAAAACAGGAATCCTAAAGCACAATCATGTGTTTTTCCCTTCAGCAGACGTGCGACGGAGACATACGTGTTTTGGTTGCTCTTTGTATTTAATTCTGTGTTAAGTTTACCTTTTTGTAATGTCCCCCAAAAAAATTGCCCATATGCTGCATGTCATAGTGGAGTAATGACGTTTAAAGTCTGTTAGGAGAGGATTTTAACACGGTAACACACTCATTCATACTAAATTGAGTTTGGCCGCTGGTCATCATCTGCGCATGCTCAAAAAAAGCCTTGTTTCTACTGATGACTAAAATAACTGGGCAAACCCTTCGTGACGTCACCCATAGGTTTCCTCGTCGTGTTTTTTAATCAAGTTTATTGGCCAAGTCCGGTCAAAACAAGACAGGGAATTTGACTCCTCATTTTTGCTCACTGTACAGTAAATAGACAAATGACAGCTCTTATTAACATATACAATTTAAAAGTGAAATGTGCAGCAGCATGAGGTAGTCATGGTTATTTGAAAGGTGCATTGTTACAGCATATGATTGTGGTTATTATTATTATTATTATTATTGCACAGTGATTGATTATTTGAAACTCTATTGGCGCTTTTCCACTAGGGGTCTAACCGTGTCAAGTAGATCATTTTTCTGTATCTACTCTGCTGAGGTTCTAAGTGGCTGAGTCGGGCTGTATCTGACGTCATCACACTACACGCCACTGATTGGTCGGGGGGTTGGCCAGTCAGACGTCTGAGTCAGGAGGTGGACATCAATGAAAAGAGCAACTCTGACGGCGGCTTCTTGTTCATTTTATTCGACAGACAATGGTAGCGCAAAAGTCTGTTTCGTGATCCAACTCTGAGGTGCAGATGTTCATAATAAACCTGGTGGCTGAGGAGAGAATTAAAAAGGGATCTAGACGGGCGATAAGGAACGACAACGTATACCAGGGGCTCTGTCACTTCATAGCTGCTCGCGGCTACCAACGGACTTTTCAGCCGCGGCGAGACAAACTAAAAAAAAAATTCGAAAGCGTTGCCACTTGAAGCTTCTCTCACTCGCATTTTTTAACTTGATATCAGACACAAGCCACAGACCCAGCAGCACATCTATCATCTCCTCCAGGTTCTACATCTTTAGTGTTGTTGTCTTCTTCGTTTAGATCACACAATCAAATACATCACAGCAGCTTCGCTCCAACCCGCCTACTTCTACTCCAGGTGCTGAATTGTTATGGAAAAGAAACTTGGCCGAGTTGAGCCGAGCTGAGATGAGTAGAGCTGAGTAGGTACTAGTGGAAAAGTGCCATATGAGTGATGAGAGTTCATCAGAGCAACAGCTTGGGGGAAGAAACTGTCTCTGAGTCTGGAGGTTTTGGCGTACAGTACTCTGTAGCGCCGTCCAGAGGGGAGGGGGTTTGAAGTTTTTGAAGCCTTTTCATTCTTTGTGGCACAAGTTTGCAAATATTTGTAGTAGCCAAATGTTGGCATTTGGTTTCCACTTGTCCTCTGTCCATCTGCATGGAACACGGATCATGCCCGCTGGTGTTTGGGGCGAGCGACTACCTTTTTTTTTTTTTTTTTTTTTATTTTAATGCATGGACTGGCTTAGGACAACTCATTTCTGTATTCTCTTTTTCCCAACCAACAGCCTACACTTGTAGAATATAATTGAAATACACAGTCAAACATCTGAAAAAGTGTTTTGCAAAAGAAAGGAATCGAATCGATTCTTGACATTTGAATCGATACCCTGCTCTATTACTGGATGCTACCACAGTGTAAAACGTTCTCTCCAAAATCTCTGAGATGTGATTTTGGACTCGCACCGAAACGTCAAGCTCGACAGATGGTGCTTCTGATGTTTGAGGCTAGCATAGGTCCTCCAGATGTATCTTCAGGCTGATTTATGCTTCCACTTAGCAGCTACCTACGTAGATGTCGTCTCTTGAGTTTAAACTTCTGCGTTACTGTACTTTGTAATTACACCACCAACCACTAGGCGGCAGTGTTGGTTGTTTTCCTGCTGTACGGTACCTCACACTCATTTCCTTTTTACTTCCTGTATTGTAGCTCTAACATAACTCAGCAAATAAAGGCTATTTTATGCGAGTAGCTCTGCTAAATGTTGAGCATCAGTTGTTTTTGTAGACACAGCAACAAACTTATCGTTCTACCTGACGGGAGTGCCGGGAAATAAAAAAAAAAAAAAAACAGAACAAATCCACTAATCATCTTTCTTTTGGTCTGCATCAACATGAAGCATAGTTAAATTTGGAGGGAGGTGCACGTCAGGTTCAGACCAACGCTGGAGCTTTGACGCAGAAGTATTAATCCGGGTTTGTAGGTGCACAAAAGCAGTCAAATTCTCATTCATGCCACATGACCACATATCTGATATTTCGGATTTAGGACGCTGTATCAAAGTGACATACCTGGGGGAAAAAACACCTCACAATAGTATCCCTGTAAAACAGGGTTTCTGTAACAGTTGGACGTGATTGAAAAGGTGATTATTTAATTAATGAATACATTTTTACGCAGTATCTCTGTGATATTTTGGTGTGAGGAATGTGTAAGTCTTAAGAAATTGTGTCATCTTTTTAACCAAAGCTTTTTCATGATGCATGATGATTTCTTTTATCTTAACCCCCAACCCCCCACCTCAACTTTTACCTCCTGTCATAGCAGCTAATATGGGAAGAATAGATGTGACATAATCACACCATGCCGTCTGGCACGGTTAATTTTGGCAGCCAGCTGTCGTGAGGGGAATGAGCTGAGAGCGTCTGCATCCACACACCACAACGTTCACCAGCCATTCACCAACGTTATTACGTCTCCACTGAGAATGCTTTTTGGGGAAAAACCTACTAAACATCTTTAACACGTTATTTCCAACTAGGTGAATCTCCAGACTAAAAACTGAGTATCCAAGTTACCAAGAAGAATAAGACTTGAGAGATGATTCTGATTTTTGTAGATTTAATTAAGTTGCATGCAAAAGGGTGAGAACATACATCAGGCGTCTCGATACAGAATGACGATGAAACAGGGGAGCATACTGATATTTCTGGTTTTCATCTCCATCAACTCTGTCTGGTGACACGTTTACTTGATTTTACACTTCTGCTGTGATCTCACTTCTTACGCTTTTTATTTTATAGTGGCCTTTATTCAGGGTATAGACGGGAAGGGGGTAGAAAGGGAGAATGGGGACAACATGCAGCAAAGGGCTGCAGGCCAGGACTCGAACCAGCAAACGCTGCAGGAAGACTGTAGCCTCAGTACATGGGCCGCTTGCTTGAACCTCTGCATTCAAATAGACATTGTAGTTGCTGAGATGCGCTCATTTTTAGTGAGTGTGTAATTTTCCAGAGGTGTCTAGTAAATCACAATCATATTTTTGTTATCATTCACACTTCTGATAGCTGTTAGAATATAATTTCTGAGATGGATCAATAATAGTCCTCTGAATTCTAATGAGAGTTTCTGCTGTTTCCACAGATTACCTTGATAATGGCAACAATAAAATGGCGATCCAGCAGGCAGATAAACTTCTGAAGAAACACAAGGACCTGCACTGTGCCAAGGTGGGTGACCTCATGACTTCTCTGTGCTCCAGCTTTTCCATGCCTCCTCCACTGATCAAAGAAAGTCCATATTTGTTCCCTGATCGGTGCACGGCATGAATATTTACTGGATGCCAACTATTGTATGCCTGCTGAAGGATTTTCCTTGTTCCTCTTTTGGTAAACTTTGTTTATAGAGTAACTTTCATTGATAGTAAAGTGCTTTGCAATAAAGTAAAATGCTAATTTAATTTTCTTCATTTCAATTTTCAGCTCCAACTTATGTAAAATATACGTTATTTGCTCCATTTATGTGTCTGAGCTACGTACAAGAAGTAAACAAAAGGAAACGCAACACTGTGAGCCATACTGCCCCCTGGGGGTTGGTGGTGTAATTACTGAGCAATGTTGGGAACTCCCTCCCTCTGGAACTGCCTTCCTCTCAGCCTGAGATCTTTAGACTCCGTGATCTCTTTGAAAAAGCAGCGAAAACACATCTTTTTAAACTTGTTTTTGCTTAGTATTTATATTTTACATTTTGTCCTGTGTGCAAAGTGATTTTTATCTTGAAAGGTGCTATATAAATTAAAATTGTACTTGTGCAGTAATGTAAGTCAGCCTGAAGACATGTTCCAATGGAAAATAACCACTCGTTTCATGCAATACCAAGTCTTGGTGCCAAATCAAAATAGATTTAGGTCTTTTGTACAGTTTCTCTTCCTGGTAGTCCAACAAGGCATGTGGAGTTGTCATCAGGGGAAGCATGTGCAGTTGTTTCTGCATTCTGATTGGATAACGACTGAAGTGGCGTGGATTTGGGAACTATTCATTGTTTTCCGCAACGGTGTCAGGCATTTCCTAGAATGAACAAAAATGACCACTTTGGAAAGTGTGTCTCCAAACTCTTTAAAAAGCTGTCTAAAAACACTCTTATACAAAAAGAAATGAAATCTATGTGAGCCCAGGAGACATACCTTCTATTTTGATGCCAAATTTAAAAACATTCACAGCAGTTGATGAGATACTCTGTCATTTTTTTTAGCAGGGATTCACAGAGGAAACCTTGTTAATTTAATTCTGTGAATCCGTAACTTAAGAACTGTCTAGTAGAAGTAAGTTCTCACCCCGTCTCTGAATGATCAGTTTGACTCCTCCAGAAATCAACGTTCCTGTCGGAGACCCTGTGTGTATTCTGAATGCTGTTTATTGTGGACAAAATCATCTCTCCCTGTTATTCTTTATTTTTGTCTTTTCATTCCGTCCAGGTCCTAAAGGCCATCGGTCTTCAGCGGACAGGAAAGCAGGACGAAGCTTTCAGCTTGGCGCAGGAAGTGACCACTCTGGAGCCCACCGACGACAACTCTCTTCAAGCTCTGACTATACTGTACCGGGAGATGCATCGTCGTGAGTAACGCACACGTACGTAGGAATGCACGCAAATGCCATGGGCGATTGTTTTTTTTAATCGTCTTTTATCTCCCTCACAGCGGAGTTGGTCACTAAGCTGTACGAAGCTGCGGTGAAGAAGGTTCCTCTCAGCGAGGAGTATCACTCACACCTCTTCATGGCTTATGCACGCGTGGGAGAGTACAAGAAGATGCAGCAGGTGGGGAAAGTGGAGCATGCAGATGCAAGTGACTAACTGCTGCTGTTGTCGTCCACTGTTAATGAGAGTAACAGAGAGGAGCTCACGTTCGTGTCTTCACACTTGACAGGCAGGGATGGCCTTGTATAAAATCGTCCCCAAGAACCCGTACTACTTCTGGTCCGTCATGAGTCTGGTGATGCAGGTACACACAGACTTTTCGGATGCTCCTTTGCTCAAATACTTTATTACCTTGTAAATGAAATCAAAGTCCCATGTATATTGTTCCCAAGGCAATCTCGGCACAAGATGAGAAGCTGGCCCAGACCATGTTCTTGCCTCTCGCAGAGCGCATGGTGGAGAAGATGGTGAAAGAGGAGAAGATTGAGGCTGAAGCCGAGGTGACCACGACCTCAAAGTGTCAACATTTCATCATATTTCCCATCTTTGCCTTCATTGTTTTATTGCCATCTTAACTTACTAGGTCTAATTAAGAGAAAACTACCAAATTAACTCCTTTTAAAATGACATATTAACATATAAATTCAGTTTTTGATGTGTTTGAAAACAGCTGACCAACCTTCTTACCTGCAGGATTACCTGTGGAGGTTTAAATTACTTTTATATTTCCATGTGTGGCTTCAGGTGCAGCTGTATTTCATGATCCTGGAGCGTTTGGGAAAGTGTGTTGAAGCTCTCGAGGTGATCCGGGGTCCGCTGGGAGGTAGGTGGTTGTGCATCTTCCACTTCATCCATGTTATTTCACACTAAGGATGCACACTGGATTTGTTTCATATTTCGTAGGATTCTCAAAATCATCTTAAATCATTCGACACAGCAAGATTTTCATGAATGTCCACAATTGATAAGGATTCCTTAGTACCTTTTGAGGTTTAGTGTTGGTGTTTTTAGTTCAGTTTGTTATAAATCAGACATTGACTAATCTTCTACATTTCCACAGAGAAGCTGACGAGCGAGCTGCAGAGCAGAGAAAGTAAATGTATGGTTCTGTACCGGCGACTCCAACGCTGGCCCGAGTGCAACGCTTTGGCTCACAAGCTGCTGCTTAAGAAGTGAGTGCCGACTTATAAAGATCAGTATTAACAGGAAAATGAGCCTCCCAATACTTGCTCCTAGTGATTGAGTTCACCTGAAGGTAACGCGACGACAGACTAATCTGCTTGTTTGAAGAGACATTTCCCAGATTTTCTTGTCTTTTCTGTTTTTAAATGTTTTTTTTTTTGTGATCAACTTTTTATTTATTGTGCGTGCGTGCGTGCGTGCGTGCGTGCGTGCGTGCGTGCGTGCGTGCGTGCGTGCGTGCGTGCGTGCGTGCGTGTGTGTGCAAGCATCCCCACAGTCCAAGAGAAAAACACTTTTTTTTTTAATTCAAGATCTTTTTATTAAAATTTTCACAAAATAAAAAAGGTGAAATGCTGCATGTCAATTACAAACATTTTGATTAGGCATGGGCATGTTAATCATAGCATACACCAGTGTACAGAATATAAAAAACAATTAAACAGTATGAAAAAATATAAAATAGTAACAAAAACAAACTACAGACCAAACTAATCCCTCCCCTGTCACTGCCAGATTACTAATCACAATATGAGGTCACTCTAACATCAAAAGCCTGCACTAGGAATATAAAAGAAATATGAAGTATAGTTCACAGGGTCTGGAATGCTTCTAGAAAAGGTCCCCACACTTTCTGGAACTTATTTGATTGCTGAAGCGAGTATCTAATTTTCTCCAGTTTTAAGCAGGACATGATGTCTTCCAGCCATTGCGCACGAGTAGGAGGGAAGGGATCCTTCCACCTGAACAGAATTGCCCGACGAGCCAAAAGGGAGGCAAAAGACAAAGTGTGCCCCTGTGCAGTGGTTAACTTCCTTCCTCCCTCCATGACCCCAAACAGGGCAGTCAGTGGGTTTGGTTCTAATCTGATTTTAAGCACCAGAGAGAGAGTATGAAAGACTTCCATCCAGTACTTGTTTAGACATGGGCAGGACCAGTACATGTGGATGAGAGATGCTTCTGCTACCTTACATCTTACAGAAAAACACTTTTAAATGTTATATAAAGGATGAGTAGTGCAAAAGAAACGCCCTTTTCAACCTTTAAAATAAATCTCTCCTCGTCATGACCTGCAGCCTCCACAGGTTTAAGTGATTTCCATGTCTGAGTCCGAGCCCACTGACAGGGTTTTATTTTGAAAATTAACTGGACTCTTTATGTCATCTGACTTTACTCCAGCTCCATCTGGCATGTTGGTTTTCCTCCTTCAGACCTGGAATTTTGGAACCTTAGAGGCTGTTGAGTCAAAGTTTGTTTCCGTAGCATGTTGAAAGCAGATTCAGTTGGCCAAAGCACTCTGGAGCTCAACAAGTGAAGTCCTCAAACGGAGCAGCAATTACCAATTTTATAAAAAAAGATTTTAAAAATCAACAGCTAAAATAAAATGCATCGCTGGACTGCATATTACATCTCATGTACGCGTCACCTGTATTATCAGAGGACATGTGCGATTTGTGTACCAAACAATGTCAGTATACGCATATCAATGACGATACTTCTATGTTCACGCTATAAACGTACCCATTATTAAACTGCGGGTGTACTCCAGACCTTACACATCCGGTTTACTGGTTGATTTAAAAAGTTTAAGTTTAACTAATTTGCTGATTTTAAAAGCGAACAGAGATGACCTTGAATGATCTGTGGCTCTGGCTGAATAAGAACCTTCACTGTGTCAGTAAAAACAACAGTAATGTGTTTGTTTAATGTGTTTGCAGTCCTGATGATTGGCAGTTTTATCCCTCCTACTTCGACTCTCTCTTCCACCTCATCGATCAGTCGTGGAGTCCACAAGAAGAAGGAGAACAGTGAGTGCAGGGTTCTGATCGGGAGTGTGTTGATGTTTGTTGAGCATTTTGTTGATGTCATCAATCCAACACGGAACAATGACACTCAACAGCAGAACAGATCAGTGTCAGTTCTGAAGGTCCACCACAGCATCTCAACCAGGTTCAGGTGTGGACTTGGACCAGGTTCAGAACCTTGATTATTACACTTTTCATCATTCTGATGTAGACCTGCTGCTGTGTTTGGGATCATTTCCTGTCACATGACCTGGTCTGTCAGACAGATGTCCTCACATGTTTCTCTAGAAGACTCTGGTCATCAAAGATGATGATTAGCATCCTACAGCAGGGTACTCAGGATTACTCACAAGGGTTTTATTTATTTGTTAGCTTCATTTATTGCGCGTAGCAGTGATTTGTGTCTCTCTGTGCATCTGCAGCTGCTCTGAGGGTGCGGTGCATTACACTGTGGCTGAGGTGGTGAGGTTCGTGGAGGAGAGAATCAAGGGGGAGGACGGTAAAGAGTCTCGTTCTCTCAGAGGCCCCTATTTGGCCCGGCTCGAGTTAATCCACAGACTGAGAGAGCGAGGATGTCCCGAAGAGAGCCTACTGGGTAAAACACTCGGGTCGCACGTTTACCACAATTTATTTGACCTGTTCGCATTTAACAGTCTGCTTTTTCTTTTTCTCCCCTCTCTTTGTCTTCGAGAAGGCGAACCTTTAGAACTGATGGTGCAATTTTTCAGCAAGTTTGGAGATAAACCATGCTGCATCACTGACCTAAAAATATACCTGCATCTGCTCTCTCCTGACCAGCCCGTTCAGGTAAGCCCAAGTCAAAGACGTAATGGGAAACTGCTGCTTGTAAAGCGAAGCCGTTGGTTAAAAAAAAATCTCTGTCTTAAACTTCCCAGTTCATCAACCGCCTGAGTGAAATGGTTGAGCTGGGGGAGCGAGGAGAGGAGGGTTACGTCTTCCCAGAGGACACGAAAGCATTACAGCGGCATCTGTGTGTCTGTCAGCTGACTCGAGCACTCGGGCTGCATCACTCTCTCGACGTCAGTGGAAAACTGCGTGTCATCGCGGAGCTCAAGGCTCACTATCGTCATGGGCTCAAGTTTGGTAAGAACATGACTTTCGTTCATCCCAAGACTCTTCATTTTAAGATCTATTATGGAAAATTTACTTTAATGTCTTACTGGATCTCAGTGCTGCATTCAACACGGTTGACCAGAACATCTTGATAGACCTGTTGGGAAAAACTGGATGGGAGTTTCTGGCACAGCATTTACCTGGTTTTAGTCCCATCTAAAAGACATGGACTATTTTTGCCTTTAGGTAACTACCGTACTTTCGCGACCATTCGGCGCGCCGTGTGGAAAGGCGCACCCTAGGTTTTTTGTGTCATTTTTGGATTTAAAACACACATACCGCGCACCGACCGAAAAGGCACCGTCTACACACACACACACGCGCGCCTTACTACAAAAACAACACACACACACGCGCGCACAACACACACAAATAGAGCGAAAAATAAATAAATAAAAAATAAAGCGGGAGCAAAACTTAGTTTGATTGTACTTTATTTAAGTTATTACATTAATCAAACCCATCGAAATCTTCATCCTCTGTTTCTGCATTCATCTGAGCCTGATCGCGCTGAGACCCTGAGAACTGATCAGCTGCGACGGGCAAAGCCCGCAGCTCTCTGGCCGCGCTGCAGCCGAGTCACTTTCCGTGCCGTACGGCCCCTCGGAAATGATGCCGGCTTTTGCAAAAGCCCGAACAACAGTCCAACCCAGCAGACACGTCAGTCCACGCATCTACAATCCTTCAACAGTAAACGACGGAGCCCGCTGACCGAGCGAGCGGCAGCCGACGCGTCGGCTTCCGCTCGGCCGGGTGGTTCCTCCGGCTTCCCGCCCGCCTCTGCGGCGCAGCTGCCCCGGGAGCAGCGTCTCCTTCTCAGTAGCGAGCCCGAGTCTCCCCGTCCGCTCCAGGTGTCCCGCCACGGAGCCGCCGCTGGGCAATCGCGGGCGAATTACACGCTCCCCTTCCCCCTTTAACGTTCTCATGGTGGCCACAATTACGTCCGCCTTATGGATCCGCGTTAAGTCGACGCAGCCCTACACCGTAGGCTCTGCGTCGGTGTAACGTAGAACCATATATCAGCCTTTACAATAATACAATAGGCGCATTGCGTCATTGGGCGCGCGGCACATTTAAAAAAAAAAAAAGAAGACGTTTATATGCGCCTAATGGTCGCAAAAATAGTGTACAAATCTGAGCCAACAAAAATAACATGGGGAGTTCCTCAAGGTTCAGTTCTGGGTCCTCTGTTGTTTAACATCTATATGCTACCACTTGCTCAAATTAAGATAAGATTAGATAAGATTGCCCTTTATTTCTCCCTCGATGGGGAAATTCACTCATTATGAAAAAGAATAAAATGTGTTACCATAACTATGCAGATGACACACAAATCTATATAAACATCTCACAGCAGATTATAACCCAGTTCAAATATTGATCAAATTAAGTAGATGTGCCAGAATTTTCTTCAGTTTAATGAAGAGATAACAGAAATAATAGTGTTTATGTGTTTCTGAAAAACAGGGAAGAATGCCCTGAAGACGGAGCTGCAGTTCTCAGATATGTATTGTCTCATGGCAGCACATGTTTACTTTGACCTGTGGACGGACACGGGTGAGTGTCTCCTCTCCTTATATCTAGATGTGACTCTGTCAGGAAACCTGTCTCTGAACAGATGTGTGTGTTCGTGTAGGAGATGAGGACATGGTGTGGCAGTGTCTGGGTGTCCTGCAGGAGGGTCTGTCTAACAGTTCCTCCAACGCCCAGTTCAAGCTTCTGCTACTGCTGCTCTACTGCCGTCTGGGGGCCTTTGAGCCGGTGGTGGACCTTTACTCCAGCCTGGATGCCAAGCACGTGCAGCACGACACCATTGGGTGAGAACCAATGATTACGTCTTTGCCTGTGTTTAACAATAATCTCAGCATTCCCCTTTTGTCATTAGATGTTGTGGGTTGGCACTGTGGGTGGGTGTGCGGGGCATTGGTGTGTTGTGAAGGTGTGGGGGGGGGTGGAGGCGCGCTTACCTTTTGGCGCTTATGAGGACACTGCAACCTTATCCACGCTCCAACATCCAAGGAACCAGCTTTGCTACTACTGTGAATCGTATGGAGAGGACAGCCTCTGAACATAGCCAAGGACACAAAACAACCTACCAAGAAAACCTGTCTCTGCTGTACTGGAGGACACGCATTGGATGTGTGTGCATGGTTGGAAAAAATGGCACATAAGGAAAAAAATTGACTTCCTGAAGAAAAATGGTGCTTCTTTCCGCTGCCTGTGTGTAGGACACATCAGCAGAAATTGCCATGGGAAGATTTCCCACTCAAAATGTGGTCAAAAACCCCTGATCTTACCAGCTCACTAATTGGAGTTCTAATGACCAGGTTCAGGAAAGAACCTATGGTGATCATGGCAGACATAGAAGCTGTGCTAACTTCGCACTTAGGAAATGTGCAGAGGATTTTGGATATGATTACAAGCAGCAGCACTGCTTCTGTGTGGATGACTGTTTGGTGTCAGTTGCAACAAAGGAGAAAGCACTGACCCTGTGTCATGAACTCGTGTCTCTGTGTGCAAAAAGAGGATTCTGTTTGACGGCAGCGGCTCGAATCCAAGCTCCTCCCGAGTGACTGAGCTTTTCACCCTATCTCTAAGGGAGCGTCCAGCCACCCTGCGGAGGAAACTCATCTTGGCTGCTTGTATCCGCGATCTTGTCCTTTTGCTCACTACCCAAAGTTCATGACCATAGGTGAGAGTGGGAGCGTAGACTGACGGGTAAATTGACAGCTTCGTCTTTCGACTCAGCTCCTTCTTCACCACGATGGTCTGGTACACCGACCGCATAACTGCAGACACTGGATGGTACAAGAAATGCGCACATTTAAAGGCTCATATGGCCTGGGTAGTCTTACAGTGGAAGACATTAACAAGGCTGAATTGGCCATAAGTTTAGTCAGAGAAGAACATTTTTAGAGGAACTTTTGTGTCTGGAAAAGGGCCAAAATATTTAAAAAAAAGTAGCCAACTGTACAAGTTATGTCCAAGGCTGGAGAATGGAGTCTTGCGTGTGGGAGGTCAGCTCAGTAAAGCAGTTTTGCTTTTGGAGTCTAAGCATCCCATCCTATTGTCAAAGGATCTCAATATTTCCACTCTGCTGCTGAGAAACATTTATCCGGAGGTGGGACATAATGCAGAATCACATGTTGTCCAAACTCAGGGAGAAATACTGGATTACTGGAGTAAGCACTGCCATTAGGAAAGTCCTTTCCAAGTGCACCATCTGCACCATCTGATTCAATTCTTCTCCAGCAGATGGCAGACCTACCTACGGACAGACACAAGCCAGATTAACCTCCATTCACTTGTGTAGGAGTTTACTATTTTGGACCCTTTGAAGCGAGGAGCATGAGGAGTACAGTGAAAAGATATGGTGTCACATTTACCTGTCTTGCATGAGAGCCATCCACCTCAAGGTTGCACCTTCTCTGGATATTGACTCCTTCATAAACACTCTGACGTTTCATAGCCAGAAGAGGACAGATCCGCAAGCGGCTCCTGATGACCTGGAGGTTCTGACATCTAACCATCTTTTACTGCTTAAAAACCAGCCTTCATTGCCACCAGGACAGTTTCAAACAGCAGACCTGTACGTACAGAGGAGATGGTTCAGTACATCTCTCTGACCTTTTCTGGAAACCATGGACGAAGGAGTATCTGCCTCTGTTACAGGAACGACAGAGATGGGCATGAGTGCAGAGAAACCTTGTCGTAGGAAACTTAGTTCTTCCTATGGACAGTACAGTAATCCTTCGTTTTTTGCTGGGGTTACGTTCCAAAATGAACCCGTGATAGGTGAAATCTGTGAAGTAGCAACCTTTTTATATTTTTTTTACAATTATTATACAAGTCTTCAAATTGCGGAGATCAGCACTGCCCCACTGCAACCCGAGCAATTGGATTTGAACGGGAGAAAATGAAAAATACAATAAGTAGAGTGGGACAAATTGTGACTCGTGCAAATTTCACTGCTCTTCTGACTGTGCCACTGACTCCACTCTGTAGTGTCTTTTTCTTCTAAAGCCCACGGTGCAGGTGTGTTTTTTCGAGAGAAGAACATAGTTATGGTTCGTTGTTGTCGCTCTTTTTTTTTTTTTTCTTCTGGGCAAAAAGATTCTTATAAACCGACATGCCACCATCGATTATATCTGAGAACTGTAATGAACGATTCATCAAAGGGTTCCGTTCTTGAGCTGCTCACTGAAGCTCATTGGCCGTTCTCAGCATTGTCGGTAAGCGACCAACGTTATTGAAACAGGAAGTGAAGAAGCGGGGAGACTGTCTAGCCAATCAGAATGCAGAACACAATGCAAATCCGTGAAGCAACGAGACCGTGAAAGGTGAACCGCTTTATAGCGAAGGATTATTGTACAGCACCTCGGAATTCCTGGACTATGGGTTGTGTATTGCAAACCTTTCCAGGCCGTAAAGGATTTGTTCATCAAGTGCGGATTACGACTAAAACCAGTTGCTTGGATAGACCCATATCCATGGTCTGTTTGTTGCTAGAGGCAGAGGAGGCAGCATAAGGACGATGCTGGCGTCTACAGAGACTTTTGTCTTTTTCCAAACTTGAACATTGGGACTATTTCATGGACAATAGGTTTATTAGATATGTTGCAATTGAATTTGAATATATAATGTTTATTATGTCTCCTATTATGTGTTTGAAAATATAAATGTAAATGTTGTACCTAATAATTAGGGGCTGGTGTGTAGGAGAGGGGGGGGGGCTACGTGGTTGTGGGTGTGAGCCATTAACAGGTAAAAGCGCACTCACCTTTTGCGCTGATTAGAGAGAGTCTGGTCTAGGTTACCGTATTTTTGTTGACTGCAACGCCACGCCACCTATCCATTAATCACTTTTAGTATATTTTTCTGTTTAACCATCTTTTACTGCTGCACTGTGATGGCTGTGTTAATTGAATAAACATCCTTCAAGACTCATCTGGATGTCATTATTTGCAGCCTTCTTGCGCATCATTTAATTAGGGACAAGTAGGACCCAACCACAGACTCTCAGCGGTTAGATTTTCTTTTTGGAAGCGGCAACAGATTTTATCTGTATGGAAGACAATTTTGATATAATCTGGTCTGGTTAGTGGTCTGGCTAGTAATCAAAATCATTTTCACTCGTTCAGATTGCTTCAATTAGCAGTAAAAGCTTACATTGTGAAACTTCCAGGTTCGGTCTTGAGGAAATGTGCAATATTATTTCCCTCACAATTTATTTTTTTGTCCAAACTTTTTTTTATTGGTTTTTGTACAGAAGCAAACAGAATCACAAGCCCTGAGAACAACAATTACATCCAACAATAGTTCTGTTTTAAAATTCCCTCAGATTCCCTATCCCGGTACTTTCTACCGTCTACAGATGCCCAAATGTTCATATCTTTCATTACATTTATTTAGTTATTAGTCTCCTCCTCACTCCAAAAGTTTGGTGTGGTCTTGCGTTTCGCCATGTTAACAAGAACTTCCTGGACTCAAAAGAGCAAGATTCCTTGCAAAAAGAATATGCGCAGAAAACAAATTCATGTTCCTTTTGATGGGGATATCCCGTTAGGCGTTTACATGACCAAATATTCGGGTTAGAAAAGGAGTAACCCAGGGGTCATATTCCGGTTTTTTCAAATGGGTTATTGGTGTTTACATGGCCGTGCGCAACCGGGTTATTGCTAATATTCCGGTTAGAAAAGGATTATTGACTGCATGTAAACATAGTCAATGTATGCCAGGAAAGGCTGCCATTTCTTGTAAAAGGTGTCTAATGAACCTTTCAAGGAGAACCTGATCTTTTCTATTATAACACACTGCAATACTTCCTGAATCCATTTATTATGTGTAGGTGGGAGTAGAAAATGCAATGATTTTCCGTGGAGACTTAGGGACATTGAGTGAGGACGAGATTCCAAAATAAACAGCAAGAGGCTCATGCACTATAGTTTGGCCTACTACCTCGCTAAGAGGTAGTGAACACTATTTAGTATCTTCTCCCACTGTTCATCCGGCAGAGGAATTCCCAGGTCCTGACCCCAGCGGTCCTCAGAGAGTTCAGACGGTTAGAAGACAGTTTGTGAATATAATTGTATATAGTTCCTATGAGCCCTTTCTGCTTAATGTTCAGAGTCAATAATTGGTCTAAGAGCGGTTCTATTTGGAAAATGGGGGAAGCAAGATTTCACATAGTTTCTTATCTGAAAAAAGTGAGTACTTGGCAGATTGAATTTTGATACTAGGTTGGCAAATGAAGAGAAAATGCCATCGATAAAGAGGTCGTTAATAGTCCTCAGGCCTCAATCAGACCAGGTGCGGAAAGCTGGGTCAGAGCATGACGGGAGGAATAGATGGTTCTATAAATTCGTGATTGACATGATTGTGTATGAAGGCCAAACGCTTTCCTAAACTGGTTCCAAATCATTAATGTACTTATTACTATTGGATTGGAACTAACCTGCTGAATCAGCAAGGGCAGCTGAGAGCACACCACCGACCATAAACAGAGGTGTGAAGAGGGAAGTCTCAAGCAGAGCCCACCGCGGTCGTTCGTCTACTGCTTTACACATGATCCAAAAGAAGAGCTTGTTGACAGTGCAGACCCAGTAATAGTATTGAAAGTCTGTAGTATGTAAAGTCTGAAAATCATCCGTGATACAAGTGCGACGACTCAGTTCAGTTTTATTTATACAGTACATGCTGTTTCTAGGTGCTTTTCAGAGACCCAAAACATGATCCCTGAGCAAGACTAAATATGTCAAAATTTGGAAAAATCATCAAAGCATCAATCTTGAAAGTCCTCTGTGAAAACTCAATTGTAAAATCAGTAATAGGAAAATAAATTATTTTTTATACAATGTTTCTAAATGAATCCAGACCCAATATCATTTATAAAATCATCAATTTGTATTAGGTTTTCACGGTGTGGTCTTGGATGGAGATGATGATGATTTATCCCTGGTGAGCTGTCCTGCTTCTTGTCATAGCATCTTTGTTTTTCCTCATCGATTTGTAGCTGCGATAACAACTTCAGCTTGTGGTCGTTCCAACACTGAATCAGTGAGTCTTTCTACGTTGTTGTAGATGTCGGATTTAGAAGTATCTGTTGTGAGAATCCTTCTCTTTAGTTTGGGGTTAACGTCCCTCTGAGAGGCAGCAGCAGATTTGACTGTTGACAAGCTTTTCTTTCTCAGGTTCCTGTTAACGCGCTACGCCGAGTCTCTGGGTCAGTTCGCCGCAGCTTCCCAGTCATGTAACTTCTCCCTCAGGTTTTTCCACTCAAACCAGAAAGATGTAAGTCTGTCCTCCGCTGTGATTTCACCTAAGACGCTTCTCCTAGTCTGTAATCGCCTCTCATCTCACTTACGTTCCTCCTTGGTGTCCTAGACCTCAGAGTACATCATTCAGGCGTACAAATATGGAGCATTTGAGAAAATCCCTGAGTTCATCGCTCTCAGGAACAGGCTGAACCAGTCGCTGCACTTTGCTCAGGTCCGCACTGAGAGGATGCTGCTGGATCTGTTCCTGGAGGCAGACATGTAAGAATCTAGAAGAACCATGCTAAGTTGAAGTATTGTGTAGAGCAGAGCTGAATGTTTGACTTAGAAGTTGCACTTCTTGTGTTTCAGCGTGTTGAGTCTGGAGGAGAGCGTGAAGGCCATGTCTTTGTCTGCAGAGGAAGACGACATTCCCTGGGATAATTTAAGGGACAACAGGGACCTAACTGTATTTACAAACTGGGAACCTAAAGAAAGGTATAGAACGTTTTCTTTGTGTGTGTTTTGAAGGAAGTGACCTTAACCAACCCGTGTGCCTCCTCTTCCTCTGACAGACAGCTAACTGATGAACATAGACGCCAGTCTCTTGAGGAAGAGTCTGTGTGGCTGCGGATACGCTCTCTAACGCTCCGTCTGCTCGCCTCGCTAGCTGCGCTGGGACACGCGCCCTCGCAGCAGAACTCTGAGATGACCAACGAGAATGGCGTCGGAGACAAGACTTCGGTCCTCAGCAGCTTGCTCACCCAGCTCAACCAGACTCTGCAGACGGCAGCGCAGATGACAGAAAAACAACCACAGGTGTGTTTTACATGCCAGGTGAATTAGTGATACCCTCCCCATCCCCCGCCTACCTGTTGTAACATTGTTGTCGTTGTAGTTTCCATTCCTGGGCCCCCTCTCCACTCGGCTGGCCTCGGCTCTGTCCATCGGCAGCTGTCAGTGTCAGGCGGCAGCCCTGCAGCTCGCTGTCCACCTGCACGACCTGGAGACGGCTGGACTCGGTAAGAGGATTACCACAGCATCCACCAAACATGAAGACTGCACCTCCTTGCTTTCTGCCTGACTTCCTGTTTTTCCTTTCCTAGACGAGTCGTCGGAGCTTCAGACGCAGATCTGTAACAGTTTCAAATCATTAGTAGTTCAGCTTCAAGGTGAGCGAACAGCTACGTTTGCTTGTCAGCCCTGAACTCTCTGTGGACACCGATGGGCTTCATGTTTTTCTCTTCTGTCCACAGAAATACTGAATAAATGCAAAGGGGATTTATTGGAAATGAAAGAGAGCAGTTTAAAAACCCATCCCTCCTTATTAGAAAACCTAATCTTCTTTGTTGAGGTAAAACAACTTTGCTTCCACGTGGTCTGTTTTCCTGCCGTGTTCAACACCATCTCACAGTAATGTGTTGTTCTGCACAGACGGTGAGCATAGTGTTGTGGATGGCTAGTTACTGTGCCAAGATCCTCCGGCCACTCAAGACGAGTTTACAGAAGAAGAAAAAGAAGAAAAAGGATGCAAACACAGCACTGGTACAGTTCCTATCTTTTAACGTGCTCTTGTTTGCATTCGTGTGCATGTGGGTCTGTCTCAGAGCGCTGTCCTCTCTTGCAGCCAGTGGTGGTGTGCGGTTTCCAGGAGCTGACGGGGAGTTTGCAGGACCTGTTCGTCCAGGCCCTGGAGCACATAAGGATCCAAGAAGCCGCCGTGACGGCTCTGAGACTGGCCAGTTTAACATTGGAGGGAAACACACAGGTGAGTTCAGTTTTTCCTGTCATTTATTCCACGGAAATCCACACTGGTCTTTAAATACAGGTGACTACATTTTTGTCTGTGGGTCACAGTGGAAGGCTATTGTTTCATCCATCCATCCATTATCGACATGTGCCACTTCCGTCTGGTGGAGTCAACCTCAGCTCTCTTTAGGCAGGAAGCCGGGGTACAACTTGGACAGGTCTCCAGTCTATCACATGGCTGTGATTCCTTTATCTTTATAAAGTGGCAAGAAATAATTTATGAATGTATGAAAAAAAAATGTATGAAGAAAAAATAAATGGTTTACTGCATTAATTTGCCATAAGATGTTATCAGGCCTTTATCCGTCTCTGGTATACACAAAAATTATGTATTTAAGCAGAGAAGATGGGAAGAAGGAACATTTTCCTAACTTTTTAAATGAAAGCATCTATTAAACACAATTTTGCTTTATCTTAGACTTATTTGTAGGAGACCTGGTGTGAACGGCTCTCTTTGCATTTAAGAGCATATCTGGGGATGGGGTCTAGCATCTCTCTGGGGACGGGGTCAATTCAATTTTATTTATATAGCGTCTATTACAACAGAAGTTGTCTGTGGGCGCTTTCCAGAGTCCCAGAACATGACCCCCGAGCAATTATTACATAAACATAACATAAACAATGGCAGGTAAAAACTCCCTTAGTGGGAGAAAAACCTTAATCCAAACAGTGGCAAGAAAAACTCTCCTTTAGGAGGGAAGAAACCTAGAGCAGGACCTGGATCATAAGGGGGGGCAGAGCAGGTGGGCAGAGCAGGAAAAAGGAGAACAGACAGAGAGAATAAAGAACAGAAAGAGGAGAGAGACAGACAGAATGTTTAGTTGGTGTACTACAGGGATGACTATATAAGCAGATGCAGACACTGAGGTGGTCAGAGGGGGCGGGGCAAGAAAAGAAGCGTGTAAGATTGCAGCTCTGCATCCTGGCCTGGACCCCGGATTGTCAGGGGGAGTGTCTAATAATATCAGCCAGATTTCTAGAAAAAAGAGCTGCACCATCCCAGGTGAGATGAGGCCGTCTCTTCTAATCAGACTGGGCTTTCCCCAAAACGTCTTCCAATTGTCATTAAAGGCCACATCGTTTTCTGAACACCCCCGAGACAACCAGCGGCGGAGCGATAACATGCGGCTAAACATATCATCACTGATCAGATTGGGGAGGGGACCAGAGAAACCTACAGAGTCCGACATGGTTTTGGCGTAGTTACACCATACCTGTCAAGTCTCCCGTTTGGCTGGGAAATTACCGTATTTTACCCCTCTTTACCGCACATCCACTTCTGGGAAGAGTAGTGTCAGTACTGGAGTGTTTATTTATATTACCTTTAGTGGGACAGATTGTCCAAATATTATCTAGAGTGGCTATTTGTTTTGATATTGTATAAAAGGGTTTTTTCTTTTTGGTGTACTTAAATTCATTTGTGTGTTCTTTTCTTTTTTTCCCCAATATTTTGAGGTATAAATCCTACATTGGACACCATATAAGGTTTTATATTTATTCCCTGGGGGCAATTGAAGTCACATAGATCCACTAATGAAACAAACTAAAAACTGAAGCAGTGTAAAAAATGTAATGATGGTTCATAGGTTAGAGGAAACACTGGTGTGCTGGTTCAGTGAGGACCTGCTGGCAGAGGGAACATCTCCTCCAGATTATTTTGCTTAGTCAAGGACTGTGTTGACATATGCTCTCCGTTTTGGTGTTTCAGGAGGAGGCGTCGTTTGCGAAGGCTGCTATGGACAAGGTGCAGACTAGTTACCTGCGCTCGCTACAGGAGGTGGGAGAGCTCCTCAAGAAGAGAACAGAGACTATAAAGACCCTTAAGATCTGAACTCCATCACAAACGCCAGACTTGGATGACTGTACTCCCCTCCCCATCAAGCCTCCCCATCCTCCCATCTGCCATCGGCCCACCAGCTAACCTAATCAACCCTTCGCCGTTTCCGACCTCTTTCCTGTTTTCAGCGTTCCTGAGCTCAGTCTGGATTTCTGTCTGACCACACTTCTGGAACATTTACAGCTCTCATAGCACGTAAGCTTTTGATTAACTCATAGATTTATACATCAAATATAAACAAAAAACAGGATCCCACAAAGACGGGCTCCTTGAAAGAAATCTATCTAGACGAGATTAGGATAAACAAGCGCAGTTTTAGAGTCTAATAACTGATGTACATAATAAAGACCACAGCAGGCCGACTAAGTGAGAGTATAATACACAATAAAAATCACTTTTTCTGGAGAACAATCACGGTGACACAAACCCTTTGATCTCTGAGGAGGGCATTTGTTCAGTTTGCTGGTTTTCCAGCTATTTTCCTCTTGAATCTGATGCATTCTGGAAAAACTGACACATGGCCGCTAGCAGAGACTTTTGACTGGTGTTTCCCCTAGTTCTCTTTATAAAATTTTACTTTATTTTGTGAATGTTGTCGCTTTCAAAGTGGAATCACCTCTGTAGTTGCAGTATTATAAAGAGATGAGCTAAATGACAGGATGCCCCCCCCCTTCCTGTTAAACTTTGAGGTTTAACAAGGGGGGGTGGCGGCGGCTTATGTTTTTTATTGAAGTGGCGCTCGTAAATGAGTCTCTTGTAGAATACAGGCATCTATTAACGCTGGACTGACTATGATTATTTATCTTGCCGTGAATGTTCACCAAAAACAGGCTGGTAAAAGTAACACACCACCGTGCGGTGATGGATACCCATGTATGTCGAGGTGTACTTAGAAATGCAGATTAGCCAGATGCTTGTTTAGGCTTCGTAGACTTTCTGCTCTGGGACGGCTCTCCTGTCTCAAACCCTTAAAGATGGACACACGTTGGACCTAACTGTAAATAAAAACGGAGGAAGCCTTTACAGAGTACAGGTTGAAAGGACTCGTGTGTGTTTAAAAGCAGCTACAGTAGAATACCAATACATCTGTCCCGCGTGGATGTTCTCTTCATTCCCACTTGAATTCCACTCCCCGAAACTCGTAAGCTGAAACATTCATAGTTGCGTAGTTTCCAAACATCACCGACGAGCACTGATGGATGACTGCAGGTCAAGTGCAACCACACTTGTTTCATTGTTCGGCAGACTACAGTGAAAATGTGGTCGACAACGTCCCCAAACCCTTCCTCTTAGGGCCTGTTCAGACTGCAGGCAAAAGTGTCCCAAATCTGATTTTATTAGGGTCTTCGTCAGACTTCTTCAGGAGAAGTGTGAACACTCAAATCTGGCCCAGATCTGATTTTTATTTTTTTAAATCAGATCTGGGACATGTCCATATGTGGTCCTGAATCAGACCCTGGTCTGATTTATTTCATTTTTTACAATGTGGCTGCAGTGTGAACAGCCAAGGCGGATTTTATGCGACTTTTACGTCAATCTATGTCTACATTTGTCACTGTTTATCCCTCCCATAGTCCCAATCCCTTATGCCTTTGCCCTCTTTGTTATTGTTCTTCTGCGCATGCGGGTCAGTTCTAAACCACAAACAGTTCACACTGGAATCTCATATAGACCACATTTTAAAAGTTATGTGAACAGCCAAACAAAAAAATCAGATCTAAGGAAAATATCAGAATTGAGCATTAACACTTGCAGTGTGAACAGGGCTTAAGTCGTGTATGTGCAAACGGTCACTTCCACATCCGCTAATAAATGCCTTGTACTTTCGAGCCCATCTGTCTGGGTGGAGTCAAGCGGCTGCAGAGACGTTTGTGACCTTACGACATGTGTTGTTGGGGTTCAGAATAACCGTCGACAATCTGGACTGTCACGTCACCACCCTCTTTTGTTAGAAAACGGAAAACAGAAACACTGGAATGTCAAAGCTTTTTTTTTGTTAAATAAAAAGGGCAAATGTGAGAACTTTGTTGTGCTATGTCTCTTTCTTTATCATGATTTTGCTCCCATTTCATTCATTCATGCAGCGATGACTTGGGTCTTTCCACCCCAGTTCTTGGGTTCAACAGTGACATCTGAGGGGTATTCCAGGAAGCGGGTTTTGTGAAAACTCTGAGTTTGTTAAGCCTGAGATGAGGGAAACCCAGAGTTTTCAGTTCCAGAAAGCGATGTAACTCAAACTTTGAGTCAGTTACTATGCTGACCCTGTGAACCTAACCTGCTCGCTAACAGGTTTTCTTCAATTAACCCTGAGTTTCTCTCTGTCTCCTCCCTCAGTGGCGTCAATTCAGCCAATGGGCCTTTACGCAATACGCATCCGTTTTCTGCACCACGGACAACAAGCGGAAGAGTTAGAGAGCAGAAAAAAACGTATCAGACAAACACAATTTAACTCATTCGGTTCACTTTATTCACTATGTCAGTGCAACAATATCACAGGGACATCTGAGTTTAACTTCAAACAGTTAAAGTCCAAATGCAAAAAGGAGAGGGAGGGAGCAGAAGAGATAAAGAGAGAGAGTAAAAAAAATTAAATATATTTATAAAAGGGTAGGGTGATTTGATATCTTACCTTAAAATGAACTTGCATAATTAATCCATCAGTGGCTACAGCCTCGTTAATATCTTCTGCTGCTGGGGCAACATTGGACCCATCACATGCCTGCCTTCTTTTTTTTTTTTTTTTTTAAATTGCGTGGTTGTCTGCTTCCTTTTCATTTTTGTAAGTTAGTAACACTGCAGAGTGCGCTAAAAACAAGATTGATAGCGACTACTGTCGTCAGGGACGCTGGGACATCACATTTCAAGATATGAGGGGGGTACAAGTGTTGGGAAAGATAATACCTACTGAAATCCATCATGTTGTTCTGATATGCATTTGTAGTTATTTTATATGTATTAAGTAATAGAATAAATCGATACAAATAGACACAGAGTAATTCCATAAATGTATTTAAAAAAAAAAAAAAACATTTACATTTTCCTCTGAAGCCGAGGTGTGCGGCTGCCCCTGATCTAAATGACAATACAATTTCATTCAATACCATTCCACCACTGTTTTCATCTGTAATATTATAAGACAGTGTGCTTAAATGTTAAATGAATACTGCATTCAAACTTACACATTGACTGCAGCAACTTTCTCCCACGCCAATTGTCTCTCCTTTGCTGCTGCAGCTGTTTTTTGTTTTTTTGAAATATGCTCTCACACTCGCCATACGCACGTATTAACACTTCTAACTCCAGTGGCGTGAAGTATGTGGATCTTCAGACGCAAACTAATGTTTCCTCAAAGGGATTTTGTAAATTGAAATGTTAAAGTTTAAAAAAAAATAAATAAAATATGTGGATCTTTTGTTTTCGCCGGTTGCCATGGGGAATCGTTGTATCAGGGCTCTATTGATGATGGCTTTTTATTTTCTTCATGCACAGGCTTAACTCAAGGTTAACAAACTCAGTTGATTGAACTAACTCATACCTGCTGTTCTGGAACCGAAAACTCTGAGTTTCCCATCTCACGGTAAGTCAACTCAGAGTTCAGGTTTAGACTCAGAATTTGTTGAACCTGCTTCCTGGAATACCCCTCTGCAGAGGGAATGTCAAACACATACAATCACAGTGAAACAAACAATCAAACACGATATATAAAAAACACACAACACATTAAAAAATACGAGTAAAAAGTGGTAGCGATGGTCCGGAAGAGTTACAAACATGTGCAATGATCACAGATGAATGTTGGGAGTGTATTTTTAAAGGAGGAGAAGGAGATGAATGTGTGAAGTTTAAGTGTTTGTTGCAGATGATTCAAATCACTAGCAGTAGCGAACTGAAATTAATTCTGGCCAAAGGAGGTGCGGGCTTTTGGAATGAGCAGGTTAATGTAACTGCTTGAACGTAGGTTCCGATTACTGATGTTGATATTAAGTAGTGAGCCCAGATATGAAGGGGTGCTTCCAGTGATGGTTTAGTAGAAGTGATACCAGTGGATCAGTCTACAGGAGTGAAGTGAAGGCCAGTTGACAAGTGAGTCGAGGTTACAGTGATGGGTATTAAAAGGAGCACCTGTAACAAAGCGGATGGCAGTGTGGTAGATGACATTAAGTTTATAAGGGTTTTAGAGGCAGACCTATATACTATATCACCCTAATCTAGAATTGGGAGAATTAGCTCAAATTATTTCTTAGTGTGTTATAATTAAGACTCACTATGTCAATATCATGACTTAGAATATCATAATTATGTGAATTGTATTTAGGATTCATCCCCCAAAATTAAATGAATCAAATCAACAGTTTGAGGTTGGATGTTAAGCCTGAAGTATTCATATTTACAACTGAACCGGGCGAGTGCCCAGGGGCACCAGCCAATGAGGGGACACCAAATCAAATGACTAACTGGACCATATATGTCATATTTTGTTATTTTCTCTATATATTTGTTGGAAGAGGAGCAAACAGGTGCAGCAGTAACCAATGATATAATAAAAATACATGAAAATAATAAAATAAAAAGAATTGCGTTTGAGTGAGAGCCTTAACAACTTAACAACCTTAAATCTAACAGCATACACATTGCTATTTTATTAATGTGCTGTTCTCTACCTTCACATCAGCTCATTTAGCAGGCCTGTTTGATTGTTTAGTCATGTGCTGTAATAGTTTTGCATGTAGTCCTCAGACGGGCCAGATATAATGGAAATGATGATAGTTAACATGTGGTGTTACATTGACATGTGAGTTGCATCCTGACTGGAGCATCAGTGTAGTTTGGTGTTTGTAGACTCATGTCTATGTGTGGTTGGTTGTCTCACATTTATTTGTAGTATGAGTGTTATGCAGGTACTTCAGCAATATGTTCATGTAAATCTATGGTCTATATAACCATAGTAATTTTCCCTTTTTTGACTGTAAAATGTGGGAGGAGTTGGTGTCGGTGTTGCTGACTTTACTGGTTCTTCTTGCATAATTGAAGACAGCAGCTAGCAATGAACAAGTTTGAGCATTTTACCTGTAAAAGTCTGCATAAAAAATAACTTTAACAAAAAAGAAGATATTTATTCATATAACATATTGTATATAAGTGTGCTTTTTAATCTTGGACTATAATGTTACTTTTATAATGTCCTGGTTCATTTTAAAAACACTTTTTCTTAAAGGAACTGGAGGTTAAAGAAAGAGCCATTGAGCAGGAGAAAGAGGCGCTGCATAGCCAGATCATTGAAGAAGAGAGGCAAAAACGTTTGCAGCGTCGCGCAACAAAACTCCTTGGATACTTTCCTAAGGTACGAGGTAGTGTTTGTGAAACGGTGAGGCCATGTAGACCTAGAAAATAACACATCCTGGGGGATCCAGTGCTAATTTCTAAGTTCTCACCTAATAGTTAATAGTCCACATGCACATTTGTAATCAGATCTCAGTTATGTGATCTGTAAGGAAACACAAGCTACATCACAGCCAGATCAGCATCGGGCAGGACATCAGTACGTCTACAGATGCTTCAGTAAAAGAAGAAAAAAAAGTAATACACCCAGTGAACTGAACTATGGCAATATTTAAACAATAACTTTTTTCCAGATTCACTTGAGACCAGTGGACATTTTACTGTTTTTTTGTTGTTTTTAAAAAATAAAAAAAAACAATGTTTCAAGTATTTATCAGAGACAACATGACTTCCTGTATTTTAAAGAATCTGACATCTGTTCTACATCACTCAAGTCAGTTTAATTCCAATGTCAGGCCTCAACATAAATGACAGATTTTAACCTGAGGGCATTTGAATGTTGTAAATCCTGATGTCTAGATGCTGCTTTTTACAGGACGTATGGTTTCCAGAAACGGTAAGAGTGATAAAAACAAAAACATCTTCCTGAAAAGTCTTCTTCTAGGGACTTGCATCAAGAGAGTTGGTAGTCTTTTGTTGTGACTGCATTTACAGCCAGACTATAAGAATGGGGCTGCGAGTGTCCCAGACAGTATCTACTCATGATCACAATGAATGTTGGCACCAAGCTGAACAGGAGTTTAAATTATTTCCACAGCTTCACATCATTAGACTGAATGGGCTGACTGACCTTTTTGTAATACAATATCATTTCCTTTCAGGGTTTTGGAAAAATATTACTTTTAGTATTAGGATTGTAAAGGTATCATCAGTAGATCACAGAATGAATTAACTATTGTTGCATTTATTTTCAGGGCTTGCTCCAAGAAAAAGACCTGGAACAGTTTGATGAAGATTTCCGAAAAAAACTTTAAAACACTTTCGGCTGATCTGTTCTCTGGGGAAGGTTGGGATGAAGATTATGAAACGTGTCTCCTCCAGTTCTCCACTAGGGTGCAGTGTGTGGTTCTGCTGTATCTGTACTGGTATTTATGTTCCACACAGTTATGTATTTCTCTTTTTTATCACACTTTACATTTGTTTTTCATTAACCCACAAGAAAATGTTTAAAAGAGTTTTATTTTATATTTGTTAAAAGTATATTAAAATATGTAGAATAAAAAGATGACTAACTTTGATCACGTTTTACATATTTATTTTTATTCAGATATTTTGAGAGGGTTCAAGAGTTTTTTTTTGTTTAGTTTTTTTATTCCACTACACATGTAATTTTCTTTCAAATGTAAAAGGGAACCATTTAATCAAAGAAATAAACAAACCAATGGAGAAATGACGACCATCTCTGTATTCATGACTTCCCCAAGTCAAGAGCGTTGTTGATCTCTTCTTCTGTGAGGAACAGTTGCTTGCCAACTTCGTTGTGCATCTGCAAACATGGAGTTTTGTTAGATGTTTAATTAATAATCAAACATTACACAGATTAACAGTATAATATAAAAATACTTACTGCGGATCTTTTTTGAATGCTGATCAACTTCATCTGTTTCTTGAGACCAACAATGAGTTCTGCTTTCTGCCTCATAAGCAACTTGTTTTCAGCAAGTAGATTTTCTCTGCTCTCGTGTTCCGCCCTTATCTTGTGCTTGTGTGATAGAAATTGAAAGGACAATAAAGGTTAAAGTTTATCAGAAACCCAGCTTTTTTGAGGTGTCAGTTTTTCCACTCAGTTCAAATTCACTTAGAGCCGGTGCAATTTTTGAATTGTGTAAAAGGAGACACACTTTTATCCACCAGGTAACGTATCAAAACTTCCAGTCTGTGCAGGACTTTGTTGGTATATCTTTCAACATATACAACATATACACACACATATACATACACATACTTAATGATCTCACCTAAGTTTGCACTTATTTGTGTACATATAAAGTTGCAATGAAGTGTAAAATAATAAGTAATATAATACAATAACTTGCAAATCATTCAACTACTTTTTCTAAACCGGCATGTCTTTCTAAACACGTGTCTTAATAGTATGTTGCTTTTATGTGCATGGTAGATTTCTAATTGAGTCCCCCCTCCCCGCCTTGTTGTAAGGCAAGTGCTAGCCGTTTGATCACCATGCTAAACATTTTCTAAATCTTATGATTTTCTGCCCTGTAGATCATGAAAATCCCAAATTCTTGGATGGGTTGTAAAATATGATGATTAAATAGTTCACGCAACAGAAATTACCAAAAATTATGAATATCCAACAAAAAAAGAGGTTGAAGTAAAAACAGCTTTTGATGGTTTGCGCAGCCATTTCTCAATACATAAAAATCTGAAATGCCTTTGAACACATGCAGTGATCAAACCAAGCGTACATGTTTATCAGCACTATTATTTTATTTAGTTAGTTTATTTTAGTTTATCAGTGTCATGTTCTTACCTTGGTCATCCGTTTTGTAGCCTTCAGCTCAGTTTTTAACTTTGCCTTCTCCTCCAGAGCTCTGTTCAAGCGAACCTCCACGGAGGTGTGGGTAGCTGCTGCTTTTTTCTGGGTTCGAGTCAGATTTTCTATTTCCTACACAGAACACAGTGAGGATGCCGTTAAGTCTGAGCAGCTCAAACGCAAGGTGGAGAATGGGCTTGGGTTTTAAACCTTATAAAGAAATTATTAGACTTTCAATCTTTTGTCAGTATTTTTATCTTAAACTTAAAAAAAAATATTCTCGGATCATGATTCATCTGTCAATGACACAAACCTTGTTTAAAGCAGACACTTGCAGCTGAATACCATCCCATTCTTTGGAAGACTCCTCAACTAATGTTTTGTGCTTCTCAGTCTCTGTTTTTTGGATGCTTGCAGTCTTCTGTAGTTTGGCTCGGTCCTCTTCAAGCTCCTTAATTTTTGCACTAAGCTGAGCATTTTCATCATCCTGCAAGAGCAGAAACATTTGACCAAATATGTAAACTCTCTTCACTGTTTACAGTCATCTATCAGAAGCTATCCAAACACTGTATTTCAGCCACAGATAATTTATATAACCTTGTGTTTATAACCATCTAAAAGTCACCCCTGTAAACATAATGATCCTTTCAACAATAGTAACAGGATTCACTAAAGCATTTACCTGTTCTAAATTAATTTATGTCCATCAAGAAATTTTACAGTACCTTCTTATAATATTTACTTGACAACTGATCCACTTCTTCTTGCAAAATTCTTAATTTTGCCTTGAGAACTTGTGTTTGAGCATCCAAGACACCTTACAAGATGAGCACAATAAACATTCAGATTTACAATAACATGACAAATGGTTTAAACAATAATATGAAACTTTAATCCTTGAAGCTACCACAAACCGCATGAAACAAACACATTTTCTCTAAGGTTGATGTATGCTCTTCAAAAGTAACATATACATTACCAGTTTCTGTACTGTCTTCAGCATCATCCAAAAAATCTTCACAAGCACCAGCCTCATTCATCTTCTCCTCTATGTTCTGAACTGCTTTTAGTGAGAAAATATCCATTGCATCCTCTACTTTTGCTTCAGCAGACTCATTTGATTTTCTGAAATCAGGCAAACAATGCAAAAATATTTATCCACTTTATTTTTTTAAGAATGTTAATAAATGTGCATATTTGTAAATAGATAGAAAAGTACAGAGAGAGAGAGAGATAGAGAGATGGACAGATAGAGATATAGTCACAGTCATGGCATTTTAGACCCTATAAAGTTCTGAACCTCAAATATTTTATCACCTGGAATCCAATTCAATATTTGAGAGCAGGCTTGGCAAGGGTTTTGATAGAGCTTCATTCTGCTCGCTCTAAAATAAACACAGAACAAGTTTCAACTTCAAATTTTAAAGTCACTTTATACCCCAGGTTCACCGCAATATTCTTTTATTCAAATATTTTCATAGCTTACCACAAGCTGTTCTGCTTGTCTCACGAGATCTGTTGTCTTGGCCTCCAACTCTGCATTCATGAGTCTAAGGGTGATAAGATGGTATATATGTAATTATTTATTGATATGTTTTTTTTTTCCTAATTTCCTGATTTTCCTGAATACCGTCCTATTTTGAAGAATAACAGGAAACAACATTGACACTGAAAAACTGTTACAAATGAATGCCTTCAATACAAATTTCACTGACTTATTCGCTGAAGAATAATTAGTTAATTTGTCAATTAATTAATTAATATTCATTAAAACATTTAACAATTAAATGTAAAAATTTGTTGGAGGTGGTAATTTCAACAGATCAAAACAAAGCCAATAGAAATCAGACTTGACAGTCTTACTTGTAGCGTTCTTCCTGGGCCAAAAGGTCGTCTGCGTAAGTTGTTGGAGCAGAGACAGGTCTGAGCTGAACCTGCTTTGACTTCTCTGACTTTCCAGTAGTGGAAGGTCGTTTATCCATCTACAAAACAGTACAGGAGAACAGATTTTATTATATTTAGGGAGAAATCATATTAACAGGGTTGTGATTCATTTTTGAACAGCAAATAAATGCATTATTTTCAGGCCATATTCATTTATCTTTTTGTCTGCATAGCCTACATATTAATGGTAAATACCAAGTTGGTAAGCACCTAAAGCATATATATGCATTTTAATATATAATCAATTAAAAAATATATAACATATATAATTTTTATTTTACTTTTTATATTCATATTAATTTTAATCACAATGTGTAGATGTATTTACCTCATCTGAACACGGAAACATTACTGAGCATGTTTGTAAAACTGAGATGGGATGATGATTTACTTCTACAATAATAATAATAATGACAGCCATTTAAACATTTACAATACAGGTACTTAACAAAAGCTAAACATGTACGTTTTATGATTTATAAGAACTTTTACACCATTATAAATCATAAAACGGACAGAATTATTTACCATGCCACGTTTATTTAAAGAGACAAAACAACGCTAGTGCTTGAATCGCCTGGAAAGACTTCAACGTATGGTTAACGCACATGAACAATTACATGTGATGATTTGAGACAAGACAGTAAGAAATAAGCTACAACACACCTTAGAAACGTCGTAGTGGTGCCTTTTATCGGAAAATCTTTTACCGAGGAGCGCCGCAGTTCAGGTTGCTTAGCAACAACTAGAGGCAACAAGACATTCAAACCGTACGGCAACCCTTGAGTGACAGTTCACTGCAGAGGTTTTATACTAAATTTCCTATTAAAATAAAAATTATACTTAAACGAATACATTTAGGCAGCACGGTGGCTTAGTGGTTAGCACTGTTGCCTCACAGCAAGAAGGTCCCCGGTTCGACTCCCAGGCCCGGCAGGTCTTTCTGTGTGGAGTTTGCATGTTCTCCCCGTGCTTGCGTGGGTTTTCTCCGGGTACTCCGGCTTCCTCCCACAGTCCAAAAACATGCATATTAGGTTAATCGGTGATTCTAAATTGCCCGTAGGTGTGAGCGTGAGTGTGATTGTGAGCATGGTTTGTGTGTCTATATGTGGCCCTGTGATGGACTGGTGACCTGTCCAGGGTGTAACCCCTGCCTCTCACCTAAAAATGAGCTGGGATAGGCTCCAGCAGACCCCCGTGACCCCGCAAGGGATAAAGCGGGTAAGATAATGAATGAATGAATGAACGAATACATTTATTTCTGATGTTAACTTACAAAAAAAAGGTGTGGTTGTTTGTTAATTGTTAATTCATGAAATTATTAACTGGAATCCCATTTACCCAAGAACCAATTACTTGACCCATTGTATGTGCCAATTTATTATATATCACCTTATTAAGTTAGACTTTGTATAGAAAGAGACATTTTATTTCTACAATAAGTCATTCGATTCAGTGTGCTCATTTACTTTTAAAGCATGCAGTGTTTGTGGTTTAGGCTAGCAAGCACACAGAATTAAGGTCATCTAAATTTTTAAACATACACTATAAGTTAATGTAGCATTCCTGCATCTATGTTCAGCTGTGACTGTGTTAAGTAGAGCAAACTTGTGAATGGAACAAAAAACAACAAACTCCAAACACAGAGATTGGTGGAAATCAAACCAGGAACCTACTTGCTTTGAGGTGGGGGGCACTTCAAGTGTGGTCACCCAGGGGCACCACACTGAGGCCCTGTCCCAATACTCCCCCTACCCCTACTTTTCAGCCCTACCCCTAAATTTTGCGCGTTCCCGTGAGGGTAGTGGTGTCCCAATTCCTCTTTTCACCTAGTGGTAGTGGGGAAAACGAGTGTAGTGGCTATGAATCTAGCCCTTCAGAGCGAGGGTTTTCGGATGCACCCTAGCTGAACTAGGGCCAGAAAAATTTCCCAGAATGCTTTTCGTCGTCATTTGCGGACTGAATCAAAAAAAAAAAACATGGTGGACATTTCTTATTTTTTAGTGAATAAAATCAATATTTTGAGTTAGTTTCTGCATAAAAATGCATTTTGATTACATTTCTAGCGAGAAATATATATTTTACTTTCATAATATTCACTCAGTGAATGTACATAATCACTCGTTTGCTCGTTGTTGCAAAGATCACGCCAGAATAAAGGCTGATTTATGGTTCCGCGTTACACCAACGCAGAGCCTACGGCGTAGGTTATGCAGCGACGCGCGCTGTACGCCGTAGGCTCTGCGTCGATTTAACGCGGAACCATAAAGCCGGCAGCTGGCTGTACTCATCTTGAAATTTTCGGAGCAAATTTCTTAACAGGCGTAGCTACAACTGTTAGATTTCATCTATTAAACCAACATTTATTTTCCTAAAAGATTTATTTCAGCCAGCGGTAATACTCCACAGAGCTGCAGGTTTCTTCCCGGGACGACAGCGCAGGTTGACCCGGCCGTGAGCTGCTGCTGCTCCGAGCCGGCGGCTCTTCTCCGAAAACATCGGATCAAATTTCTTAACAGGCATTATTTGGATAAACTGAGCCCAGGTTGGGGATCTTAACGGTTACTTTTTCGCCTGAAAAAATATTAAAACTTAATAAATTGGCATATTAACAGCGCTACAGCTGAAATTAAAACAGCTTTTGGCTCTCAGCTTCCTGATATGGTGTAACGTATGTGCAAACGTAACTACGCAGTCGCTTACGTACCCGAACGTAAACCATGCAGTGACGTAGCACGCAAAATTTAGGGGTGGTGCTGAAAAGTAGGGGTAGGGGGAGTATTGGGACAGGGCCCTGGGAAGATTTCAAGTGCCTTAAAATCTGTGGCTTCTTTTTTAGTGGTAGTGAGGGAGGGCTAGTGGAAGAAAGTAGGGGGTGTCATCAAGGACCCCTCCCACATACTTCACTCCGCATTTCAGTGGCTCCCCTCCAGGCGGCGCCTCCGGTGCACCGCCTGCAGAACCAGCCCTGGAACCAGCTTGGTGTAAAAGGGGAGGAGGAGAGCTACTTTTGTCCCCAAAGCTACCCTGCTTTTTAATTCCAGCTGCTAAACACCATCCCCCACATCCACAGACCCCCCCCCCGGACTACTCCATACTCCTGTTACATTGTTTACATCCACTGTCGACACTTTACACTGACACTTTATATTTTTATTTATACCACTACAGTCACTCTATTGTAAATTTTTTTGACATTCTTATATTTATATATTTTTTGTACATAACGAGACATGTCCCATTTATCTGTTCATTTTATTCTATTATTCTATTTGATATTCTCAACGTCATTATTAATAGAAAAGACTACAACAGCTGAGTGAATTGAGCATGACGAATAATACAGCATTAGAAATCCAGAAAGAGTAACAAGGGAACATAAAACTGACCCTAATGTGACATATTTTAAAATACTTTAACATAAAGTGCAACAGACTGAATAAAATAAATAATAAACAGACATAATGAAATAAAAGGAACTTATATAAATAAGTAATTAAATTAGTAAAGTAATCAAACTAGTAAGGAAAAAAAGCAGCTTTTATAAGGGGGAATTCAGACTGATTTTATTCAATTCAGTAGGGAAAAAATTCTTTAAGAGATCATATAAATTTCGTGCCTTAATTG
Organism: Cololabis saira; assembly: GCF_033807715.1. NCBI lineage: Eukaryota > Metazoa > Chordata > Actinopteri > Beloniformes > Belonidae > Cololabis > Cololabis saira. The sequence continues at coordinate 21,670,041 of NC_084597.1, forward strand.
TTGTTATAAGTTTTAGAGATTTCAAATACATTTTAAATTCGTAAATTTGGGAGAGTTTTTAGTATCCTATTCTTGTGGATAAAATTTTTTGCCAAGCAGAGGATTACATTGCAACAGAGTTCATCATTTTTGTTTTTCAAGATCATACCAAAAGTTACATTATCTTTAGAAATAGAGGATGGGAACGATGCAATTTTCCGTTTAATAAATTTGTGAAGATTGTTCCAGAATGTTTGTATTGCATCACAAGAGAAGAAAATATGGTCCGTAGTTTCAATTTCATTTTCACAAAATGTGCACATATTGTCACTGATATTAAAGCGTAATCTAAGTAATTCTTTAGAAGGATAAATGTTGTTCATAATTTTAAAGTGCGTTTCTTTCGTTTTGGGGGGTATAGGAAATGTTAGGTACATTGTTCTTAATGTATCAATTGATTTTTTATCAAATTTATGTAGTATATCATTTTTGTTTTGTTTGTTGGGGAACGTCTTGCTGCTCATTTGTCTTGCCCTTGGTTTAGTTGTCAGTTGTCTTCCCCTCGGAGATAAATAAAGTTTTTCTGAATCTGAATCTGAAAGGGTTGCAATAGCGCCCCGTGACCAGCAGGAGGCGGTAGAGCAGCAAACACAGACTCGCTGCTGAAGAGGAAGAACCAGATCATTCTCGTATTTGTCACCGCAGCGGCACCCAAAGTTTTGACGTTTACCACAATTCGGCATCAAACCGCCCATTAAATGTTTGTGATTATGGACGGTGTGGACAAAACCAATTCCCTTAATACGTTATACGACTGAGAGAAGAGCATTCACGTTGACAGCTGCGTGTGTTTGTTAGCTCCGTAGCTGTCGCTGCTTGTTTTGTTTTCTATAAAAGTGGTTTTCTTCTCTTAAACACATGAGTGTGTCGCTGGTCGTCATCCGCTTGGAAATGGCAGACCGGTCTCCCGTCCCCCGGGGTTTCCAGTACTCCGCCGGTGAGTTGTTTTTAAGACAGTCATATCAGGTTAAAACAGCCACGCCGCTAAGTGCTAGGTAACGGCTGAAGTTAGTTTGGTGTTGGAGAGCAGTCTGCTGTTTAATGGAGCGGAGTGTCGGACACCCAACCTGAAACGTACTTCACCCACTGTCTCGTTCGTGACGTAACGAGTGACGCTCTATTATGGCCGCTGACGCTGAGATGATAATCTTTTATTTGAGCAAAGTTTATTACATCTGGATCGATGTTTGCTATATTTGTTTGCCGGTTAATATGTAAATATTATATAATATGATATTAAATATAAACTGTATGCCAGTTGAAGGCTTATCTGAGGAGGAGCTGCAGGAGAAATCTCTGGGTTTAGCCAAACTTACTCTGAGTGGAAGGTCCGACCTGGAGAGGACAACGATGCTGCAGCAGCACATTGGCAGCAGAGCCATGGGGGACATGGTTATAGAGACCTTTGAACCCTGCCCAGGTAAGCACAGATGAAAATAAATAGGGGTGGGCAAAAATATTGATACAGCAATATATCGCGATACATAGTCTCCCGATATGATATCGATATTCAATGTATGTATCGCGATATATTGCCGTATCAATATTTTTGCCCACCCCTAGTTGCACTTTATTTTGTGATTTCAGTGTGATTTCAGTGTGGGTGAGACACTGCATTTTATTTTGAGTATTTTGTATCTAAGAATAATGCACACACTGCACTTTTCATTGTGTTTCAGTGTGTTTTTTCATGCAAATATGTTGCATAATTAAAATGGAAAGTTTGAATTACATTGTTTTGACTCAGTCTGTCCAATGAATTATCACTATCATCTGATGTACATATATACAACTTGGATTTTAAGATGTGTAATGCATTTTTAAATTTTTCGGTGAACTATGTAGAATATCGCGATATATCGGGATATATCGCATAATCGGGATATCGCAATTTGTATCGTATCGTGGCTCAAGTATCGTGATGCGTATCGTATCGTGAGGTCCTTCCCAATACCCACCCCTAAAAACAAGTGACACTGAACCTCCAGAGATGTACTGCAGAGATTAAACCTGTGCTGGGATCTGGGGTTGCTTCATTTGTTAGGTCTCGGTTCACAGACGACATGTAGACCAGGGGTCACCAATCCTGGTCCTCGAAGGCCGGTGTCCCTGCAGGTTTTAGATGTTTCCCTGCTTCATTGCACCATGATACAAGTGACTGTGTCATTAACAGAATTGTGTAGCCCTGGATGACAAGCTGATGACGATGATTAATTAGAATCAGGTGTGTTAAAGCAGGGAAACATCTAAAACATGCAGGACACCGGCCCTCGAGGACCAGGATTGGTGACCCCTGATGTAGACAAAAATGAGGTTACCTGAATATCCTGAAAGAGCAGGTTATTCTAACAGAAGATATTTTTTTTCCACATTTGTATATTCCAAGATGACAGTGCCAGAATGTATCAGGCTCTTATTGTAAAAGAGTGCTCCAGGAAGCACGAGATGAGACAAGCATGGATTGGTTACCACAGTCCAGCAATTAACCCCCCTTAAAATATTTGAGGTGAGCTGGAGAAGACTTCATATGGAGGTGCAAGGCTCCCATCACAAAACAAGATCTTGGTGAAAAACGATTGAAACTGTGGAAGGATATAAAACATTGCATAAGTTTATAAAAACTGTAAAATCATACCATAATTGGCAATGTTTAAATTAGGTCACCTCAGGTAAAAATTATGGTGATTCATTAATAATTGTTTAATTCATCTTGTTAATAATCCAACAAATTAACCAAACCAGCCGTACATCCTCTCTCATGGAGATAAAAATAGTCTTCATGACGTCAATCCTGTTCTGTCCTATGTGCATGATAAAAAAGGTATTAATCTTCAGTTTTGTAAAAATAAATAAACATGTAAACCAATTTAGGTAACTTTAATAACCGTAAAACCCATCAGAGGCTGCAAGCAGAGTTGAAGCTATTTCATTTCCCTTCTCAAAGGAGGAAGTAATGAGCAGCACGACGTGTCTCAGGATGCTGATGTTCAGGATGGCAGCGCAGTAACAGGAACCACTCCAGACTCGCCCTCCAAGCAGCTCCCGGAGCAGATCTCCTTCTTCAGCGGGAACCCCTCGGTGGAGATCGTTCATGGTATCATGCACCTCTACAAGACCAAGTGAGTTGCACGTACATCCTTGTTTGTTTAATAAAACTAATATCTTTGTTTTTATATACCAATACTTAATAAGATAATTGAGCTAGTTTGTACCAGGTCTTAACATTGAGTAAACACAGTATCAGGTGAACAACACGTGACATGTTGCACCAAGAAGAACCATTTTGAAACCGTCTGGAGTCCACCGTTCAAGTGTGGAGGACTGTTCACAAGCACAAAACATCCGAGATAGTTGTCAGTTTTCTCAGGAATCTGAGCACGTTCATGCCAAAGTTAAACCGTGTAGTTTTTGTTAAGAATTTGTAAGCCATAAAGATTTCTCAATCTCCACTTCTTCAGTCCACAATAACACGTTAAAGTTCATGTTGGTACAACTGAAAAACACTGATGGGGGGGAGCTGCTTTAGAGACGTCAACAAGGAGAAAACCTGAAAGCAGGATTGAGGTCCACAAACGTGCATCTAAACAAACTGGCAGACTTCTGGGACAAGGTCCTCTAGACACATGAGACCAACGTGGACATGTTTGGTCTTAATGTCCAGAACCATGTTTGGAGGAAACCAGCAGAACCACCTCACCCACTGTCAAGCACGGTGGTGGAGGACGATGGTCTGGACCTGGACACCAATCAGTCTTTGAGTGGACCATGAAGTCCTCTGTAGACCAGAGTCTTCTAGAGACAAACTGGGTCATGTGACAGGAAATAATCCCAAACACAGCCACAGATGCACATCAGAATGATGAGTAATGTAATAATCAAGGTTCTGGAATGACCTGGTCAAAATCCAGACCCTCCAGAACCAGGAGACACCGATGAAAACTATTATTTAAGTTATTGCTGCTGGAAGCTTCTAAACAAGCCCCTGATTCATGGGTTGTACTTCATTTTTCACAAATTACTTCCGCATTGTAGGTTTTGTTCCACAAATAATAAGGAGGTGTAAATGTCGTGTTGTTTTCCATTTGCGGTTGTCTCCTTTTAAGACCAGATGATTATTTTATCAGACCTTGATATGTAAAACAGAAACGGATTATCACCTCTGTCTGATCGGAGGTGTGATAAGAACGATTATCAAGCTTGTGTTTGGTTCTGTTCATGTGATCACGGTGGGGACTGATTCAGATCTTCCTCACAAGACGTGAGTTTTTAGTTTAAAATGATCTCAAATGAACGTGAGTGTTAGCTGAGTCTGTGGGACGAGGACCCCAACAATGTCTGCTGCTCTGGCTGCTGTCGGCCCTTTCAACATTTCGGGTTTTATCTTCTGACAGTAAGATGACGTCCCTGACTGAAGACGTGAGGCGCAGCGCGATGGTCTGCATCCTGACAGTTCCAGCGACCATGACCAGCCATGACCTCATGAAGCTCTTGGCACCGTTTAATGATGTCATGGAGCACATGAAGATCATTCGAGACTCCACCCCCAACCAGTACATGGTTCTGATTACGTTTTGTTCCCAGGTGAGATGTTTGCATCTCACATTGTTTGGGTGTGTTTGTTTTTTTTGCACTTACACTCAAACCCCATTTATGTTATATTAGAAAATTTTAACTGATCTACAGTTTGATTCCAGAAGCATACTCGTGGACACACGGACTCAAAACAGTCCACAGGTGGTCTTACGTTGACGCTTTTGGTCTTTTCCAGGCTGATGCAGACAGTTTTTACACAGCTTGTAATGGACGCCAGTTCAACTCCATAGAGGATGCGGTGTGCCAAGTGGTCTACGTGGAGCGAGCGGAGGTTATAAAGTCTGAGGAGGTGAATATAACCGGCCGTTTGTCCTGTGTGGGGAGACAGAGTCCTTAGATGGAGTGCTTAACATCTGTGATCTCTGTTTGTTCAAAGATCGAAGCCTGTTTTGGTTCTGACCTCCTCCACGGTCACCTCTGGGTGTGTTTTTGGTCTTTAAACACGCCCAGTTGTTATGTTAGCAGGTGCTTCTACCTGTGACAAGCTCTCAGATGCACATGATGATGCTGTGTTCAGAAACACGATGATTAAATACATCTTTTTCTGCTCAGAAACGCTATCATGCGTACATCTGCTTGAAATCTTAAAGTTACACCATGTAGTACCACATCTGACCACATGGGGGCAGCAAACTACAAGAAATTTAATGACAAAGACGCAGCAGAGTGGCCTGCTGGACCGTCCTGGCTCATGAGAATCATCATCATCACATCATCATAAACACAGACAAACATGTGCACACTCCCATGAGCCTTTGCAGCACTGATTCATAACCTGTTTACATTGTACGGTTACGCCCCTGAAGTTAACTGCTATAAAAAGATGCAAAGTTAATATCACCTGACGGGAGCAATGAATGCACAGCATTGTTTGACAACCACAGTGGATACCATGAAGAATAACAGGCTCTTTGTTTCTTTTTTTTAGTCACTGAGTTTATGTTTTTGTTGGAAGACCTCCAGTTGTCGGTTTCTGTCGAGATAATCCAGCTAATATGAGGTTTAAGCCTTCTATTGTTGGGTTAAACCACAATGTGTCAACCTCCAGTTAACTGATGGTGATGTTCCACATACACAGAAGCCTTTTGAAGCTTTTTCTAGACTCTGCGAGTGCTTTACAGCGTATTTGTGACTCATCTGAACTCATCTTAATTCTGCAGCACGGGAGCATCCTGAGGGACAACCTGGGATTCGTTGTCCTCACTGATGGTGATTAGATTCTCATGGCAAGGGGGAGGGGGCAGGTCTGAGAAACGCATAAAGATCAAACATACCTGTCCACTTACAACTCCACCGTCAGACTAAAACTGGTTCACCCGAGGGGACAGAATGGCCAAACAGAAACCGAGAGTAGGGACTTTCACGTCAAAGCAACGTAGGAAAGCAGATCGACAGGTCCAGATTCAGGTCCACCCACATTTCAAAGGTAAGGGCCTCACGTGGAGCAGTTTAAGCATCCGGAGGTCTTGTTGTGAGAGAAGACTGGAGCAGGAGATTGACAGGTGTGTAGGTGTGGCAGCTGGAGAGCGATGGAATCTCGTCTGAAGACTGATCTGCTGACTCCACAGCTGCAGGACGACCTACTCCAACCTTTGAGTCTTGGTTTAATCCTAATCAAGAATCGGCAGCCTAGAGACCTGTGTTCTGGGGCGTCTCTGGTTCAGGGGGCTGAGTCGACTGTCCACATGAACAGTATAACGAGGATCTTTGTATGGGTGAATTAAGCTGTGGTGTGAAGCCCTTTGTAGAACCCAAACAAGCCAGAAGAGGAGCTGTGTAAGTGCAGACCACTTTGTTGTGTCTCCACTGAAGCCTGGCATATGAAGCCTGGCTGCTTCCCACTATGAGGAGCAGATGCAGTGAGGAAGAGGGGATGACTGACAATACCATAATTTAGAACTGAAACCTTAAAACCTTCCTCTTAACGTGGAGCGTCATCTCCAGTAGGGGTGGGTATTGGGAAGGACCTCACGGTACGATACGCATCACGATACTTGAGCCACGATACGATAAAAATTGCGATATCCCGATTATTATATTCTACATAGTTCACCGAAAAATTAAAAAATGCATTACACATCTTAAAATCCAAGTTGTATATATGTACATCAGATGATAGTGATGGATCTTAAAATCCGAGTTGCACGTTCATCAGATTATAGTGACAATTCATGGGACAAACTGAGTCAAAACAATGTTTTATTATAACTACACAAGCTAAAGTTACAACATATTTGTATATGTTTTTCATATTATTTACATCATATGAAATTAACATTAAATTTAGTATGAGGTTGCTTTAATTATGTGGCAAATGATAATAAACACAAGAAAGATGGGTACTAAAACCAAGGACAGGCACAGTGATCAGTCAGTATAGATATAAATCCATAAATAAATAAACCTCTGTCCATTATTTTTCATTTTTTAAGGACAGGCAATTGTGTTATATAAAAAATGAATTGTAAAATGAAATAAAACGTGAAATAAAACCTGAGCTCAGTGCAGGGCCTCCCAGGGTTGGTAGAGAGTGGCAATGCCCAGGACTGTCACTTAGGTAGGAGCACTGGGTGATATAATGGGAAAAAGATCGGGGATAAAAAAAATAAATAAATCGATATTCAAATTTTGAATATCGATATTGAATCGGCTGGAAAAGTATTGCGATATATTGCCATATCGATATTTTTGCCCACCCCTAATCTCCAGGCTCTAATTGCTTTTAATTTCGTCCCTTTTCCTCCTCCCCCTTCTCGTCTCCCTCCTCCTCCTCAGGGAGCCAGTCTGCCGGTGATGGAGCTGACCGAGCTGCCAAAGTGCACCGTGTGCCTGGAGAGGATGGACGAGTCCGTTAACGGCATCCTCACCACGCTCTGCAACCACAGCTTTCACAGCCAGTGTCTCCAGCGGTGGGAAGACGCCTCGTAAGTTGTTTACACGCACGTTTTACTGTGTTTCCACAGTCCGGATAAATATTTGTCCATCATCTGGAGTTTATAAGTGTTGAATGTTTATAGATCAGGGACTCTGAAGGCCTTATGAAGCTGGTAAGGCCCCTTCAGCCGCCCACAGGCACTTACAAATAAAACATTTTTCAGATGCCAGAGAGGTGAGGAAGACCAGCTTCAACATCTTGTGCAGGTCTGACAGCTTATGTAGAACTGAGCAGGAGATTTCTTATATCACGGCTCATGAAACATGAGCTTCCTGTTTGCGGAGCGCTGGTTAACGTCAGGACTGCTCTGAGCCCAGCTGTGTGTAAAGACTAGTGATGTTTGGATCTTTGACGGAGGCGGGAACATTGGATAAGCCGCTGACTTTTGAGCTAGCAGCTTAGTGCGGACGTGTTGGGTAAGAGGCGGAGCCAGTCCGGCCAAGACAGGACTGAGAGTGGAGCATCGGTTAATCTGAGCCTTCTCTGCAAAACGTTTGTGACACTACCAGGTGACAAATAAGGTGAATGTTGATTAAAATCTTCGGCTCTGTGATAAATCCAGCTTTGGTTTGGTCTCTAACACGTCAGCGATTCATTAATTATTGCGTCATTCTCACTCATTTAAAGCAAATGTTTATACATGTCGTGCAGTTTTCTGAATTTGCTGCTTTGGAAATGAACTTTTTACCTGTGGTAGGGCTGTGCACTTAATTGGATGTTAGTTTTGGCTTCTAGTGATTAGGGATGGGCGGTATGGACTAAAAAATGTATCACGATAATTTCTGGCATTTATCCCGATAACGATAAAAAAAAAATACCAATACAAAAACGTCATCAATGGGAATTTATCTTTCTTTGTTTCTTTCTTTCTTTCTTTTTAGGCTCCTTTCTTTCTTTCTTTCTTTCTTTTTTGGCTAATTTCTTTCTTTCTTTCTTTCTTTCTTGGCTCATTTCTTTCTTTCTTTCTTTCTTTCTTTCTTTCTTTCTTTCTTTCAGGCTCATATATTTCTTTCTTTTTAGGCTCCTTTCTTTCTTTCTTTTTAGGCTCATTTCTTTCTTTTTAGGCTCATTTCTTTCTTTCTTTCTTTCTTTCTTTCTTTCTTTCTTTCTTTCTTTCTTTCTGGCTCATATTTCTTTCTTTCTTTCTTTTTAGGCTCCTTTCTTTCTTTCTTTCTTTCTTTCTTTTCTTTTTAGGCTCATTTCTTTCTTTCTTTCTTTCTTTCTTTTTAGGCTAATTTCTTTCTTTCTTTCTTTCTTTTTAGGCTCATTTCTTTCTTTCTTTCTTTTTCTTTCTTTCTTTCTGTCTTTCAGGCTCATATATTTCTTTCTTTCTTTCTTTTTAGGCTCCTTCCTTTCTTCCTTCCTTCCTTCCTTCCTTTACACAAAAACGTCATCAACGGGAATTTATCGTTTTTACCCCGAGATGACAAATTCTTACCGTGGGGAATTGTTTTGACGGTTTATCGTGAACGGTACAATATTGCCCATTCCTACTAGTGATCACAAAAACATTATTAAATCAAGTAATATCAGGTCAAACCAGGTTTCCTCAGGGGCACGGTGGCGCAGCTGGTAATGCAGCCGTCTCACAGCTAGAAAGCCCTGGGTTCAATTCTTGCCGGGGACGCTGTGGGCGCTGAAGTGCGTGTTAGTTCCCCCATGACTTCAGAACCCACACCCTGGGTGGGGTTGGTGAAAGGGCCTTTCTGAAGTTTGCATGTTCTCCCCGTGTTCCATTGAATCAGAATCATCTTTATTGGCCAGGTTCGAACATTGTCCAACAAGGAATTTGACTCCGGTTATTTCGCTCTTTAGGCAGTAAATAAACAAATGTGGTACTAGTTGACATATATACAAATAAACATCTAAGGGTAGCTAATGTGAGCTACCCTCACAAAAACATGCAGCAGTCCTGGGCTATACTGCCCCCTCTGGCCAACCGGGCCACCAGATGGGGTGGGGAGGATCTGGCCGGAATAACGTGATCCTTCCACGCGCTACGTCCGGCCGGAGAAAAGATGCAGCCTGCTCACTCCTCAAGTAAGGAGGACTCTTGAGCTCAGTGCAGGGCCTCCCGGGGTTGGTAGAGGGGAGCAATGCCCAGGAATGACTTAGTCTGTCACTACTGACTACCTAAGTCAGTCCCGGGCATTATCACTTGCATGTTAGAGTCAGTGATAAAATGGAAAAAAAAAATCTGAATAAAATATATTTAAAAAAAAAAAAACACAGGTTTCTCAGTGGATCGTCGGACCAGTTTTGCCAGTTTTAACGCCAATAATTTAAAGCTAAAGGTATAAAAACTAACATTGTTAGGGTGGTTGGCTATAGACTCTGAACCTCACGTTGCCCCCTCGCCCAAACCGCCCCACCTGCTGGTCCGCTGGTAAACGGAAACAGTAGTCAGGAAGGGCTTCCAGGATAAAGATATCGATATTGGGAGCAGGAAAGTCTACTGTGGTGACGCCTACAAAAAAAACAACTTTCCACTACAGATAAGCTGCTTCCTGACGAGCAGCCAGTTGTTCAGCGACTCTACTGCGTGCATGACGGTTCAGGTCCTGCGGGTCAAATGTGAATAAAGGACGCGCTCACATGATGTCACCTGAGTCCGGCTTCTCTGGATCTCTCTCCAGGCTTCATGCCACACGTGTGTTTGTTTTGCTTTTGTTCTTTTCTGCACGTGGAGTTGAATGCATACTGTGTTTTCAGGTGTCCGGTGTGCAGATACTGTCAGACTCCAGAACCCGTGGAAGAGAACAAATGCTTTGAGTGCGGCGTTCAGGAGGCAGGTACCCGCACCATCCACGCGCCCTTCTCTGTTGTCTGTCACCTAAACGCGTCCTCATTGCCATTTGCTGCAGAACCTGTGGATCTGTTTGATCTGCGGACACATCGGTTGCGGTCGGTATGTGAGCCGTCACGCCTACAAGCACTTCGAGGAAACGCAGCACACGTACGCCATGCAGCTCACAAACCACCGTGTCTGGGACTACGCTGGAGGTGCTACGTTCACGCCGGCCGCCTTGTTTCACAACTGATGCAAAAACCAACCGTTTTCTTTCCGTGTCGCTCACTGTCGCTCTCGTAATGCAGATAACTACGTCCACCGGCTCGTGGCCAGTAAGACGGATGGGAAGATGGTGCAGTTTGAGTGTGAAGGAGAGACCTGCCAAGAGGAGAAAATTGATGCACTCCAGCTAGAGGTCAGCATTTAGCTCTCTTAGTTTGTTTGTTTGCTGAAGCACCTTCAGAGGATGTAATGAGCTCTCGCTGCTGCCCGCAGTACTCGTACCTGCTGACGAGCCAGCTGGAGTCCCAGAGGGTTTACTGGGAGAACAAGATCGTCCATCTGGAGAAGGAAACGGCTGAGGAGGTACCGGTGGCTTTGACTTTTCTGTGTAACTGTGTTAAAGGAGCGTTCTGGAGTTAAAACACCAGCGGGTCCGTGATCAGAGGGAACAGAGCGTCAGCTTTCGCTACGGACCAAGATGGCCGTAATCAAAGCGGTTCAGATACAGAAGTGAACGTGTGTTTGCATTCACAGCTTAAGATAAAACAATTCCCACTAGATTGATGGAATATTAGGTTTATTCCTAGAGAGGCTATATTTGCAGCGTGTGTTATGTTTTAGTCCACTTCAGTGGTTTTGTTGATGTCCCTGCAACTCTTAGGGCCTGATTTACTAAAGGTTTGCGTGTGTAAAAACGTGTGCAAACTTGACAGCACCCGCAAACCAAAGTGCCAGCTGATCTACTAACAGCGTGCAAAGAGGACTGCGTCTCTCAAATGAGCAAAATAGCACACGCTATTCATTTAGTACTTTTGCCCTGATGAATAATCAATATGGGGCGTACCCGCCAGAAATCGCTAAATACTGGGAGGGGAAGATGCAAATTGGTCCATTTACCATGCGCAATGAGATTTACCAAGCCTGAAAGTAATTGCGGGGATTGTGATTGCATCTGTATTTAATACGTTCGAAAGGAAGGTGCTAATCTCCACATGCAAAAGGAGAAATATTTTATTTGAATGTTAAATCGAGTATTATTCAGCAAAAGGTTGCCACAGGAGGCACATTCATTTTTTTTGTTTGTGATAATAAATAAATCACGTGTTTTCATGGAGAAAAAAGTGTTTCTTATTGTGCGCCTGTTCTGCAGTTGTCATACCCCGGTGTTGTGCCGTATTCAGCACCCCTGCCGTGAAAAGCACCCCCTCGTCTGACAAAAATGATATTCTCATTCCGTGCATGTTCTGTTTAGCGTCCAGTTTTGTGTTAATGATTCATGTTTAAATGCGCTCATGGATTCCACAATAGTCATACTTTCCCACAATCACAGTCACAGATAACAAAAATCGGGTAAATGGTTATTGATGTCATTAATTAATAGCCTGCTTACTGTGTTGTCTTCCATAATATTTGTAAATATATATAATATAAACTCCTAAGTATGTGTTTGTGTGAGTGTGTATATATAAATATATTGAAGTGTCAGTGTGTTGTTTTTTTTGTCTACTTATCATTGAATATACGAGGGGGTGCTTTTCACGGCAGGGGTGCTGAATACGGCACAACAATTTGCCTCGTCCACTAATATCTCTAACTCCGACTCGTCAAATTTCATTTTGCGCTTGCGACTATATCCTGCTTTCCATCCAGACTCTCCATGGCGCAAAGTTTGCGCCGCAAACCGTAAGACACGCAACACCTCATTTAAATACTGAGGTTTGCACCTGTTATCAATTGCGCACGCAATCTTAGTTGATCACCCGCAAAACACACAACAGCACGCGCAAACTTTTTCAGTGCACACGCAATTTAGTACTCTTTATTTAAGATCTTAGTAAATCGGGCCCTTAGTGTTTTCTAATACCTTCCTATTTTAGCTTTTGTTAGAAATGGAAATGAATTTAGACGTGGCTCTGTCCCCATTTTCCACTAGATCACAGCCTTTACCATCTAACAACAAACGTTGGGTTGTTTTTAACTCCAGAACTCTCTTTTAACCGGCTCATTTCTGAGTCTTGAGCTCATTAAAATGTCTTTACTGTTCATTTGTCCCTCAGATCAACAACATGAAGGCTAAATTTAAGGAGACGCTGGAGCGCTGCGATAACCTGGAGCAGCGATTGGGAGAGATAAGCAAAGACAAGCAGAGTATCGATAAAAAGTAATGTTTTTTGTTTTGAAACCGTCATCAGGGTGTGATTGCAGCGGCTTTTTGAATTTCTTCTGGGGTTGTTGGTGTCTGCTTTTCAATTTCTGTGTTTTATTACTGAGAAGAAATAGCTGGAATACAAGAACAGGAATGTAGAAATATATGGTTGCAACACACACACACACACACACACACACACACACACACACACACACACACACACACACACACACACACACACACACACACACACACACACCTTTCCCAGGATTTCCAAGAATTTTCAACCAGGAGATAAGAGTTCCGATGAAAATTTGCAGGAAATGTTTTGTATGTGCAGCGCTTTGTTGTGGTAACAGGCTGCAGGTAGCTAGGGGCATGTACCAACAGGTGTGCTTGTTAGGTGTCAGTTATCGGCACATTTCTTGGTTTTGGTTTTCCTGCTATGTCAAGTCAAAATCTTTGCTGCGTTGGAGGAATTCTGTGATTTGTTTTCATTTCCGGTATCTTCACGGTCTGGTTGCCTTTGATCGCTCAGGTGCACCCAGCTGAACACTCGAGTGCTGAAGCTGAGCCAAGAGCTGAAGGAGGAGCAGGAGATGAACCGCTGTCTGAGATCCAATCAGGTGCAGCTGCAGGCCCAGCTGGCCGAAGAAGAGCGCAGAGGAAAAGAGAGCGGTGAGTGATGTCGTTCTTCATGCTCGTTGAGGTCTGTAGGCTTTCAGATGCTCTTACCCTGGATTCACACTGAAAGCGTCCGGCTGCTTTTCTATGAAAGCGTGCGTCGAGAGGCAGCAGAAGCAGCAGAGGCGTCGGGAGCAGCGCGCCCAGAGCGTCAATTTGAAGTTGAAAAATCTCAACTTTATGCAAATGAGCAGCGGCGACGCCGAGGCAGCGTCCAATCACAGACCGGGATTCCCGAAGTGAGAAGCCTCAATGCAGATTGTACTTTCGTGTACACTCATTCACATGAGCATAGCTGTGCACTAACTAACTCATTTCATCGAGCTGCTTTGTGGCGTAGTGGCTCAAGCAAGCGGCTCATATACTGAGGCTACAGTCCTCCTGCAGCGGTCGCAGGTTTGAATCCCTGTCTGTACACTTTGAATAAAGGGCCACTAGAGCCAAAGAAAAAATCTTTAAAAAAAAACAAACTTATTTTATGAGGAATTAATATATTTAATCCAGTAAACTAACATTTTTGCTGATTTGACTGCCGTTTTTACCTGAAATCTGCTCATGTGAAACACGTAACTGAGGGTTGAGGGGCTGTATGGTCCGAATGATTTTATTTGCTACATCGATCCAACGCAAAATAATTAAAAACCGTGCTCATTAATCACAAAACACAGTTTAAACATTATGACCAAATCCGCTCCGACCCGGTGTGTCAGTGTTCACCGCAGACAGACTGCAGCTTCACCGGGACCAACGACTCTGATGGTTGCTGTTGATCCGCGGACCAAACTTGTTAAGGAGCATCAGACTCACTCGTATCTATGCGGAAATAATGCTAAAATATAAAGAAGGCTTCCCAAAGTGTGATCCATGGTGAAATAGGAAACTGAAGATGTGCACGCTACATATAGATATGAGTAGGCTATATACACTTTGTTCCCTCCAGTTCTGCAGCGCAGCTTGAAAGCCCCGCCCACTGCAGGCGTCGACAGTACATGCAGCTTTCAGTGTGAATCCACCAAGCAGCGCAATGCAGGTGTCAGGATATTTTTGACGCTTTCAGTGTGAATCCAGGGTTAGGCTTTTAGACAGTCCTCTGGGCGTCACTGAGTCTGCTCTAGATGTAAATTTGCTGGGACGTTTACTCCTGGGATGACTGGCAACTGTCCAGAATATTCTCCACTTGATTGAAAACAGTTTTCTGATCTGTTTCCATGTTGATGTGCAGCAACAATGATTTCTCTTAGACTATTACTTAAACCTTTCCCTCTTGGCATTGTGTGAACACAGTGTTTCATTCATTAACATCTGAATACTCGGGACCAGAAAACTGCCAAAACATCTGCTTTTATCTGCTGATCATTGGGTTGTCATGAATTTCTTTTTTTGCTTCATTTTTATCAAATGGATAAATAAATGTTAGTCATTTGTCGTTGATCGTCCGAGGTTGCATCATAACTGCTCAGCAGAAGGACATGTGGATGTTTCTGCAGCCTCACAGCAGCCCTGACATTGTCCAGACACGTCCCAAAGGGCTGGCGCGTCGTGATTGTTGCTGCGATTATCCCACCAGCGGGTGAGAAGTTTGGTAAAAGATCACAACACAGACGTAATTGAAAGATCTGCGTGTCCGTTTGTCTGGTGCACCATAAGAAAACCAGTGAACAGAATCAAATGTTAATACAAACTTTTATTATATCATGCACAATATTTTCCAGTCGGACGTACACCTTTCTAAAGCCACAGAGGTAGGAGAGAAATACACACTGGTCATCGATCCAGTCGTATTTATACTGAAAACGGAGGTGTTTCGTATGTGAACCCCATCTGTGGAGCCAGCTGCGAGGAAAGACACCCAAACATGTCACACCTTCAGCTTCATATCTCTGTTAGTGTTGATTGCCTCCCGCTTGAGGTGTCAACCCAGAAAAGTTTTAAGACAACTAATACTTGAAGAAAAACAGGATGGGACCCATCAGTTTTAAATCCTCTGTTTCTCTTCGTTGTGTTAACCTAAAGAAGAGAAAAGAGCTAAACAGTCCTAACAATCTAGTCATAAAAAACAGGAGGTGATCCTGCCCTGAGAGCAACCGTAGAATCATTATAGAATAACCCTTCAAACCTTTAACAATTTCATAAAATTCTAACATAATCCAGATGATTTGCATCAAGTGTGTCCACGTGGTGCTGAGAACTGGTGCATCTTAGCTTTCATGACAGGATGGTCTGAAGCACAAGATCATATATGTAGTTTACGTCTCAGAAAAGAGAAAACTTTCTTTTTCTTTGTTTTGATCAGATGATGCCTAAAGTCAGGTGTCAATCAAGCCGTTCCTGAGATACGACCTCGTGCAGACGCCCACAGCGCAACACGGCTCCACATGGGGGCGCCAGAACATGCGTCAACCAGAGGTCAACCTCAAAACCGCTAAAAAAAAATTATGTTACACAACAAAGAATCTTCAATCTTCAGTTGATTGGGGAGGTTATTAGAGCGTTAAATGTTTTCACTGCATGAAACCAAAGATTTGACTCTAAAAGTCAAATATTTTATCAGATGGAGATGCTTTTACAAGTTTGTCATGCAACATGTTGTCAAGCAGAAACGGGCACAGGAGGGGAATGAAGTCAAGGTTTACTTTATTAATCTCCCACGGGAGAAATTGGTCTCGGAGTAGAGGCCACAATGCTGCAGTACAGACAGACACAGACGGCACATTAACAACATCAACAACACCATGAACATTAGCGGAGGCATGTGCAGCACTTGCAACAGCACTGTATAAATCAACAAACTAGTGCAAATTGTTAAAAGACGATGCTAGCATCATCAGTCTTTTTAACTGTACAAGTCAGATCACATCATCAGTTGTTAAGTGTTGTAGATGGAAGTTATCATAATCTGTTAGAGACAATCAAGTCATCGTCTCACCTCCCTGTTTTACCTGCTCAGCCTCGCGTCACATTTCGCTCCTGAAACCTGTTGATCTGAGCTGGAAATTCCCCAGAAACTGGACGTCTCAGGGAGAGAGCGCTGGGGAAGAAATGTGGACTGCAGTGGCTGCTGGCTTCTAAACAAACCTCAAAAACGCTGGGTCTTTTAAAGATCCAGAAGTTGATTTCCTGGACGTACTTTCAGCAAATATTTCCTTGTTACACAGTAGTATTTGCAAATCATAAACAAATTTTGCTGCACATCAGCCTGCGGCCGATTTCTGCAGCTGCAGGGGGAGGTTGAGGTCATAAGCTTTGACAAAATCACGAACCTCTTATCCTTTAGATCAGGTCCTCCTGCTCGAGTTCAGTCACCATGAAGTTCTACCACCATTACTCATCCTTTGAACAATGTTGCTTTCAGACCGAGGCACAACACGGGAAAACACAGCAGCAGAAAGCTGCTCTGCAAAGCTTTGCCTGAAGGCAGCATAAATGTCAGGTTAGAGGTTTGAGTGGAAACTCCTCTTAATATGCACCAGTATTTTTCCTTCAAAGTCTGTCTTTGAAGACGAGCTCTGCTGTGTTTGTGTGTCAAATGCACTCCTCACGTTTCCATGACGGAGGCCCCAAAACAGCAGGTTTACAGAGTGGGTGGGTCAGATCGGCTCAGTGACTCTCCTGGGTTTTATCTGGAGGGGTTGTTACGGCTGACACATGCTAGGCCAGACAAGGCTAGACCAGGCAAGCTAGGCTATGCTAGTTTATTTGTATAGCACATTTCAACAACAAGGTGATTCAAGGTGCTTTACAGAGACATTAAAATATAAATAAAAAGCAAGATTTAAACTAGAAGCTTTATTTGGATCTTTATTCAGATGGAGCTGAGAATGGGTGTGTTTCGAACCTGGACTTAAATAAACTGTGTTTCAGCTGATCTGAGGCTTTCTGGGAGTTTGTTCCAGACATGTGGAGCATACAAGCTGAATGAATGCAGCTTATCCATGTCTGGTTTTGACTCTGGGAACTGATAAAAAGACCAGGGGCCTCATTTATAAAAGAGTGCGTAGGATTCATACTAAAAGTGTACGTGCGCTCAAAAGCCAAAAATGGCTTGCGCACAAAAAAATCCTGATTTATAAAACTGTGTGCACGCACATCTGCACGCAATGTTCTCTTTATAAATCACAGTCCAGCTGGAAGGTTGAGCACGTGAATTCGCCTCATATCCCGCCCTCTACACGCCCACTTTATACCATAAATGGGCAATGCAAACTACTCCATGACTGTAGTTTCACTCTGTCCAGAGCACTCTGGGTAGTCGTTCCTTCCTGAGCTCTGAAAGACGCTCAGCTGGCCGACACGCACCTCGTTTTGAGTGATTTAGACTAGTTTGGAGACAGAACCTGATCTTAAAACAGTTTACCCACCTGCACAGCCGGAAACACTGCTCCAGTGCAGCGCTGCATTTCAGACAGGAATTTTCCCCAAACACAACCCTTTGTTTACATGGGAAGAATGAGGCATGATGAGTGGAAAGAAACTATTTGGCCCCTACAGTGACCCTATCGGGAACCTCGCCTTTGAGAAATATTTTTTGAGGAAAAAAAAAAAAAAAAAAGAGCAGCTTTAGTTAAAGGTATAGTCTGCAATCGTATTCAAAAACATTTAGTGTTATACTGGGTGAAATGGTCCTTCCATCCTGAGAGTAGCCAGTGAATAATGTGTTCAGAAAAAGGAAAGAAAAGAATCCGACCTCTCTGACAGCTTTAATCCTGTAAAAACTCTGACCAATCTGTTTTTTGCGCACCGAGTGGCACGGATTGGTCAGAGGACCAGAGGATTGGCAGGGGGGAAAGAACCAATCAGATGCCCGTCCCGCCCACGCCCCCCTCTGTCCCATGCACGCACTCGTCACGTTGAAAATCTTGCCGGAAAACTCGAGTCACGAGTCACGTTTGCTGAAGAATGGCGCAGAAAACAAGAAAACGCAGCCAAAAATACCACTTCCCCAGTATGGGGGTCCGTGGGGATGGAGGCGTCTCCATCCCGGCGAGGGCGGAGAGCGCCGTGGCGGTGCGCCGCGGTGCCGTGCAGGCTCTGTTGCCACGGCTACGCCGTAGCCTACGTCGTAGCCTACGCCGTAGCCTACGCCGTAGGGTACGCGGCGACGCGCACCATTCTGCGTTGGTGTAACGCGGAACCATAAATCAGCCTTCAGTGTGTGCTCTGTGTGCTGTTCTGAACACTTCTGTGTTGTGCTCATTTTGCTGTGCTGTGCTCATTTTGCTGGGACGTCGGGTCCCTCCGCTGAGACACAACTTTTGCGGTATGCGTTCATCGTTGTGTCTAAAAATGATGCGCAGTGCCCACCCAATCAGAAACGGTACAGATATTCTGTGATATTTTTTTATATTTATAAAAAAAGAAAATTATAAAAAAATAAAGGATCTCCATAACTTTGATTGGGTGGGCAGATGCACGTTTGGGTGGGCACAGCCCACCCCTGCCCCCCCTAAAACCAGCCTCGCTTACAGGTGAATGAGTTAAAAGCTTCGAGTCTTCAGAATTTTCCATCAAATACTTCTTTTGTTCCCCTTTTTGTGTTGAGTAAATCACACTCTCATATCATAAACATTTGGACACACATTTATCCTTGATGAATAAAAAATATTGCTCCTTAATTCTTCATCAAGAAACGACATGAATCATTCGTGTTCTGGAGCTCATAACTCCTCCTCTAATCCGATGCTTTTGTATCGGGTCTCAGTGGTTGTTGTGATAGTTGTAAAGCTATAAACTATGCCGGTCGTCAGCCGTCAATGGGCGGATCTTTAGCAGGAGTTCACGCCTCAATAAAAGCAGATATTCTGACAGTTTTTTGAAGTCCGGTGTGTTCCCACAATGCCAAGAGGGAAAGACATCAGCAATGGTCCGACAGCAGCAGCTGCTCATCGATCTGGAGTTATTAAACCACTTTCAAGCTGTTTAGAGATCATTTACAAGTGTACGACATCCCAGGGGTTTGTCCTCTTGGGAGTAAACGTCACCCCGCATCTACTGCGTTTAAAACACGGTTTGTTGCAAGTCGGAGACCTCGTCCTCCGTCTGTTCAAGTGGGATTTGAGTTATGTTGTGTGTTTTGTGCTGGTGTGTCTGTCGGTCCTGCAGGAGAGCGTAAGGAGGGGGTCATAGCGGAGCTGCAGGAGCAGCTCAGAGACGTCATGTTTTACCTGGAGACGCAGCGGAATATCGAACAGCTGTCCTCCGAGGCCCGCAGCGAAATCCAGGACGGACAGATCAACATCCCGGCCAACCCAACGGACGACGAACTGGGCTTGGCGGGCCCCTCATCCAGCCGCGGCAGGAGGGGCCGGGGCAGGAAGAGAAAGTAGGCTGGAGCGCAGACTTGCAGGAACTCACTAGGAACTCTGAGCGTTCCAGCGTGGGAGCTCTTGGACCGCTGATGTTTAGATAGCATGTGTCCGCGTTAGTGTGTTCGCCCCGGAAACGCTCAGAGGAGAGACAATGTTTACGGCAACATTTCCAACTTTAACTCCATGTATCTCGCGAGTGGACTGCTTGGATATTAAAGATGTAAATATAATCTGCTCTACCAATAGTGAGTCTATTTTAGCCAAAGATGGTATTTATTGAAAGTAAGAGGAGTTCACGTGTGCCCACTTCAATACAACGGTGTTGTATTTCTTTAAAATGTCAAAGCACAGGGGCCCCGGATAGGTAAGTGGGTTGAGCGGACGCCATTTGTAGAGGCTATAGTCCTCGCGCAAGCTGAAGTCCCGGCCTGTCGTTCTATACTGCAATGCCTCCTCCCCCTCTCTACCCGTTTCCTGTCTACCTACTCTCTCAATAAAGGCCACTAGTGCCACAAAAACCTTTAAAAAAATGTCAAAGCACAACTTTTTGATGAATATTGGCTTTTGTTTGAAAGAGAACCATGTTTTCTTAAGTCACTCGAGCGTCTGTCCTCTTTCCTTTTCTTTTTATGACGTTAATTGATGTTAACGTCAGACTTCTCTCAGCAGTCCAGTTTGTGGACATGAGGAGGTCCAGGGACAAAGGGCAGAGTGGGTCAGGAGCAGGAGGGCAGGTTCCCGTGTTTTCACCACGTAGATCCGACGTCATTCCTGGCCCGGACCACAGGGTGTGAAGCTCAGGATGTTTGGAGAGGAAGGCGGAGCAGCTCAACTCGAATGATTTAACTTGTTTTCTCGAGGACAGAAATAAATAAATGTCAGAACCTTTTATTTAATACTTATTTATATGGTTTTTGTAACAATAATTCAGAGCACTGCTGTGACCCGCTGGACTCGGATTATCTCACAACCTTTAACTCAGCTAAACTGCTGCAGTGTCTTGTATTTATGTTTTTTTTTCTTGTGTTGAAAATCTGCCCCAATATGGCTTTAATGAGCTTTCATGTGAAAACCTTTTTTAAATAAGCTCTCATGAAACATGTTATATGTTGTTGTGACTGATTTATCATCATGTGTCTTAAGAAGTTAAACCACGTTGGAGTTTAATTGGCTGCCAAACTGAGCTGGTGCTGGTCTTCTGAGTTAGTCCAGATGGCGCTAGTCCAGATGTTGCTTGTCCAGATTGCTGGTCCTGATGATGCTGATCCAAATGTTGCTTGTCCAGAGGGCGCTGGTCCTGATGGTGCTGGTCCACATAGAGCTAGTCCAGATGTCGTTTGTCCAGATGTCCCTTGTCCAGAGGGGCGCTAGTCCAGATAGCGCTAGTCCTGATGGTGCTGGTCCAGCTGACGCTGGTCCAGATAGCGCTAGTCCAGATGATGCTAGGCCAGATTGCTTGTCCTGATGGTGCTGGTCCAGATGTCGTTTGTCCGGATGGCGCTGGTCCAGAAGGCGCTGGTCCTCATGGTGCTGGTCCAGATGTCGCTTGTCCTGATAGAGCTAGTCCAGATGGTGCTGGTCCACATAGGGCTAGTCCAGATGTCGCTTGACCTGATAGCGCTTGTCCAGATGGTGCTGGTCCAGATGGTGCTGGTCCACATAGGGCTAGTCCAGATGTCGCTTGACCTGATAGCGCTTGTCCTGATGGTGCTGGTCCAGATGTCGCTTGTTCAGATTGCTTGGCCTGATGATGCTGATCCAAATGTTGCTTGTCCAGAAGACGCTGGTCCAGAGGGCGCTGGTCCAGAAGGCGCTGGTCCTCATGGTGCTGGTCCAGATGTTGTTTGTCCAGATGGCGCTGGTCCAGATGTCGTTTGTCCAGATTGCTGGTCCTGATGATGCTGATCCAAATGTTGCTTGTCCAGAGGGCGCTGGTCCTGATGGTGCTGGTCCACATAGAGCTAGTCCAGATGTCGTTTGTCCAGATGTCCCTTGTCCAGAGGGGCGCTAGTCCAGATAGCGCTAGTCCTGATGGTGCTGGTCCAGCTGACGCTGGTCCAGATAGCGCTAGTCCAGATGATGCTAGGCCAGATTGCTTGTCCTGATGGTGCTGGTCCAGATGTCGTTTGTCCGGATGGCGCTGGTCCAGAAGGCGCTGGTCCTCATGGTGCTGGTCCAGATGTCGCTTGTCCTGATAGAGCTAGTCCAGATGGTGCTGGTCCACATAGGGCTAGTCCAGATGTCGCTTGACCTGATAGCGCTTGTCCAGATGGTGCTGGTCCAGATGGTGCTGGTCCACATAGGGCTAGTCCAGATGTCGCTTGACCTGATAGCGCTTGTCCTGATGGTGCTGGTCCAGATGTCGCTTGTTCAGATTGCTTGGCCTGATGATGCTGATCCAAATGTTGCTTGTCCAGAAGACGCTGGTCCAGAGGGCGCTGGTCCAGAAGGCGCTGGTCCTCATGGTGCTGGTCCAGATGTTGTTTGTCCAGATGGCGCTGGTCCAGATGTCGTTTGTCCAGATGACGCTGGTCCAGATGTCGCTCTTCTGGATAGCTTGTCCTGATGATGCTGGTCCAGATAGCGCTAGTCCAGATGTCGCTTTTCCAGATGACGCTGGTCCAGAGGAAATGCATGAGTCATTGTGATGTAAAAAGGTGGGAACATGGAAGTATTCAGATGTTAACGGTGTACTGATGACCACTGTTCTACAAAAACTGAGCTCATCATGAAAAACATGTCTTTCTACAACCCAACTCTGAATCTAGCTGTGTCTTTTAGGTTTCACCATCAAACACCATGTTCCAGTGAAAGGCCCTCTGGGTTCGGCTGATTCCACGTCTGACAAATCAAGATAACATCTCTTATTGCCAGAAGAAGCTTAAACATCTGGGAAAACATACAACTTTTTCTTCATTCTGATTGGATAATGTCTGAAGCGATGTGGATTACACCTCCAAATTCATCAAGCCATTCCTGAGATATGGCCTTGTACAAACACCCAGAGCTGCACAACTGCACCACACGGGTGAAAAGCCCACGTACCAAACACAAACAAACCCAAAACAGTTCTGTTTGAACGAATTAATGCACATACTCACAGAAATATCCAATAAGTTCATTTTTATAGTTTGGCTCCTGAGAAACATCACAGACGCTGGTGTGACTGAACAAGACAAGGAGAGATGTTCTGAGAGGATTTCTACAGTATTCGGTTGCTCTTTAATCCTAACTGTATTACAGTTATTGTCATTAATTCAAACATGCCTCATACACTTGATTTTAATGAAAAAAGTTGGAGCAGGCTTCTCATAAATAAGCCTCGAAGAGGTTCAACCCTGTTTTTAAGTGTAAAGATCATTGATAATCCACTGATATCATCATACAACTTTCACAACTGTGTGAATATGGAGACATATACAAAGCAGCTGAAAGGTTGCAGGAACCTGCACAGCTGAGCTGTATACACTACAAAGATCTGACTCCAAAAAT
This sequence comes from Cololabis saira, assembly GCF_033807715.1. NCBI lineage: Eukaryota > Metazoa > Chordata > Actinopteri > Beloniformes > Belonidae > Cololabis > Cololabis saira. The sequence continues at coordinate 21,693,251 of NC_084597.1, forward strand.
TATTTAGAAAACAAATGTTCAAACCCAAAGGGGGCTCTGGCATCGTCCTGGAGCAACAACGTTGGAGTCTGCAGAAAGTCCACGTGGTTTTTAGACGAGAAGCCTGTATGTATCCAGAGCTGTGCTTCCTGGAGCCCATGAGTCGTCGTCTCTGGGAGCATTTATCTGGGGTGAAGTTTTATGTTCCTCATCAGGTAAAATTATAAAAAGCAACAAATGTATGCGTCTATGTGTGGGGAACCTGGTCTTTTAGATTGGTACAACCAATGACGAGCTGTCAACACTGGGGGGGTTATTGTCTGACATCTGTTTGTACCAAATTTGTTCAATTTTATCCTTCAAGTTCTCAGTAAAAATAAATTAATTTCACCCCTTTCAAAAGAGGACATTTAAAGGTTAGTTCAGCATTTTAAGAAAATTGACATGAGAAGTAAGATGTTAAAATAGTTACATTAATGCAGCTGATTAATGCAGCTTTTTTACCCCTAATTTTACAATTTTACAAAAGTTGTAGAATGTTTCGGTATTTGTGAAACATCAATGCTAAAAGGGAAACTCGCTGGTCGGGCTTAATGACAGTCACATGAATCAGCGCTCTAAAAATAAACTGCAGCGTCTTGTCAAACGTCAGTTTTCATTCTTTGAAGAAATGACACGTCACATTTCCGCAGAGGAAGATGTTGCCACTTCAGACTAAACCCTCAGCTTCCGTTTACGCACCGGCTGCTTGGAGGTAAACTGTGTACAAACTTCCCCCTGACGCGCCTCAGTGGAGTCCTACAAACCACACGTGTGTAATCCTCACATTTTGCTTCGTGAAACATCTAATCTGGTGTCTTTTTTTTCTGAACAATTTCTCTTCCTGGCATCAAAGTATTTACATGTCTGTGGTCAAACATTCACCCCTGTTCTATTTATAACTGATCTATAATGTGTAGCACTGCACGGCTGCACCTCAGTCAGTCACTGATCCTTTTTCCACAATTGCAGACAAAAATACAAGTATCTGAATGACTTGACCTACTGGTAATAGGATAGTTAGAAGAATAATGATGGCCATTGTCTGCAGCGCCAAGCCTCTCAAACCCGTTACACACAGCCTTTATTAGGGAGGCTTGTGTTTACACAAGGACGGTGAAACGTCACAGTGTTGGTAAAGGTCACAGATTGTATAAAAAGTTCACACGAAGGGAAGTACGTATCAAATACGTTTTTGTGATGCGTTTGTTTTCGGTGGTGATGCGTCCTGGCGCTGATCCAGAGGAACAAATATTTTTCTTCAGCAGTAAAAATGTTAAACATTAAAGGTGACGTACGTTGGCGTCACCTGCTGCAGGAGTTTTTCTGCCTGCTGTAATAAAGGGCAATAAAACAGTATTCGAGGGTCAGCATGAACTGAGCTACAACGGACGGGTTTGATCATCTTTGCCCCGTCCGAAGACATTTCTAAGCCAACATGAACCCACTCACAGAGGTCTGTTGGTGAAATAAACACACGTTGTGTTATCTTTAAATCACAGTTTAGAGATCAAGTTCACAAAAACGAGGCCGCCCCTAATTATGTGCACATTTGTTGAAAAATGATTTTAAGCGATGACGTACAAAAAATGAATCCTATTCACAGCTGTCATAAATGTAGAATCCTTAAAGGCTCCTCACAAAACTTTAGGAACATTTGGGCTCCCTTTTAGTATTATGAAAATTTACAAACACCACTGAATGACAACTAGAATATTTTCTTAGAGTGAGGCGGCAGCTTTCCCTCATAATATCCCTTGTTATTATTTTTGCAATTTAATAGTACACCCCCCTCTTTTCCCCCCCTTCTTTCCTTTTTTTATTTTTTACACTGGAATAATGGACAATCATATTTATGTGCATCTGGACTCAAAGGGACAATGGGGACTGTCTGGAGGGTTGGGGTGGGTAGTGGGTGGGTGAGGGATAGCTGGGTGAGGGATCTTGTATACTTGTAAGTATTTGAATGTTACAGCCACACTATGCTTGTATTCTTTATTCTTTATAAACTGTAACGCTATGAACATATGTATATTGCTTAATGTATAACCAATAAAAATTTCTAAAAGAAAAAAATAAATGTAGAATCCAACTGAGGGACCGTCCGTTAACTTAGACTTACCTGGCTTCAGGTTGAGGATCCAGTATTTTCAGGTTGAGAATCCAGCATTTCCAGGTTGAGGGTCGGGGATCCAGCATCTTTAGTCACGGTAGCTTCAGCGGAGCTTGACGGAGCTCCAGTAGTCCTGTTATCAGCTCCTGGTAGTAATTTTTTTAGATGTTCATTTAGTTGTGATATCTGAAACCAATCTGACCTCATCTCCAGGAGCCAAGCTCTTCAGTTAGGATGCTGCCCATGTGACTGAGCACAAAGATCCTTGTTTTCTGAGCCGTATAAAACAAGTGTAATTTAGGGGCCGATGCGCCCGGGACTGCCACCGCCGTCGCCGACCGCGCTGGGTCCACGACTGGCCAGATCGTACTGTAACGGTGTGAGGTTTTGGACCCAAATGCAGCACATGGAGCACACGGCGGTAGTTTGTCTGGTTTGCTTTATTTCCCACAACAGGGACGAAGATCAGGCAGGAATCAGTTTCAGGTTCGGAAGGCAAGGTCAGGCACCGGAGAACAGGAGACAAGGCAGGGTCCAGAAACAGGCAGGGTCGGCAACGGGAGGTCAAGACAGGGAATGCTGGAGGGTCTTGCATCTAGAAGCATAGAGATGATCTGGCAGTGAGTGTGCAGGAGAGAGGAGCTTTTATGCTGTCCTGAGTGCTGAGGGGCTGCAGCTGGGAGAGCAGGTGAAAGGAGTGAGTGACGAGGTGGGTGAGGCTGGCAGATGGAGTGAGCAGGAGAGAGGGGAGTGGAAAGGTTCTGAAGGCTGGAGGACCAACCATGACACGCTGCCCATGTGACTGAGCACAAAGATCCTTGTTTTCTGAGCCGTATAAAAAACAAGTGTAAAGACCTACACGTTGAAAGCTTTGGTGCAAAGATACATCTCCATCAGTGTGGGCTTAAACAATGAATTTAATATCAGTAGGAAAATGATTGTTTGGGTTTTCTTTATTAGTAAAACACATTTGACGTGATCTTCAAAAAGGTGGGCGTTTCCCGCTGGTTTCATCCATTTGAATGGAGCGATGAAGAAGAGGCTGCAGAAATGTTCCTCAGAAACCTGCGGGTGATGTCACAGAGGCTTTGTCCAGTTCTTCTTATACAGTCTGTGGTTTTGTCTCATCTGCTTGCCACAGTCTCATCTGAGCTTTGAGATTGGTGGCCCACACATTTGGTGAACTCCGCTCCAGTTAACTATTTATCTTACATATACAGTTGTAGGATCAATCTTTTATTCCGGTCAAGAGGGCAGTCAAGTTAATGAGGAATAAACATTCTCACCCTAGGACGTAGGATGTGTTTTTGTTTCGTACCTTTTGAGATGATAAAGATGTGAAGTCTCATTTCTAGTGAAACCCATTAATGACATGCAAAGCATAACCACAAAGAAACTCAAATTGACAGAGGACATGAGAGAGCAACATCCAGTACTGGAGTTGAGGGGGGATGAGGGGGGATGGCATCCCCCCTGAAATAAAAACGGTCCAAATCATCCCCCCTGTAAAACTGCCATCCCCCCTTTCCATCCATTATGTAATTTCATCAATGAATGTGGTTTTACTGCTATTTCAACATTTAGAGTCATCACCAGAAAAATAACACCAGAAAAATAACTAATTTTTTGACAATTTTCTCCTGTTTCAAGTAGATTTTCACTTGAAATAAGTAGATCTGCCAGTGGGACGAGATTTATCTTCTTATTACAAGCAAAAAAATCTTGTTCCAATGGCAGATTTTTCTACTTATTTTAAGTGAAAATCTACTTGAAACAGGTAAAAATAGTTGTTTTTTTCCAGGGATGAGTCTTGTTTTAAGTGTAATGAGATTGTTTGACTAAAATGAGACATTTCAACTAGAAATAACACAAATATTCTTGTTAAGATTTTGAGTTTTTGCAGTGATCCATTTTACTTATCCTGTGAAGGACAGAGTCATATTGATAAGTTCAGAAAACTGTTTTTTATTTTTGTGTTTTGATGTATTTGATGTAAGCCCAGTGGATATTTAAAGCTTACAGAAGGCTGCATTTAACAGCCGCTATGTCATTCCTGCAGTATTTCTGCAGGTGTTTTGGTCAGTGCTATTATTTGTAATATATTATATTATTTGTAATCAGCACAAATGATCTGCCCCCATATGATAAAATCCACCATCCCCCCTGATTTCTTTTTACAACTCGAGTACTGGCAACATCCCAACATTACTTTAAAAGAACCCTAGTAATAACAGTTTGTTATTCTTCTTTACTTTTCCTCCTGAATGGCATCTGGTTTCCATTTGAAAACCCGGTGCACGAATTTGAGAAACGTGAGAGTGTGGTTGAGAGGATTGAGAGAATAACAGAGGAGGGGCCAGCAGCTGGCGGGGGCGGTGCTGCGGGCCGACATCGATGAGCTTCCTGAGTTGGCTCCATTTCTGCTTTCTCTTCTCATACGAGCGATGGACTAGACCTGCAGGACAGCTGGTTCTCCTCTGAAGCTTGTGACCCACATTTGAAGGTGAGCGAGGTCTCTTGTTTTCTGTGCGCATGTGTTCAGCACACCCAGATGTGCAGGTGAGAGGTTTCTCCCAGATGTTCTGCTTGAAAAGCCACAAACAGGTTGATGCTGAACACTCACATTCTGTCTGTTTGTATGTTTTCAGGCTTAGATTCATCTGCAGAGTTTTTCTCAGACAAAATTACACGACACTCAAGAATAAATAAGTTCTAGAGACTTTTTAAGGTTTTTAAGAGCTGCTGAATCGTTTGGTTCGGGTCTTTCATGTAGCAGGCGGATCAAGCTCTCACGTTCCCCCCTGCTCTTACTCTTCTTCCACCTTCAGCTGTCTTCAGTGTTTCGTGCCAAAGCAAACAGGCTTACACGACTTTCATAACTTTACCAGAAAGCATGCTGGGTCTGTGCCAAGATGAACATCGGACGGATCTATCACACAATGCTCCGTTTCCCCTCCTGCAGCTGCTGCTGAATTCACCTCCTGGTGGAACTGACGGTTCCTCCTTTGCTACAAAAAAGTTATACATCAACAGAGGTGTGGGCTTGAACGCCAAGATAGCAGAAGTGTGTTCTGCTTACAGTCTTGATGAAACTGCGTCTTAGAATTGGGACTAAAATCACCAGAAATATGGCATATTTCTGGGTATTCGACTATATTCGGCCGGGGGCCACATCTGCAAAAGGACTGTATGGAGAGGGCCGCACAATTTGAAAATGTGGGGGTTTTCAAAATGTATTTTGCACTCAAAGACGAAGACTTATGTAAATATAATACACTTGTATTATACATTTGAATATATCTAGTTTACATATGAATTATGTATTAATTGTCTCCAGATTTAGTAATTGTGAATGTTAAATATAATATTCAGATAAAGAAATATTATTTTGAATGCAAGTTCATTTTGAAACCATGCATTGTGCAAACTTAATGAAATTGATATTGACCTACTTTTAATAAAACACGACATAATGACAAAGCACCACTTTCCACCAAGATTTCCTTATTTGAATATTATATTAAGCATTGAGCACAACCATTTTAGTCCATAGTAGCCAGTTATAAAAATATTATTAAAAAAAAATTATTATTTTTTTTTTTCAACAAACACCCCCTTTTTTGAAATATGACCAGGGGCCACATAAAAGCTCCTGGCGGGCTCCCAATTGAATAGCCCTGAAATATGGGAAAGATCTTCAGCAGCATTCCTGACAGCAGTTGTATTGTTATTCTCGTTATCTTTGAAAAAAATAAAAACAACATAGATGCTTGGAGATAAAAGCCGCCGTGATCGTTATCTCGGTTCACGGTGAAATTCCAGCTTTCCCTCATTTTACAGGGAATGTTTTGCTAAACAGCCGCAGGCAGATGCAGACCTGCGGTCTCTCACACCCGACCCGTTTTACCGGCTGGCTGGGGGCCTGGGGGCCTCGCTCCGAGCGGGGGGGATGTGTCTGGGGGGTCCGGTCTGCAGAGAAACACGCGTTTCTGGCTTGTTTCTGGCAGCACTTCAGAAGTTCAACAGCTGTCTTTTATTTCTCTCTCTTCAACAGTTTCACACCTTCATTTTTGCTTCCCTCCCCACACACACACTAGAATAAAAGCAGGCTCATTCTCCGTGCATACGTGAAACACTTCCTTTTTATTCCGTGGGGATGGCCCTCTCTTATCTTCTTTCTTTTGAAGCAAAAACATTTAAATATGCAAAACTAAATACGCTATTTCACGTCAGCTTTGTACCAGATGTCACCCAGGCGACCCCTGCTGGTGTTGGTCCAGTCTGTGCTCTGAGGGCTCCACCGAGTTTTTGATTGATTGATTGATTGATTGAAGAATGTATTAGAAGAATTGCATAGGATCAGGTACAGTTTCATGACAGTACAGATTCGCTGATACAAAGTCAACTAAAAGGCATTATTCCAAGAAAGCATTACACTTGTTTACATTGGAGACCTTTTTTTTAAAATTCATATAACATTGAATGACATACACGTAAGAAGCAGTACTTTGTATGGAAGATTGTAAAAAAAAGAAAAGGGGGGAATTACTGTTATTTTGCACCGAGAGAGACTAAAAAGGTGATGAGACAAATAGAATAAGCTAGATACAAAACAAAAGCAGAAAACAAAACAAAAAACAAAAAAAAAACAAAAACAAGAATCAATAATCAGAAGGAACAGCGGGATGTGCAGTAGAGTCTTTGATTATTCCCAGTTACGAGTAGCAGCCTCCTGTAGGTGGCTTTTTAGGGCAGACTTGAAGGAGATTAGGGATTTGCTCTCTTTTATGGCTGTCGGTAAGGAATTCCACATGTTGGTAGAATAGGATGCAAACGAATTTGAACCTTTCTTGGAGTTAACCCTGGGCTGAAAGTGATTATGACTCTAGTGTTATGGTGGTGAACATCTTTTACATTTTGAAAGTATTTAGACAAGTACAAGGGTATTTTGGAGGAGTAGTCCATTAGACCCAGGTCCACTCACTTCCACTGCTCAGTGTTTTTATCCCTCATGGGATATAGTTGGTCCAAATCAGGTTCCGGTTCTGAAGCATGTGGGGGTGACGGTGGATCCCACGAGGACATGTAGCTTGTAACTTGAGCAAAAAAAAAATGGAAAGACGTGGAAAAACATGTTAAATTAATAAATGAAGAGATATTACTTCTAGTTTTAAAACTAAGCAGCAAGACCACTTGAGACCGGCCGGCGTCCGATGACGTCCCCTAACCGAGGGGCCCCATCTGGTTCATCAACCTGCCAACCTCTCTGCAAGTCAAACCCACCACAGGTCCTGTACCGACTACCAGGGCCCAGATTCAGACCTCCACCACGGCTAAACTCAGTTTTGGTCTCCAAAGTAATAAAATAAAACAATAAAAACCAATAATAAAAACCATATGTGCGGATAATTGTGGGTGTAGTTTCCCGAGTAACCTGTGTTTTAGTTTGTGTCTGATGAAAACTTCGTACTTCCAAACTTTTACTTCTGAGCAGATAGTTTCTAAAACCATTTTATTTTTCCAATACTGGTTCCGATACTGAGTATTGATTCGATACCAGTGTTTATCTTTTTGTGTTTATCGTTTTGTTTTTCTAACAAATTAAACAATTGATTAAAAAAGAAAAAAATTAAATAAACAAATCCAGGAATGAACTAATTATATAAATATTACTGGTGTAATCAGGGGCGTAGCTCTTCAATGTTTTGATTGGCAGCTGGCTGACATGAAAACTATGTCCTGACGCTGCTGCTTCATGTGATGAACCACCATCAGCACTGAAAACAGACCAAAAAGACACCCCAGTAAGTCTGGAGTCTGTTTTCCCTCCTGTGTTCAACATGTGTGTTTTATTGCAGTATAAAAGGTTTGACCGGGATGTCAAACCTGTTCAGGAAAGCGTTTTTCTGCTAGATGAAGGTCGTCAGCTGGAGACCGGCAAAGATGGGCTTTTAAAAGTCCTCAGCACTGGTTTCCTTCACGGATCTGTATCAGTGTCGCTTTCTGGAACAATCGACCTCCTGTATTGACGCGTCCTGCATTTATTTAGGTAAAAACAGCCGTAGGTGATACATAGCGTAGGTGACGTCGTCTGAATCTGAAAACTATGACTTGCGCAGTCAGCAGCTGAATAACAGTATTTGTTTTCCTCCATGAATTATAACTCTTACAACACTGATAACTGATTTATGGATCTGGGAAACCATGAATAATCCACCCATTTACGTTCTGCTTCAGCTGTCAATCGAGCATCTTCTTCTCAGGGCGTGATTTTATCTGCGGTGTAGAGGAGCAAACACTGAGCCGTAAACAGGAATGACAGCTTCAGCGCTCATGTTCCTCCTTCTCCAAGGTGTGACCTCTCAGCGGTGTAGGAAAGGGTCAGTTCAGTTCCAAACATCAGGCTTTCATGTCAGCTTAAATCCCGCCCAAGTGTTCAGGTATGGCCATCTTCAGGTGTAGCAGGAGCATGTCAGCTCATTCAGCTCTGCAGGACCAGTCCTGAACATCCTAAAGTGCAACGCTCCAAGCGGGAACCAACAGTTGGTCCTGGTTCATTCTGTGAAAATAAAATAGGGAGAACCTCAAAATAAAACATTCCGTCTCAAGTCATGTGATCATATCCTTTGCTTCCTCCCTGCAGATGAGTGACCAAGGCAGCAGCACCTCCACCTCCCAAACGGATGGAGACTTTGAAGGAGAGCTGGATGAAGAGGTGGAGAGTGAAGAGGGGGTGAAGGAGAAAGGGAGGGACAGTCCCACCCCAAGCTTGTCCAATTTCTCGGCGTCCCTGCGCGCTGTCATCCGCATCAAACAGAAGTACCAAGCCATGAAGAAGCGGCGGCAGGAGATGGTCCTGGGTCTGGGAGCGGGGGCCCTGGTGGGGGCGCCGGGACGCACCAGCCCCAAAATCTTCACCTTTGACGGCCTCACCCCGAGCGCCTTCCCCACCCTGTCCTCCATCCAGCAGAAGAAGAAGAAGAGGAGGAGAAAACGAGTGCTATTTCCCACCGGAGGGGGGCGGAAGGCCATGCCGAGGCAGGAGCGCAGCCGCGCCACATACTGCCTGTACCTGCTGCTTGCCATCCTCTTTCTTCAGGTAAACCTGGGGACTCTCCTGCTCCGCTGTCTTAGTCATACTGAAATACAGTGGCGTCAATTCAGTCGAAGCTAAGGTATGGCAAGGTTACGAGTCACAGAACTTAACTAGAGTATCAATCAACACGTCCAGCAAATACTCATCACAGAAGTCTGCTATGTAGCTTATCTGTGTGGTCAAGAAAACTGGAACTTTTTCAAATGCAGTCTCGCTCACTGCAAAAACTCAAAATCTTACCAGGAATATTTGTCTTATTTCTAGTTAAAATGTCTCATTTTTAGTCAAAAAATCTCATTACACTTAAAACAAGAGTCATTACCAGAAAAATAACTTGTTATTTGACCATTTTCACTTGTTTCAAGTAAATTTTCACTTGAAATAAGTAGAAAAATCTGCCAGTGGGACAAGATTCATCTTCTCATTAAGCAAAACAATCTTGTTCCATTGGCAGATTTTTCTACTTATTTTAAGTGAAAATCTACTTGAAACAGGTGAAAATGGTTGTTTTTGACTCTTGTCTTAAATGTAACGAGATTTAAAAAAAAGAGAGACTAAAAATGAGACATTTTAACTAGAAATAAGACAAATATTCTTGTTAAGATTTTGAATTTTTGCAGTGTATAATAACTATTGAAATCGATCGTGTTGTTCTTATTTGCATTTGTAGTTATTCCATAAATGTATTTAAAAAAACAAACATTTACATTTAACCCTTGAAGCAAAGGTGTGGTGGCTGCCATACCCAATTGACGCCCCTGCTGAAATATCTGGAGAAACTCCCTGATCTGGAAGAAAAACTTCATAACACAGATTCATTACACAGTCTCAAGGCGGTCAGAAGGGGCGTTTCTAGAAATAGAAATAATAAAAGTCTTTTTGCAGATGTTCTTTGTCAAGCTGAAACCTGAAGATTTAGCGCCTGAAGTTGAACTTTCTTTTTTTTATAAATTTTACTGCACAAGCTATTACCAAGAAGATAGTCAGTCTTGCAATCCAGATGTTTTCTGGTAACTTCTGAGGTTACGTGACTTCATATGTTGATTTATGATTGAATGAAAACCCTTGTGCCTTGTGAGCGATGCTGAATCACTGCTGCCAGCAGGGACTTCAGACTCAGATGACGAAGGGTTACCATTACTCTTCAGTCCATGTCTGGCATAGCTGTCTCCGTGATTAATGGGTTCAGAGATGCTGCAGCCGTCTTCAGCTGCGCTGTCAACACTGACCTGTCTGTGTGGGGTCATTCAGGCCAATGGTGTTCCTCCTATCCACCCGTCCCTTACTGTATTGGGCAGAACCTGGTTCACGTGACTCAGCTCTCAGGTGTGTCCTGCCTCTGCATCATCCAGAGTTTACAGGAACCTGCTGAAGCGTGAAGGAAACTTCAGCAGCTGCGAAGAGGCGAGGCTGAGATTCCGCACCTCCGAGACTTAGCCCGTAGGGCTTAGTCGGAAAAGGGTGGCGTTCCTTTTCTGTGTCAGGAATGGGGTGCTGCCTCAAGTGGAGGAGTTGAAGTAGGTCTTGTTCGTGACTGAGGGAAGAGTGGATCAGGAGATCGACCGGCGTCTAGAGTGATGAGGATTCTGAACCGGTCCACTGTGGTGAACAGAGAGTTGAGCCAAAAGAGAGTCTCCGTTTCCCAGCTGGTCCAGCAACATTCCCATCTGCACCAGGGGCCACGACCCAGCTGATCAGACAATGAAGAAGTGTAGTCATTGGAGAGGGACTGAGGATGAGAGGTTGAGGCTGTTCAGACATCTGTTTGGGCGTGTCCAAGTTGGGCTGGGAACACCATGAAAGAGCTGGAGGGGGTGGCCGTGGAGACGGAGGTCTGGACCTCTCTGCCCCATGACCCCAGCTCAGATACGCAGAAGTTAATTGACGGACAAACAAGAACACACACATAAAAGCTGCTACTACAGTATGGGTCCAGTAGGTAGGCTGGTTTGTAGAAATACCTCAATGTCACGACGAGTCACAGACAACTCCAAACTAAACTCACGGAACATATTAATTTGCTTTTGGTTTATAAGAAGGGGCGAAGGCAAAAAAGACAAGTGTGTCTACTAGGAATGGGTGATATTTTACCGTTCACGATAAACCGTCAAAACAATTCCCCACGGTAAGAATTTGTCATCTCGGGGTAAAAACGATAAATTCCCGTTGATGACGTTTTTGTGTAAAGGAAGGAAGGAAGGAAGGAAGGAAGGAAGGAAGGAAGGAAGGAAGGAAGGAAGGAAGGAAGGAAGGAAGGAAGGAAGGAAGGAAGGAAGGAAGGAAGGAAGGAAGGAAGGAATATATGAGCCTGAAAGAAAGAAAGAAAGAAATGAGCCTAAAAAGAAAGAAAGAAAGAACGAAAGAAAGAAAGAAAGAAATGAGCCTAAAAAGAAAGAAAGAAAGAAAGAAAGAAAGAAAGAAATGAGCCTAAAAAGAAAGAAAGAAAGAAAGAAAGAAAGAAAGGAGCCTAAAAAGAAAGAAAGAAAGAAAGAAATTAGCCTAAAAAGAAAGAAAGAAAGAAAGAAAGAAAGAAAGGAGCCAAGAAAGAAAGAAAGAAAGGAGCCTAAAAAGAAAGAAAGAAAGAAAGAAATTAGCCTAAAAAGAAAGAAAGAAAGAAAGAAAGAAAGAAAGAAAGAAAGAAAGAAAGAAAGAAAGAAAGGAGCCTAAAAAGAAAGAAAGAAATATATGAGCCTGAAAGAAAGAAATGAGCCTAAAAAGAAAGAAATGAGCCTAAAAAGAAAGAAAGAAAGAAAGAAAGAAAGAAGCCTAAAAAGAAAGAAAGAAAGAAAGAAAGAAAGAAAGAAAGAAAGAAAGAAAGAAAGAAAGAAAGAAAGAAAGAAAGAAAGAAAGAAAGAAAGAAAGGAGCCTAAAAAGAAAGAAAGAAACAAAGAAAGATAAATTCCCGTTGATGACGTTTTTGTATTGGTATTTTTTTTATCGTTATCGGGATAAATGCCAGAAATTATCGTGATACATTTTTTAGTCCATACCGCCCATCCCTAGTGTCTAGTTCCCCTCCGATTGATGGTCATTGATCCTGGTACAGAATGTACTGAACCAATCACAAGAGGGAGGGCGTGGGCTTGAAGCGATGACTCGTACAGGAGCGTCCAAGAGAAACACTTTGGATCATCAGGTTTTTATTGACATTCCTACTCCTACTCCTACAGATGTCTTTTGTTTATACCAGTCTGGCTGTAGCTCCACCTACATCATATACTTAATTTCTCTGATTGGTTGTCTATGCAGCGGTGTCCAGAGGCGGTTCTTTCTTCGTCCATTGGTACCGGCCCCTAAAAGTTTCACTTTTTTACCAGTGGCAACTAAGAGATGAGAAAACCTTTCACCAAAAACGTTTGAATTCATCGAAGATGAATTTTGCATGATTGATGCAAAGGAATCTTGGATGAATTTCTTCTGAGCTAACGATGACTTGTGTGTGTTCAGGTGTACAACGCCATCGAGAACCTGGACGACCATGTTCTCAGGTATGACCTGGAGGGGCTGGACAAGATGCTGAGGAGGGAGGTGTTTGGGCAGCAGGGGGCAGTAGATGGTCTGCTGTCCCACCTGAAGGACTACCTGTCCACTTACGTGCACAACAAGCCCCTAGTGGTGTCCTTGCACGGCCCCAGCGGCGTCGGTAAGAGCCACCTGGGACGCCTCCTGGCCGGACATTTCCGCTCGGTCGTCGGCGAGACGCTGGTGCTGCAGTACTACGTCCTCCACCACTGCCCCCAGGAGGCCAACGCCCTGGAGTGCGCCCGCAACCTCTCCTCTCACATCTCAGAGATGGTGGAGCGAGCCGAAGAGGAGGAGAAGATTCCGCTCTTCATCTTCGACGAGGCCGAGCACATGCACAAGGAGATCCTGGACGAGCTATGGCAGCTTGTCGCCTCCAAACAGTCCAACGAGTACCTGAACACCATCTACCTGTTCCTTAGCAATCTGGGTCACGGACACATCACCAAGCACATGCTGCACAACTCCTCAAGTATATCTATGGCCATGACGGCCTCAGGTCGTCATAGCAACCTACTAAAAGAGCTGACTCCCATTTTACGCAACACCCTGGAGAAGCTGCACCCTCTATGGACGGAGGCGGACATCCTGCCCCTCAGCCTCCTGGAGAAGAGACACGTGATGGAGTGTTTCCTGGACGAAATGACCCGAGAGGGCTTCTACCCGGATCACACCAACATCGAGCGCCTCGCGGGGGAGATCGATTACTACCCTGGCGCTGAGGGGCGGGAATATTCCCAGACGGGCTGCAAGCAAGTCGTGGCCAAGGTCAACCTGCTGTGAGGTGCCGAGCAGGAAACACTTTATACTCGCTGGAACTATGAAGAAAAACAAGTTTGAGAAGTGACCATTACTTGAAAGACTGGACTCGGAGCCAAAGTTTTTTTTAGAAACGCATAGAATAAAAACACAGAAGTAGTTTGCATACAATGAGTGTTGTACTCCGTGGTGGGAAACACATCCTGTGAAAATGTTTGAAAATACCACAGTCACTCATTGAAGGGTCAGTCCACCCAAAGTACTCAAGAGATATCCCGTTACGCGTAGTCGTCACTTTAGGGCGTTTTTCTTTAGTGATGTTTTTAACTAGTTCTTCCACGGCAGGTGTTTTTACAGGCATTCATACTCCTCGCACGACCGGTCTTGGTTAAGTTATTTATTTGACCAAAACTGAGCTTAAAATAAATAAATAACATGCGGCCAATCCCAAGTACCTTCTAAATGCTGCGATAGGATTTAAAAGGGTAAGTTGTTGTCATGTGCTGCCAACTATGAGTCGTAGATGACCTGATCATCAGCACGAATGCAGACCTCGTGGCAATTTGCTGGTCCGTACCAATCAGGTGTTTGTTAATGCAATGCCAAGAGGGAAAGACATCAGCAACTGTGAATGCTTACATGATCTAGTCACAACGTTATTTCTGCCTGTTAGCGTTTAGCTTCAGTCTTCTCTTTGCCATGCATTTGTTTTTTTTGTTTTTTTTTGTTTTTTTATTAACATCCAGTACAAACAACAGCAAAAGTTAACATCGAGTTACAATGATATGTGTCTAGGTGTGTGTGTGTGTGTGTGTGTGTGTGTGTGTGTGTGTGTGTGTGTGTGTGTGTATAAATAATATAATGAAAGTAAATAAATAAATTAAGAATATTAATTTGAAAAATAAATAAATAAAAAGATAATTATCATATAGAGTGATATAATATAGCACGATATAATATAAAGTAATATATGTAATACTATAATAGCATATAATAATATAATATCCTAATACAACATAATACATTTTATAACATATAACAAAATGATATCACCATACTATAATATATAACAATATAATAATACTATAATATATCATCCCATGAGATCTCATAACATAATATAATAATACACTATAAAGCAATATATCATGATAATGCCAAGAATAATTATTAGAATTAGAATGGGTAATATATATATTGCAATGAGGGGTGAGGTCGGACCGGGGCATCAGGGAGGCGAGCAGGGGGCCCCCCCACCAGACTCCAAGTTGCCCTGCGTTTGTGAAATGTGCACGACTAACTTGATCTTTAGCTTTTTGGATGGACTGATCCTTTCTGAGGAAAATAAAAACCTCCAATGATGGCAGCTGAAGCAGAAGTGATGGGTGGACACGGTTTCCTGCTCATCCTGGGTTGCTGCAGAGGAACCTCCACGACAACACGGAAAAGCAGGAAAAAAAAACCATCATTCATTCATGTAAAAGATGGAAGTTGTGACATTTCCAGTTCACTGATTATTAATACTCATTTGAGGACGTTGACAGGAAGTCCTTTCTCAGATCGACAGCCAGGCTTGGTTTGGCGCTCGTACACGTAATCGACGAGAAGCCGCTGGTTTGAGTTTACCTCCTGCAGCAAATGCTTGTTCGCTCTTTCACAACTGTTGTCTGTCAAATTAATTTATTTCATTCTCGTTTTTACAAGAATTTCCTGAAAGTTCACATTCAGAGGAATCGACCTGAACTCTGCACAGACTTGGACCGGCGCTGTTTGATTGACCTTGGTGATGTAATGAGTCATGAACAAGTTCAAGTCCAAGTGCCATTAGAAGTCAATAAAAAAAAGAAACAGCTGTGTCTTTGTTTTACCTCATTGTGGATTCATGTGTTCTTCCCTCTGTAGTACAGTGCCGTATCGTGGCTCTCTGTAGAGCTAGTTTTGTATCTGCATTCCTCTGTGGTTTAGTCATTAAACTCTCTTCTGGTCGTTTCCCAGCAGTCTTCTCATATTTCTATCAACATTGATCCCCTCTTGTTTATTCAAGTCATTTTTTGGAGTTGAGTTGAATCATTTAGCTTTTCTTTGGATCTGTTTTGCAACCTTCTTTGGTGTCGGGTGTGAAAGCAGGATGCAAGGGCCACCCGTATTTATAATTTGCTGGAAAGACACTTTTGGTTCATTTATCCTTCTTGTCAACGTTCTACCATTTTGTATCCCTCTGTAGCTCTTTAAACCATCTTACATCCCGGTGTAGTTATCTTTGATACATGTTATCTTGTATTTAAGGCTAGCAATCATTTGAAATGTTAGTAATAGATGTTTGTGGAGAAGAGATAACATTCAGACATTAGTCCATTTTTTTTAAACATTTATTTATTTTTCTCAGTAGAATTCCTTCAGTTTACATTGGAAAAAAAAAACATGAGGTAATGTCTAAGAGACAAAATTTGAGCCATGGTTGGGACGTCACAATCAGAAGAAGAGGAGGGCGGATGAATTATCATGAAGAGGACAGTCACATGGGGACTCCGAACCCCGTTCTGGTCCTGTGGAGGACAAGCAGCTGGATTTTCTGCAAACATCTGGGGGGGAATGGAGCGTTTGAAGCGATTGCTGACAGCAACGAGAGCAGTCCTCGAGCGACAGCAGGAAACAGCCGGCTGCAGCGCAGATGCTAAACATCCTCGTTTCCTTCCTGACCGCTGAGACGAGAGATGAAAACAGAGTCGTAGAAATGCAAACTATCTACACGAGCTGAAAGAAGATCCCGCCACACTGATCTCATCTGTCAAACTGAGCAATGGCCAATGGTAACAAGCATCTGCCGCTGCGCCGGGAACCGTTCTCAAACCACGAAACGTGTTTAAACCCGGGGAAAAGAAAGTGAAGGAAAACCGACACACTGCACTTCCAGGCAAATAAACCTGAAGCTCTGCATCCATGAAGTCCTCCTCACATGAGTTTAGGAATAACAGTTGCAATGAGCTACACATTTACGACTACATCATCCGAGACCTACGGGGAAATAAATAATGTCACTTCAACATCCATGAAAACGGTTATTTTTCCACAACGGTGAATCAGCAGATCAGGAGTCGACCTCGCATCTCAGGGCTCGACTGTTGCTGTCAGAAATGCTCGTCAGAGGGGTGGAGGAAGAGCTACGTGAACGGTGGTGGTCGCTGCTGATGAGGAGCATCTTCACGCCTCCAGCTCGAAGCCCATGCCGACTTTGTGTCCGCCGGCGTTGAAGTTCTTCCCGTCGATGAGGGCCGAGAGGGTGACTTTAACACCTGCAGAGACACACAGGAGTGTTTATCAGCCCTTCAGATTAAAAGCTCTTTACTCTGAACTTCCAGCTCCGCACCGTACCTGGCCGAAGGCTCTGGGTGTACCCGATTCCAATCAGACTGGCATTGTTCACTTTGGCCTGCGAGGTGAGAAAACAGAGAAGACGGTTTGAGTCCAGACCTCAGAGACGGAGTTGCTGATAGGGTTGCCACCTTTCAGAAATAGAAATAAGGGACGCCCTGATTTCAGCAGTGCAGGAGCCAAAAGAAAAAAGCCCCCAAACTTCTAAACTGAATAAAAATGTGTATATTTTTATATAAAATTTTTATATAAAAAAAACAAAATGCTTTGATTTCAAGTTTAAAGTGCTTTAATAGCATTGAACTTGCATGACTGTACAGACAGCCAACCATACTAGTAACTGAAATAGCCTCCTATGCTATCGATGTCCACATCAGCCCAAATGTATAATATAGCCTACAGGTGAAGAATATGGTGTAAAAGTTAATTTATTTCAATAATCCAACTAGAATATGGTGTAAAAGTTAATTTATTTCAATAATCCAACTAGAATATGGTGTAAAAGTTAACTTATTTCAATAATTCAACTAGATTATGGTGTAAAAGTTAATTTATTTCAATAATTCAACTAGAATATGGTGTAAAAGTTAATTTATTTCAATAATTCAACTAGAATATGGTGTAAAAGTTAATTTATTTCAATAATTCAACTAGAATATGGTGTAAAAGTTAATTTATTTCAATAATTCAACTAGAATATGGTGTAAAAGTTCATGAAAATACGGTACAAATCACGTCCCGTATTAGTTCAATACGCAACATTTTTTTCTCAAATAAAGGACAATTCCGTATTTTACGGGACGGGTGGCAACCCTAGTTGCTGAAGACACGCGGGACTCAACTCACAGACAGAGACGCGTCTTTGTCCAGCTTGTATTTGGCAGCAATGCCGAAGCGGGTGTTGTTGCTGCCCGCGGTCCAGGCCAGAGTGACTGCCGTCTCCAGCTCGTCGTTCACCTTCTGGTAGATGGAGCCACCGAACTCGGTGCTGTCGTTACTGGAAGACGGATCACACACTCGTTCAGTGGCGTCGTGGCTGGATCAAGTGCCAAAAACACAGACGTCGCCTTCAAAACACTCACACGTTGGTGTGCAGCTGGAAGTCTCCGGCCCGGTACCCGAGGGCAAAGTTGTTCTGGTTCAGCTTGGACTTGGCCGTGTCGAAGGCCATCTGGTAGCCGGCCAGCCAGCCTTCGTAGCCGAGCACGGCAGCGGCGTGGATGATGGGGCCCTCGAAGTCGACGTCGCAGCCCAGGTTCACGTAGTCGCGCTTGTAGCCGCTCTTCAGCTTCCCGCTCTTCTTCCTGAAAGACACATTCAAGCAGCTGAAGCTACGACTGTTTCAGGAAGATTTGGTTAGATCAGGGGTGTCAAACTCATTTTGCTTGGCGGGCCGGGTTTGACCAATTTTTTTCTCGCGGGCCGCACGCTCAAAATAACAAAAACGGTGAGAACATTTTTTTTTCTAATTCTTTTTTTTTACTATTGTTATCTAATCCAATATCAGTTTAGTTAATTTTAAAGGAAATATGCACTTTGTTTACACTCTAATTATGTAAAATATATTTCAAAATTTTTTTCAAATTATGTATTGCTCTTAGCTTAAGAATCTCTTTCATTAAGAAGGAAATGAAAGATGCTGCTGACCCAGTCTTTACAACCATCTTAGTGAACAAAGACTCACAGATCCAGGCGCGTCAGGCAAATCAATATTACACCGCACAAATTTTGATCTATTTTATACTTTAGATTTATATTGTTTAGCATTCATTGGTGACAGCAAAGGGGAAAAAAAAGAAAAATAAGGAATAACAAGTGTGTTCCTGTATATGCTTTATGCATTACGCACAAATAAAACGATCATCATGAATATCATTTATTTGATAATTTGGCTGCTATACAGCATGTTCTCGCTGCAAATCAACCGCGTCGCCGTGCGCGAAGCAGAACTGTTTATATGAACGCATTGGTGCGTCAGCACTTCAATCCCCTGGACGTGCTGTCGGACCGGGCTGTCCAGGCAGCCGTGACACCGATCCTCCTGCGCCGTGCCCGAGCCCGAGCACCTATATGTGTGATGACAGGGGATTAGTGCATTGAGGAGCAGCGCTGCGTGTCTCCACCAGTGTTGTGCTAGTTACTGAAAAATAGTAACTAGTTACTGTTACTAGTTACTTCATTAAAAAGTAACTCAGTAACTCAGCTACTTAGACCAAAAAGTAATGCCTTACTATGAAAAGTAACTTTTTTAGTTACTTTAAATAAAAACATTATTTTAAATGCTCCCATTTAGGCCGCTGCAGGCAAATATCCGATTTTTAGCCCATCCAGATTGAAACTGGATGACTCTTTTGAAGTCTGAACAGTCCCAAACCGCATGAGATCCGATTTTTGCAAACCAGATCGAAACCACCTCCAGGAGGTAGTTTCATATCCGATCCATATCTCATTTGGGCAGATGCGTGTCAGTCTGAACAGCTCCGAACACTCAGATCGGATATGACTGTCCCAGACGCTCCAAACCACCCGCCCATTTCCAGTTGTGGAGCTACTCATCCTTTCACAGAGAGCATGTACAATCTCTGATGTCACGTCAAAAACTATTATTTGTAGTTTAAGTGTTGCAAATTCACATTACAAAATGTTTTAATAGCAGAAAAAAAGACCGCATTTCCACGTACGGTGCGGGTCGCCGCGTACCCTACGCCGTAGGCTCTGCGTTGGTGTAACGCGGAACCATAAATCAGCCTTCAGTCGCGCTGAGAGCCTGAACCTGCAGCCCGTCAGCCCCTCTCCTCCTAGGAGATGCCAGTTATTCATTGTTGGTTCGTTTTGTTAACTCTGAGCTTTGTTGGTTGGTTTGTTAGTTTGCTGATGGTTTTGTTCTGAACACTTGTCTCTGTTTCTCATTTTGCTGGGACGCCGGGTCACAACTTTTGCTGTATGCGTTCATTGTTATGTCTAAAAATGATGCGCAGTGCCGACCCAATCAGAAACGGTACAGATATTTTGGGATTTTTTTATATATGGTATATAAAAAAAATACATGACTTCACACAATACACGCGCTGGGTGACGCCTCCGCTCCGACGTCGTTGCTACGGCAACCCGTCAGATCAGTCAATGATGTGGCCCAGTCTGAACAGAGCCAGATCCGATTTGGACACTTGCTAAAAACAGTGTGGACAGTCAGCCCTGAAAATCGGATATGAGAAGGAATCAGATATATATCTGATTTGCCTGCAGTCTGAACGTGGCCTTAATGCCCCTCTAGCCTTCATTTCAGCAGGTACTGTATGGATTTGCATTGTGCATCGTGTTCTGAATTCTAAACAGTCTCCCCGCTTCTTCACTTCCTGTATCAATAACGTTGGTTGCTTAGCAACAAGCTGAGAACGTCCAATGAGCTTCAGCAGCAGCTGAAGAACGGGAGCCTTTGATGAATCGTTCATTACAGTCCTCAAATATAATAACCAATGGTAGCACGTCCGTTTATAAGAATCTTTTTGCCCAGAAGAAAAAAGAGCGAAGACAACGACCCACAACTATTTTCTTCTCTTGAAAAAACACACCTGCACCGCGGGGTTTAGGATAAAAAGACGCTACAGAGTCAGGATGCTGCAGCATCAGAAGAGCAGTGGAATATGTGCGTGCGAGGCGGTGCTGATCTCTGCAATTTGAAGCCCTCTATAATTGTAAAAAGAATTTCACTTATCTCGGGTTCTTTTTGGAACATAACCCCTGCGAAAAACCAGGGATTGCTGTAATTCCACGTTGTGAAACTCGCCTTCTTTTGGCTCGCCATGACCTTCATGTTTTCAAATTCACACACGCCCACTACGTTTCCTCCGGTCACCGCGTGCGGGGAAAAAAAGCTTCACTGTAGCCAAAAATAACGGAGTAACGCACCATTTGGTAGCGGTAATTGCGTGACTGAATTTAAAAAGTAATGCGTTAGAGTATTAGTTACCGCAAAACTAACGGCATTACTGTAACCCGTTAACGTTAGTCCCAACACTAGTCTCCACACATCCGCAAATACAACGTTGATAAATGCAAGAGTGAAAACGGTCAAGCAGCTAAATAAACTTCAGAATATTTTTTTGAGGTGAAGGATTCTGTTTTACTAGTCAGGAGGATACAATGTGGTCCTATATGCTGATCGTTAAGTTAATTTCTCCTTTCGTCCATCTTTCAGATTTAATAAAAACAATATGCTACATTCCCTCATTATTCTCTTACCAAGACTACTTCTTATTTAGTTGCAGTCTTGTTTTCATCATGAAAAAGGGTCATTAAAGTATATTTATCATCTTAGTTTTTCATTATAACACACATAACGCACAGGCAGCAGGGAATTAGTGCGTTAGGTAGCAGTGCTGCATGTGAAAATGCGCTGATAGTGATCGGTGATCGATTTGCCTGGCATCGATTGATTTGGTTTCAGAACTGGACAGCTGCTCCAAAGAGCTTCTGAAAGAGCGAAACTAAAGGACGGTGTTAAGAAGTCATCTGGGAAACACCCGTATCTTAGGGTACCTTCTTAGTTGAAACCTTCTTTGAACCTCTCTTAAATCCTTAAGAGAGGTTGGATCTGGGAAACCCGGCCAATATCATTTTACAAAGATAAACAGAAACAAGTATGTTTTTTTTATATTTTGCTTTTTTATAGGAAATTTAATTAAAAGCAAAATCTTTCTTTTTACATCCGAGAGTGTTTCTTTGTGATTTAGAGATTTTTCCAGTACAATTAAGTGTATTTATTTTTTTAAAATTGGCGCGGATATTTACGCCAGTGTGCTGAAAAAGTCAGCACTTCTTTTTTGACTGTTTTACTTTGTCACTATCCTCGTATTCAAAACTGAAATTCTCTGAATAAATATCTTCTATCATATTTTTTAGCAGTGATATCTTTCCTGCGAAAATATATAATAGTAGTCAGTTAATAAAAATAAACGACCATCTAAAAAGAAATAAAATCGGCAAATGCATTCTAGAAAACGAAAAGAATGTCGAAAACTGCTCTATTTGTGGAATAACGATGGATTTGTAGAAGAAATATATTATCGGATATGCTGCGATTCATGGCAATTATTTATCACTCACTCATTCACTCACTCATCTTCTTCCGCTTTATCCGTTCCCGGGTCGCGGGGGCAGCAGCCTCAGCAGAGATGCCCAGACTTCCTTCACCCCAGACACTTCCTCCAGCTCTTCCGGGGGGGAGTCCGAGGTGTTCCCAGGCCAGCCGAGAGACATAGTCTCTCCAGCGTGTCCTGGGTCTTCCCCGGGGTCTCCTCCCGGTGGGACATGCCTGGAACACCTCCCTAGGGAGGCGTCCAGGAGGATCCGGTACAGATGCCCAAGCCACCTCAGCTGACTCCTCTCAATGTGAAGGAGCAGCGGCTCGACCCCGAGCTCCTCCCGGGTGACCGAACTCCTCACCCTATCTCTAAGGGAGCGTCCAGCCACCCTGCGGAGGAAACTAATCTCGGCCACTTGTATCCGCGATATCATCCTTTCGGTCACTACCCAAAGTTCATGACCATAGGTGAGGGTAGGGGCGTAGATTGACCGGTAAATCGAGAGCTTCGCCTTTCGACTCAGCTCCCTCTTCACCACGACTGTCCGGTACATCGACCGCATAACTACGGACGCTGCACCGATCCGTCTGTCAATCTCCCGCTCCATCATTCCCTCACTCGTGAACAAGACCCCGGGATACTTAAACTCCTCCACCTGAGGCCGGACCTCTCCACCCACCTGGAGAAGGCATGCCACCCTTTCCCGGTGGAGAACCATGGCCTCGGTCTTGGAGGTGCTGATTCTCATCCCTGCCGCGTCGCACTCGGCCTCAAACCGCCCCAGTACATGCTGAAGGTCCCGGTCCGATGAGCCAACAGGACAACATCATCTGCAAAAAGCAGAGAAGAAATCCCGTGGTTCCCAAACCGGATCCCCTCCGGCCCCTGGCTGCGCCTAGAAATCCTGTCCATAAAAATTATGAACAGGACCGGTGACAAAGGGCAGCCCTGCCGGAGTCCAACATGCACCGGGAACAAGTCTGACTTACTGCCGGCAACGTGAACCAGACTCCTGCTCCGATCATATAGAGACCGGACAGCCCTTAATAGAGGGCCCCGGACTCCATACTCACTGAGCCACAGAATGGCACGAGGGACACGGTCAAATGCCTTCTCCAGATCCACAAAACACATGTGGACTGGTTGGACAAATTCCCAGAACCCTCGAGCACCCTGCGGAGGGTATAGAGCTGGTCCAGTGTTCCACGGCCGGGACGAAAACCGCATTGTTCCTCCTGAATCGGAGGTTCAACTATCGGCCGTATTCTCCTCTCCAGTACCCTGGCGTAGACTTTCCCGGGGAGGCTGAGAAGTGTGATCCCCCTGTAGTTGGAACACACTCTCCGTCCCCCTTTTTAAACAGAGGGACCACCACCCCGGTTTGCCACTCCAGCGATACTGTCCCCTTCCTCCATGCAATGTCGCAGCAATTATTTATGCCTTCCTTTTTTTGTAAATTAACATTTCGTTTTTTTGCGTTGGAAACTTCTCGTGGGCCGCATGAAAATCTCTCTCGGGCCGCATTTGACACCCCTGGGTTAGATGCAGAACCAATCCTCATCACGGTGACCTGGTGGTTTCAGTACATTTGGTTCCATCTGTAAAAAGTTCTTCCACTAAGCCGGTTAGCTCAGAACCACCCGCAGAGGTTCTTAAACGCTGATTGGACTTCCTGGTCTGGGTTCTTGTAGGACTGGAATTGCTGCATGCACCAGGTTTACTAGGTAAGAGTTAATCTAAACATTTCCCTTCGACCAGACCTGAACCAACGCTCCTTAAAAGCCCAGGATGAAGCATCCACACACACGGAAACACGTCTCACCCTGTGTTTGGTACAAAAGACGTTTCCAAGGCAACCTTGAGTCCCTGAGTGAGCTGGAGGAGAAGGAAATGAAGGAGAAGAAAAAAGGTCAGACGTTCAGCGAGGTCAGCGAGATGTCCGCATGATGTCACTAAAGCACAAATGCAGACCTGGTCCTCCACGGTGACCTCGGTAGCCAGCGTGTTGTCCGTGTTCCACTTCTGGTTGACGCTCAGGCCCAGCTCCTTCATCTTGTATTTGGTCTCCAGACTCCCGGAAGCCTTTCCTGTGTCCGTGTTACTTGAGCCGTTCGTGTTGAACTCCTGAACGAGATGAAAAAAAATACAAAACCGACATTTAAAAAACAAAAACGTAAACGAGGGCTTGGAAACAAACCTGTAACACCTGAGACTGAACAATCTGCAGCAAACATTCAAAAAAATAAAGATACAGCCCAAACAGGAAGTCATGCAACACCAGATGGAGGAGACACGGACAAATATGGAGTTCTGAAGAAGTCAAGGAAAAACAAGAATCCAACTGTTTTGCTGCTGATATTCCCAGTTTTGTCTGAAGGAAACATGAATCCCAGGAAAATCAACATTATAGTCGGTAATTAATTAAATGCACTAATAATGAGAAAGCTTTAAAACACCTCAAGTGTCCGGATTTCCGTTTATTTAGTTTAATGAGTCAGTTTGATCTATAAATAAATCCTGGAGCAAAGATAAATGAGCGCACGCTGACTCCTGGTGGCAGGATGCCACAACTACACCTGTGATGAGTGTGAAATCGCCTGAGGTCAAAAAGATCAAATAAAACGTTTACTGATGGAAAAGGAAACCGTTTAAAGTTAATTTAGTTGCACAGCAACAAAGAAAAATTGAAATTTTATGTTATGTGTTTAAGTGAAACAAGAAAAAATAAAAAGCTGAGTCAGAATCTGTTCGTCCTCTGATAATCAATCAATAATGCAGCCCCATTATAACCAGCGTGTCTTACGGTAGTCCTTAAACTCATGCTGATGATTCCTGACACCAGTCTTCATAGAACAGGACATCCAGGGATTCGTGATGACGTCTCACCGTTTTCTCCTCCAAGGTCTTGGTGGTCCTCAACGTTCGACCTTGTCCAGGTTTGTTTTTTACAGAATGAGTCTGTTCCAGACACAGCAAAACCCCTGGAGGTGGCGGTGAGACCTTCTACCTGGTGTAATCCTGACGGCATCCTCTCCATGTGGTGGAGCCAGCTGAGGTATGAAGAACTTGGGTGAGGCAGGGACACAGATCCGTAGATCTGAGCTTTATTCATGTTCTTCTACTCCTCGTGTACCCGGTCAAAAGGTGTACTACTCTGTTATATAAACACTCTATATACAGCAGCGTTCCAGAGATTACCGCAGCTAATGCTCTCTTCCTGGCAAGGAAGCTTCAGATGGGTTTGGAGATTATTGATCCGTCGACCTTCTGGTCATACGGTCAACTCCACTCACTCGATCTTCGACACCCAAACCCGAACCCGGCTGCGAGCGACGGCCTCAGATCAGGACGTCATGATTCTTCATGCTCGGCTCCGACCTGCTCAAGTCAAAGCTGAAGGTCCCTTGACTGATGACACCAATGAAACCCAATCATCTGTAGAAGTAAGCGGGGAGGTCCGTATAAAGAACATATAAAGTGGACTGACTTCTGCACGTGCACACCGAGAAATTGTCTGTTTATATCCATCTTTTTTTGAACGTTTTTCTTTTTTGTTTTTTTTTGTTCTTGCTATTATTTCAATACAATGTATTTTTCCTGGTGAGAACTTTGAATAAGCCCATTTAGGGCTTCCTTTCTCACCTGCACATATTTTCATGCTTTTTATGTTCATTTAAACTTTTGTACCGTTTTTTTATGTTGTGCAAATAAACAAATCAAACAAATCAAATCAAATCAAACATTTAAAGTGCTTGACTAAATAAGGGCCTTCAGACGGAGGGATGTTTTATAGAGTAAATGTTCCACGGATCAAATATCAGCTTCCAAACATTTACAGAACCAGAATAACTTCCGTCAAGTGACTTTAGTTTATTTTTTTAAGAATTCCCTCTAATCTTGACGCGTTACTGCTCCAACAATAAACTGATTATTCAGAGACAAGAATTAGCGGGATAATTAACAAAGAATGCCACAATAAAGCAAAGAACTAGACCAGACATGCTCCACGGAGAGATGAAGGCACATGGACGGAGTGACGGCGATGAGACAAATACCTTATCATCACCATTATAGTGAAGACAAACTAACAAAACCATGAAAACAACTGAGATACACAATAAAAGCAGAGGATGGGAGGAAAAAACAAAAAGCAGGAAAAGGTCACGGAGATTCAGCTCTGCGTCGGCTCTGATCCGGTCTTACCATCTAAGCGAGAGTCCGGGGCGGCAGCGTGGAGACAGAGCAGCGGTTAGCAGAGGCAGGCAAACACACAGACGCACGGACGGACAGCTGCAGCTGAGCTTCCTTTAAGCAAAGCAGGTCGACGTCTGCGGCGTCCGCCAACCTGGGAAGCTTAAAGCTCTGAGTTACAGCACTTTAACAACAGAGGAGCAGAACCTGCCGGGTCTGCAGGAACCCGGGCAGCTGGAAGGTTAGAGACGGTTGGGAAAAGACAGGACAGGTGACCAAAGAGAAAGTTAAAAAAAAAAGTGTTCTCACCACTCCACTTTGAGATTTGGTCTTCAGGTCCAGCTTTACGAGACCAAAACCTGTGGGAACCCAAATAAACATTAAGAAACTTGGCACAAGTCAGAAACTCTAACATATTTCGCTGACGTTCATGCCATTTCATGTCAGAAACCGGGAGTGAGCTTAACTTCGCTGACAGAACCAGTAGAAAAAATCAACTTTGTTTCCAGCTAAACTCACCGGGTCCAGCCGTCCCAAGAACATTCCCACTGAAACGTTCCAACTTCCAGAATGAAGCCAACACAGAACTAAATAAGTTATAATTCTTCTACCGACCACTGGGGTCCAGGTCCAGACCCGCAGTTCCTCTTAAGACCACTGGGGTCAGAGTTCAGATAATCTAGGGCGTGTTCTTTTGATTGGCAGCTGATACAACCAATGCCTGAGCTGTGACTGAAGACCCAAAAGAAACGTGATCATGTTTGGTCGTGTTCATTTTCCTTCGTACCTGCAAACTAGCATCACCTTTCAGCTGCGTTTGAATCAAAATGTCACTGCCGTGAATCATGTATGACCTGGGGATCATCTTTGGTGGAACAGGCATGCGTGCTTTCAGCCAATCACAATCCAGATTCATTCCCATCGCACATTAGATGGAGACACTTTTTCATGCTACATAATGTTACTACAACAGTGTTAATGTTTTTAATCTCCAGTGATATAAGATGATGTCTAATGTTAAATAGCGAAGTAAGACGTTATTGTGCTGTTGCAAAGATGCTCTTGGGACCAACAGACCCCCCTAACTGGTTGTGGGTTGGTCTGGATGGGTCCGAGGATGAAGCTTAGATAAGAGCAGTTGTGCTAACTGCACACGGGCTAAACACAGCTTCACCTCTGATTACATCACCAAGACAACATCTGGACCAGGAAGTCCAGCTGCAGACATCCAACACTTGAAATTAACAGATTTGATCAGGATGGATGTACAGTGGAGCTAAAATGGGTAACTGTGACTGACATAAGGTGGGCTTCTTCCACCGAGTTTACAGATCTGTGAGCTCCACCCACTTGCAATATGAGGCCACACAGTACGAGGAAAAAGAAAACCACTAAATGACATCACATGAGTTTTGTCCAGTTCTTCTTTTACAGATAAACATTTACTGAAAACAGATCCTTTTTTTTTAAACTTTGACCTTGTGGCTGAACTTTAACAAGTGAATATATCTATATATATCTTTGCTTCTACTTTTTATGTGGATTAGTTTTATTGTTGTCTAATCTTCCCTGTTAAAAAATTTGCTCAACCTGGTTGTTTTTAAATATGAATAAATTTGACCTTGACCTCTCCTTCATTTAAAACATCACAGAAACTCAAGATACTACTCTCCAGGTTTACTGACTGCATTCTCAGTTTTTCTGCCAGAAACGTCAGACCTGCACCGGTTCTGTGTTTTGGCAGGACTCACCATAGCCCTTGCTGAAGATGTCCTTGGCGGCCTTGCCGAGGTCCGAGTACGACGGAGGGACAGCCATTGTGCTGCAGAAGATAAAGAGCGCAGATTTAATTGTACAATTAACTGGGCATGAAAATGACTACAATATGAAAAGACAAAATCAGACAAAGACACATATTGATGAATCTAAAAGGATTTTGTGCCAAAAAAGTTAATGGTCCTAAATATCATGTGTTCTTTTGGACAGTGTTTAAATCTGGTATCCGTGTTTTGCGGCCACGTGAAAAATAATCAAACTAATTTATCTGTTGGACAGCTTCTTTGTCCAAACTTCAAAAACTTTTTTTTTTGCTCATGTTTCTGTGTTAGTGCATCGTTCACCAGCAACAAACCTGTTGGTAAATAAATGAAACATGCTTCATGTGTCCCAGAAGCATCAGATTAAACACCATTACATAATCCAGATTAAATAGAAAAAGAGAAATGTTCTGCAGCATTCCTGAACATGTCATTGACGTGTGACGTTGGAAGGATGTATACGGCACAGCCCTGACGCTTTTCTGTGTCTTCTGACTCCTTTACAACTTTATAACGATGATTTAACATCTTCCAAGTAACTGAAAGCTCAACAAAAAACAAAAACATCTGTCTGTATTTAATTTAAAGTCATCTTCTAATTTATATTCTCCTTTTCATGCAGTGTTTCTCCAAACCACGACCCAGCGAGTCCAAACCAAATTTAAAGAGACATATCAGACACACCCGACTACATTTAATTTGAGTGCTTTCGTCGTAATACTGGAACATGCAAATAAGATGCACCTACCCGTCTGTATTTCATGCAAATTTTTATTAATTTTCACGTTGACCTTCCTCCCCAATAGCTTCCAAACCACACGACCCGCCTTTATGCACATCAAAAAGCCAAATTGTAAAAATTACAAGAGACAAAAATCAGGCACACATGTCCAAACTTCATTCAAAAAGACTTCATCTATTTTATATCCCATTTTTCTTCAGATACCATCCAAATCAAAGCTGACTTGCAAGACAGAAATAACTGGCACATTCATGTTAATAATTATGTCAAATCTCTGATTCAAAACCACGACTTTGTGGCTCCAAACCAAAGATGAATCGTTGTCCCAGAGAAGTAAAGAAGATCAAGATCTGTAATTCATTTATGATGAGCCGCTTCTACTTTATACTGTATAACGTGTATGGCATTTGTTTTAATTGATTATATTCAGTACTGGAGTTGAGGGGGGATGAGGGGGAATGGCATCCCCCCTGAAATAAAAACGGTCAAAATCATCCCCACTTTCCATCCCTAATGTAATTTCATCAATGAATGTGGTTTTACTGCTATTTCAACATTTAGAGTCATCACCAGAAAAATAACTTATTTGACAATTTTCACCTGTTTCAAGTAAATTTTCACTTGAAATAAGTAGGAAAATCTGCCAGTGGGACAAGATTTAACTTCTTATAACAAGCAAAAAACTCTTGTTCCACTGGTAGATTTTTCTACTTATTTCAAGTGAAAATCTACTTGAAACAGGTGAGAATTGTTGATCACTGCAAATTGTTGATCACTGCAAAAAGAGTTTTTGCAGTGATCCATTTTACTTATCCTTTGAAGGACAGAGTCATATTGATAAGTTCAGAAAACTGTTTTTTATTGTTGTGTTTTGATGTATTTGATGTAAGCCCAGTGGATATTTAAAGCTTACAGAAGGCTGCATTTAACTGCTGCTATGTCATTCCTGCAGTATTTCTGCAGGTGTTTTGGTCAGTGCTATTATTTGTAATATATTATATTATTTGTAATCAGCACAAATTATCTGTCCCCATATGATAAAATCCACCATCCCCCCTGATTTCTTTTTACAACTTGAGTACTGATTATATTCATATATTTTTCTCATCCGGCCGGCCTGACGCTGACTGCGGGGAGGGGGGGGCTGTGGCCCCTCTGCAATGGGACAAAGGACAGCAGATGGACGGATGGAGACGGGGCGTGGGGGTGGGTAACGTGGGCTTAACCAGCTAAATAGAAAGAAAACGCTGCTGGTTAACGCTCCGGAGGAGGAAACCGGCCCTAAACCCGCTATGTCCGAGGAAACCATGCTGAGCCTCGAGCCACCGAAGCAGGACAAGCCTCCATCCAGGGATTACACCGGGCTTTAGCAGGCTCGTTACATAACCTGCACCATTAGCCAGAAAAACCCAGCTGGCCTTGGAAATAAATGCGTAATCAATCACAGAGGTTTCATAACGGTGCATTAATGATTCATCAGAGCTGGAGACGGTTCTCACCGATGCAGCAAAGGTGTTTGTAAGGTGGGTCTGCAGAGCCTGCGGCGTCCTGGAGGTCCTGGGATGATGATGCTGCAGCTTAGTTCAGCTCTGCCAGAAAGAACACGGGGATGAAGGAGACCTGCTTCGCGCATGCGCGGTGTCAGGGAGGATGACCATAAAGAGTATAAACGCGTCGCAACTCTCCGAGTTCAGAGCAGGCGCCGATCATCCTGGACCACTGCAGGAGAGCTTTCATGAAGCAATACGTTTATATCTAATACGATCGATTAAAAGTCGGCTCAGCCCACGTGTGTTCACCCTGATAGTCAGTACTCGAGTTGTAAAATAAAATCAGGAGGGATGGTGGATTTTATCATATGGGGACAGATAATTTGTGCTGATTACAAATAATATAATATATTACAAATAATAGCACTGACCAAAACACCTGCAGAAATACTGCAGGAATGAAATAGCAGCAGTTAAATGCAGCCTTCTGTAAGCTTTAAATATCCACTGGGCTTACATCAAATACATCAAAACACAAACATAAAAAACAGTTTTCTGAACTTATCAATATGCCTCTGTCCTTCACAGGATAAGTAAAATGGATCACTGCAAAAACTCAAAATCTTAACAAGAATATGTCTTATTTCTAGTTAAAATGTCTAATTTTAGTAAAAAAAATCTCATTACACTTAAAACAAGACTCATCACTGGAAAAAACAACAATTTTCACCTGTTTCAAGTAGATTTTCACTTAAAATAAGTAGAAAAATCTGCATGTGGAACAAGATTTTATTGCTTGTAATGAGAAGATTTAAATCTTGTCCCATTGGCAGATTTTTCCTATTTATTTCAAGTGAAAATGTACTTGAAACAGGTGAAAATTGTCAAATAAGTTATTTTTCTGGTGTTATTTTTCTGGTGATGACTCTAAATGTTGAAATAGCAGTAAAACCACATTCATTGATGAAATGACATAAGGGATGGAAAGGGGGGATGGCAGTTTTACAGGGGGGATGATTTTGACCGTTTTTATTTCAGGGGGATGCCATCCCCCCTCATCCCCCCTCAACTCGAGTACTGCTGATAGTAAATCATTCAGATTCAGTAGTAGAGGATTATTAATGTTTACTCGAGATATACATTTTAATGTACATGACTCATGACTTATGAAATCGGAATCAGAATCACTTTTATTGCCAGGTATGTCAGCACACACCAGGAATTTGTCTTCGGTTCACTTGGATCTCTTAAGTGGAGAAAAAAAAGGAATGGAAATATAAACATAAGCAAGAACAATAATACAATAAAAATAGAATAAAAAAACAAAGCCTATGTAAAAAAAACAGTAGGTAAGATAAATATAAACAAACTGTGATCACAAAGTGTTTCTATGGCCTCAAATTTTGATTTCATGGTTACAAATTAGTATTTAATAGTAACAAATTAGTATTTTGTGGCCTTAAACTAGCACTACGTGAACCCAAGTTGGTATTTCACCTAATTACTACAAATTACTGTTGTGTAGCCTAAAACACTAATATGTGGCCTTATATTAGTATTTTGTGTTAGTTTTTCAAGGCCACAAATTAGTATTATATGACAATAAAATAGTTGTTTGTGGCCTCAGTTCTATAGTGAAAAAAAGCAGCTTCTTCTATTTGATACTGTCAGCCAAAGTGAAGAGATACTTTCAACACTGGGATTTTAAAAGACTTGTACATGGATTTTTAAATAACTACAAGCCTGGATTATTGTAATTCTTTACAATGTGGATTTGTGAACCTAGTTCCGTTGGCTATGAACATAGATATGTCAATCATCTAAAAAATGGGCCAGCCTTCTTGAGATATGGCCTTGAACAAACACTTACTCTCTCAAAAACTCAACTTGTGCTCCACAACAGCCCCCTCTGTAACCTTTCCACGTAGCAGCACATAGAAAAAAACTGAAGAAATCAGCTGATATGGTTTGGAAAGTCGGCCGAAGGTTCCTCTTCTCTCTAAAAACTCAGGCACACAAAAAGAAATCCAATTCTGGTCCAATAAATAGTGCAATTGTAGACTGTATCAGAAGAACTGGACAAAACTGTCTGTGATGTCATCCATAGGTTTTTGTAAAAGTGGTTTTAAGGCCTCATGCATGTTGCAAATGGGTGGCGCAAAAGGACCCAATCTGTCGTTGTTCTTGTTCTCTACCCTTTCCTGTCCTCCTGTCCCACCGGTCGAGTCTGGTTCTGCCACAGGTTTTTTCTTGTGAAAGAGGACAGGGGATTATATATATAAAAAGGTTTTGATGCAATTTATTGGTTTCCTTAGTGAAGCAAATAGCAATTATGGGCACGGCAGTAGTGACAGCCCATGTTGCAATTGTTAAGCCCACAGAGTGCAAGCTGACTCATAGGGTGACATATTTTAGGAAATAATTTATTCTAAAAGAATAAATAAAAACGGAAATGTGAGTCAGCTGATCGTTAGTGGCTTTTACTGGTCCCTGTGTTAACCACCAACTGAACCTATTTGGACCAATACAAATGACAATATAAACAATAACAATATAATATCAAAATCACAGTATTATATAAAAATATCAATATTTCAAAATACGCTTATAACAATAAATTCACTTAATATTTCAATGTAAAATCAATAGGCTAATAGAATCCCAATAAACATAAAATAGGTGGTTATGACAAAACGTAGGCTATTAAAAATGATCAATTCTATATAAGGGTAATGAAAGTACTCATTCTATATTTATATTATCTACAATTCTTATTATTATCTATATAAAACAATCATATTATTCCCTTATGCCTTTAGTCACACAACAATTACATCAATAATATAATCTCTCCCATTTATCTTCTTTGTTTACATGTGACGTATTACAGCCTGTGCCCTGCCTGGTTGCCTTGGCAACGGTAAACTACAGCGCTGCTAATCAGCTGGCGGAAAATTAATAACCGTTAGGAGAAAATTAATAAAACACAGAAAATATGAACAGCAAAACACTCTAAAATTATATCGTACTCATACATATGTATGAGTCTAGTCAGGCAAACGTTACATCCGACTCCGATTGACAGTTGTAACATTAATTTGACCACAACCACTCATCGTAACCACGTTAATATGTTAATAATCACGTTATAATGCGACAGTACACTAAATAAAAAGCTAACAATATTGACAAACTGTAGTAGTGCTTATGTAACATTTAATAATAATAATAATAATAATAATAATAAAAATTATAATAATAATAATAATAATAAATTGTATTTGTAAAGCACTTTTCATAAAATAATCTCAAAGTGCTACAGATACAAAATAAACAAAAAGGAATAAAATCAAGACACATAAGAAACCACAAGTAAAAGCATAAAAGCACAGAGACAATAAAGACTATGAAAGACCAGGGAAAGCCTTCCTGAACAAAAAGCCCCTTTTTAAAGGTGTCCACGGACTGGGGTCGACGTAGGTGTTCATGGAGGGAGTTCCAGATGTGGAGGTTCAGGGAGGGAGTTCCAGATGTGGAGGGCAGTGGAGCAGAAGCCTCGGTCTCCCATGGAGCGGAGTCGTGTGCGGGGCTGATAGAGGAGGTTGGTGTTTTGTGACCGGAGGTTACGGGTGGATGAGTTAGGGGTCAGGAGATCCTTGAGGTATTGAGGGGCAGTGCGGTAGATGAGGTGGTGGGGGATGAGGGCAATCTTGTATTGGATTCTTGAGGTTATGGGAAGCCAGTGTAGGTTCTGGAGAATAGGGGTGATATGGTCGTATTTGCGAGTTTCGGGCAGCACAGTTCTGAATGAATTGAAGTTTCCGTAGGTGTTTTTTTGGGGATACCGATGAGCAGACGATTTACCCACCTGAAAGAATAAATAAAAACGGAAATGTGAGTCGGCTGATCGTCAGTGGCTTTTACTGGTCCCAGTGTTAACTGCCAACTGAAGAATACAGCGCAGCCACAGCTTATAAACCCCCAGGTGGTCTCGTGCCTTTTATACTCAAAAAAGAAAAAAAAAATAAATGCTTAAAATTGAATGGGGGTGTCTGTAAATATGCAATATAAGAGCTATATATAAAATAACATATTTAAGTGAGCAGGCAATTATATATATAAATATCCTATGTGCCACATTACCATGGCAATGCAAAACCTATTCATTCCTATGGGGTGCATCTTGCTTCACTGACAGTACATTTCTCATCTCAGGGGACAACGGACACTACATGCACACCGACAATAAATAAATTACATGCATAACAACAAAGACGACATAAATGACAGGATAAAATTGGACAGACATATCAGTGGGGCTTGCTATTCAGGGCAGCTATGGCTGTAGGGATCAGGCTTTTCCCCAGCAGAGCCCTCTTGAACTGAATGGTTCTGTACCTTCGTGAGTTTGGCCCGGTTAGTGACAGATAGATTAAAGAAACATATGGAACAGTACAGAAGGATGGGTTGAATGATGTGTTGATAGAGTAGTAACCGGAGGTGGGGTGCATGTCGGTTATGCAAATCCCTGAAAAAATATGGGATGTGTAGGTGCGATATACATTTTAGCAGTTGACCGCAGGTCTTTGCCTTTTTTTACGAGATTTTTCTGGCAGCTTTTTTGTTTGTACATTTGTTGTAACATCTTTGAACAAGTTTATTTACACTGTTCTCTTTAAGTAGATCCAGACCCTAGTGGTCAGTAGGGGAACTGTAACTTTTCTTAATTCCATTTTGATCTAATTCATCGTTTCTCAGTTCTTGTCCTTGGGCCACTCGATCCTGCATGTTTTAGATGTTGCCTACCATCATCACACCTGATTGTAATTAATTAGCTTGTCATCGGGGTCTCCACAACTCTGTGGGGAGTGACTGGAACTAAGAAACACTGATCCAATTACAGAAGTTGGATTGTTATCAGTGGGGAAAAAGAGGCTCCAGAACCAGGCTTCGGAAAGCTCTGGGTTACACCATGAAGGGTTTGTGTAGTAAAGTGGGGGGGTGGTAGTCTAGTTGGGTCTGTACTCCAGACTCTGGAAGACCCAGGTTCAAGCCCCAGAATGGCAAGCAAGATGAACCACCTTGGGCCCCTGATCAAGGCCTTAACCCTAATTGCTCCATGGTGTGTGTATCTCAGATGTAAGTCGCTTTGGATAAAAGCATCTGCTAAATGGCAGTAGTAGTAGTAGTAGGCTACTAGTAGTAGTAATTATTCAGTCTGCGGTCAGTGCTTGGGAATTTCCTTTACAATTTGTTGCACAGAACTCTCAAAAACAAGCTTGTTGGGTTTTAATGCAATTATAGAGAATGATAAAAACGTATCAGTGACATATTTTCTGCAGTTTTGCACTGACCGCAGACTGAATAATTACTACTAGGCTACTAGTAGCCTTCCACTGTCATTTAGCACAGGGGTTCTTAACCTCTCTGACCTTGGGGCCCAATTTTTTCAGTACAGAGTGGCCCGGGGCCCATTAAATATAAACACTGTATAGCAGGGGTATTCAACTAAAACTTTAAGAGGTCCATTTAGAGAAAATTTACTCAAGCGAAGGTCCAGAACATCATAATATATATATATATATATATATATATATATATATATATATATATATATATATATATATATATATATATATATATATATATATATATATATATATATGTGTGTGTGTGTGTGTGTGTGTATATATTCAAGTAGCCTCATAGTTGTATCAACATCTGCATCTGACTGTTATATTAAAAAAAGTACATATTTGCCAATTAACATGTTTAACTTGAATTAAAAATATTTTTTTCTCTTAAAAATAAAGTAGATTTTATTTTATTTTTCAAATGCTATCTTATTTTATTTCTCTACCAGCAGTTTGAATTTCCCCTTTTCTTTGTTAATTGTCTCAACACATTTTTATACTAAATTAATATAAACACATCTTAACAATTTAACAGTTTTGCAGTTTTTCTTTCTTCCCCTCTAATAATCTTATGCCCCCACTTTCTGTCGTTCAGTGAGAGAACTGAGCTCTAATTTCTCCTGTCAGGACTTTAAATCTGGGCTGGATGGTGTCAGGTTCTCATATGCATGTGGAGGTGCTCATTGATGAGCCTGAAACGATATTTAGTTTTAATTATGTTCACTGTGGAGAAAGCTGCTTCACAGCTGTATCTGGACCCAAACATGGGCAGGATGTTTTAAGATGGTCAGTTTATTTTTCTGTGACTTCAGTTCAGACTTGAGTGGATGTTTGATGAAAAACTTTGTGTTTTGTTTCAGTGGCGTTTCACTTTCGCACTTTGAACGCCACGGTCTCTGAACGTATGAGACACTGGTTTTGTCCCAGTGACTGAACAGGATGAATTTGTCCATTCCGGGTTGCATATTTAAAAATACAGCGAGGACAAAACTTAGTTTGATTTTACTTTAAGTTATTTACATTAATAAGTTGTCAGGACTCAGTGTGTCGGGTTCATCCGAGCCTGATCAGCTGCGACGGGCACAGCCCGCACCGCAGCTCTCTGGTCACGCTGCAGCAGTTACTTTCCGATGCTTTTTCGAAAGCCCGAACAGTCCAGTCCAGCAGACACGACAGCCCACGCATCTACATCTCCTTCAGCAGTAACGACGGAGCCCACCGCCCGAGCGGCAGCCTCAGCCGACCTCCCCGGCCGCGGGGACGCGCCGGGATAAATGATCACGCCGCGCTCGCTTGCTCTGGGCGCAGACCCAATTAATCGATCCCTAATCCTGGCGGATCTAAACCTACTCTGTGCAAAATGAAGGATTTTCTCTGTAAAGACACACCATTTCTCTTACTATTACACGTACAGCTAGCTGAGTGTCTTCTTCTCCTCATTTGGCCGGGAGTTGCTATGCAGTCCCGCGGCCCTCGCGGCCCACACGTACAAAACTGAATTTTTTTTGGCGGCCCACTAGATGGCGCTCGCGGCCCAAGTGTGGGCCGCGGCCCTATGGTTAAGAATCACTGATTTAGCAGACGCTTTTATCCAAAGCGACTTATATCTGAGATACACACACCATGGAGCAATTAGAGTTAAGGGGGACCTATTATGAAAAACAATTTTTTTCTTGCTTTAACATATATAAAGTGGTGTCCCCTCACCCTGACAACAGAGAGAAGGACTAAAGGCCCTGACACACAAAGCCGATAATCGGCCGTCGGTGAGCGTCGGTGCTCGTCTGTCGGCATAGTTTCCCCGGTGTGTCCCGCACGTCGCCACAGGATTCGACATGTTGAATCGGCGTCGGCAGTCGGTCAAACAGCTCACTCTGTGATTGGCTGTTCCCAGAATTTCCCAGAATGCTTTTCGTCGTCATTTGCGGACTGAATAAAAAAGAAACATGGCGGACATTTCTTATGAATAAAATCAATATTTTGAGTTAGTTTCTGCATAAAAATGCGTTTTGATTACATTTGTAGCGAGAAATAAATACTTTACTTTCATAATATTCCCTCAGTGAATGTATATAATCACTCGCTTGTCTTTTTCAAACCGCGCCAGAATAAAGGCTGATTTATGGTTGTGCGTTACACCAACGCAGAGCCTACGGCGTAGGTTACGCGGCAACGCACGCCGTACGCCGTACCCTACGCCGTACCCTACGCCGTAGGCTCTGCGTCGATTTAACGCGGAACCATAAATCAGCTCCGGAGCCGGCAGGCAAAAAATCCTGAAATTTTCGGAGCAAATTTCTTAACAGGCGTAGCTACAGCTGTTAGATTTCATCTATTAAACCAACATTTATCTTCCTAAATGATTTTTTTCGGCCAGCCATTTATTTTAATTCTCCACAGAGCTGCAGGTGGTTGTGCCGTCTGTTTTGTATTGCACTTGTGTCTTCTCAATAAAGCTTTGAAAAAAAAAGCACTGTCCTCCTCCTTGAGCCCCTGAATACAGACTATGCTGCCTGCTGGTATGGAGGGGAATTACCTCTCACGCATGCGCAGAACGTACGTGCTAGTTCGCGTCGGGTGTCGTGTCGTATCTGCGGTGTGTCTAGTGAGCCCGACCCAGCCCGACACAGGCGACGCGAGCCGACACAGCACTCGGCACAGAGCGGGCGACGTCGGGTTGGTGTGTCAGCACCTTAAAGCAACCAAATTCTGCAGGATCTGTATACCCCGACCGGAGCTCTATTAGTAATTTTTTTCTGTTTATGGTTTCAGATCTTCCAAGCACCTGAAGCTGTTCAACGATACCTTTTTAACAATAAAGTTCCCGTTTGTGAAAATTCAGTGTTGTGATTTCTTGATGAGGAATCGGAGTAAAGAACTGTTAGTGTGAAGACGAGGTGACCCGGTCAGGTAACTAAAGGCTGATTTATGGTTCCGCGTCACACCAACACAGAGCCTACGGCGTAGGGTACACGTCGATTTAACGCAGAACCGTAATTCAGGCTTAAGATCTGTTTACACTGTGTAACTGCATGCGAGCGTCCGACTATTGCGTCGAGCTGCGTGACATCGGACGCTCTCTGTCCACACTGAAACCGTTAAACTCGCGGCCAGTTAGGACAGTCCAATAGAAAATAAAGCAATGGAATTGATTTTGTCGCCGAAGCTCGCTCGCATGGGACACGCTTGTACGGAGCTGCTGCTCTTCTGCCAGAGCGAGGCTTTGTTCCCTCCCCTGCTACATGTCATTCAGGCAGCCAATCAGCGCAGAGCCTCATTATCATAGCCTCCCCTTCCCTCAGAATCCCTCATAGAGAAGGAGGTTAGAAGTGGTAAAACTAGAGACATGGCCCAGAGGCTGAATTTCTGATTTATGTAGAGACATTTAAGACATTTAAAACCTGTTTAAAATATCCTTTAAATCAGGGGGGAAAATCCCACACTAGAATAATTTGAGACAGAATTAATAATTTTGGAACAATGCAGTAGTATTTAGTAGTGATGCACCAAAATGGAAATTTGTGGCCGAAACCGAAATCGAAAATAATAATAAACAGTAAAATCTCATTACACTTAAAACAAGACTCATCACTGGAAAAAAACAACAATTTTCACCTGTTTCAAGTAAATTTTCACTTGAAATAAGTAGAAAAATCTGCCAGTGGAACAAGAGTTTTTTGCTTGTTATAAGATGTTAAATCTTGTCCCACTGGCAGATTTTTCTACTTATTTTAAGTGCAAATCTACTTGAAACAGGTGAAAATTGTTTTTTTTTTTTTCCAGTGATGAGTCTTGTCTTAAGTGTAATGAGATTTTTTTAAACTAAAAATGAGACATTTTAACTAGAAATAAGACAAATATTCTTGTTAAGATTTTGGGTTTTTGCAGTGTATTATGTCAGATGTGCTGTATTATTGCCACCTTCCACCTAATACCATTGTTTTGTATTGCTCTAAGAAAGGTCTTCTGCCTGTTTGCGAGATAGAGTTGAAAATGTCAAAATGCTGTATTAAAGGAAGGCTAAAACTTTTATTCCTTGTCCCCCACTGGATTTATTCTCTAAAATTTTACTGTTTATTGTCCCCCCCCCCCCCAACTATGAAACGGGATTTTCGCCCCTGATTTTTAATGCCATAACAGGTCTCCTTTAAGGCCTTGCTCAGGGGCTCAAGGTGGTTCATCTTGGTTGCCATTCAGAGGCTTGAACCTGGGTGAAAAGAAATAAAATAGAGGAAACCGTGACCTCTGCTGGCGAACGAAGCGCGCCGCTGACAGATACCCCTCGGTCCACCTTAAATGTTTGTGACAAACATGGCGTTTTTCCGTGTCGGAGGGGGAAGTGTCACGTCCTGCCCCGCCCTGCATGAACACTGACTCGACGTTATCGTGCCCGCGGAGCAACTCCACAGTCAAAGTACACAGACATTATTAACTCCTTTTATCTCCAAGTCCAATGGTCAGCGCCGCCTGCGTGGCCCGTGAACGTCCGCGCCGCCGCTCCTGCTGCACGCACGCACACTGCACGAGGACGTGAACGCAGAGCAGGCTTGCGGCTGTCGTCGGTGCTGAATTTTCTTTTAAAGTTTATAAAACAAAAGTTAGTCCAGGGGTCGGGGTTTGCAGTCATGCCCGAGCCAAACAGATTCGTGGATCCATTTCACAGCCCTCGGCGTCTGGCAGCTGCGGCTCCCGCGGAGAAAGTCAAGCTCACGCATCCCGGGAAGGCGATTCTGGCAGGTAAGCAGGAGCCCTGCAGGTGGGGTTGGGGGGGGGGTCTGCAACAAGTTTCCCTGGTCCACATCTGTGTGCACAGGGGTCAGCCTCCCACAGGACTGCTGGGGTTATTCGCGAGTATTAGGGCCAAACTAAGAGAAAAAAATTGGAAATTACGAGAATAAAGTCATAATATAATGAGAATAAAGTCGTAAAATTACGAGAATAAAGTCGTAATAGAATAAAGTCGTAATATTACGAGAATAAAGTCGTAAAGTTACGAGAATAAAGTCGTAACATTACGAGAATAAAGTCGTAATGTTGCGAGAATAAAGTCGTAATATTATGAGAATAAAGTCGTAAAATTACGAGAATAAAGTTGTGACATTACGAAAATAAAGTCGTAATGAATAAAGTGGTAATTTATTAGAATAAAGTCATAATATTATGAAAATAAAGTGGTAATTTATGAGAACTCTAACAGGAAGAGCAGTCTTCTCCCTGTGTTAAAATGAAGAATATTGAGCATCTTGTGAAGTTATATTTATATATTTATAATATAGGCCTATTACAACTTTATTCTCGTAATATTACGACTTTATTCTCGTAATATTATGACTTTATTCTCATAATTTTTTTGACTTTATTCTCATTACATTATGACTTTATTCTCGTAATTTCCTTTTTTTGTTTTTTTGTTTGGCCCTAATACTGCGTCGTAGATTCGCCTCCCATATGTGAAGTTTAAGTATTTTAGGGTTAAACTGAACCCTTAAGGTTACTAACGAAAACATCTTCAGTGTCCAAACTTATTACATTATTATAGATAAGTTATTGATTATTATTTAATAAGAAATGCAAAAGTTACTAACTCTTCTTTTAATCCTATTTTGTTGGGGGGTTTTTGTGTTGAAAACCATAAACATCATAGTGGGTCTTAACTCCAACCGCAGATGATCAACAACATGTAGCTTTTTTACGTCTGCAATTATTTACCGAAAAAAAATGAAATGTAAATAAAATAATTTAGGCAATACTAAGTATGTCCCGTTTCAGGAGCTTGTGGATCCACATTTAGCAGCAGTGAGCTGAAGTATATGGTTCCTGTTGGACAACAGTATCTTTGGTTTTTGGACATTCACTCATGCACACGTGTCTAAAAGACCCAGCATGACATTTCAATCCGGTTCAGGGCTGGACCTTGACCAGGTCATTCCAAAACCTTGATTCTGATGTCGATTTTCTTCTGTGTTTTGGATCATTCCCTGTCACATGGCTCAATTCAATGAAT
Source organism: Cololabis saira (assembly GCF_033807715.1). Taxonomy (NCBI): domain Eukaryota; kingdom Metazoa; phylum Chordata; class Actinopteri; order Beloniformes; family Belonidae; genus Cololabis; species Cololabis saira. The sequence continues at coordinate 21,734,873 of NC_084597.1, forward strand.
CTTCATCTGTCAAACACCTGTCAATGACTGGCAGGTGTCCAGGTCCAGACCATCATCCCTCCACCACCGTGCTTGACAGTGTGTCTGACGTGGTTCTGCTGGTTTCCTCCAAACATGGTTCTGGACATGAAGACCAAACATCTCCACGTTGGTCTCATGTGTTCCAGAAGTCTGCTGGTTTGTTCAGATCTGGGTTTGTGGAACTCAGTCCTCCATGTTCTTTTTAGACAGAAGACATTTCCTCCTGAAAACCTTTTTGAACAAACTAGTTCAGTCTTCTTCTAATTGAGCTGTCATGGACTCTGACATTTATTGCGCCAAGCGAGGCCTGGAGGCTCCGAGATAGAACCCTTGATTTTTCTTTCATTCCTCTGAACATAACATGGTCTTTGGGATAAAGTTCCAGGTTGATGCCCAGCAGCAGTTGCTTCTCTAAGACCACTGCTGAGGTTTTTTCCTGAACACCTGCTGATGATTAGCAGTGCCTGAATGTAGCTCCCCAATCCTGTAGAAGCACTGAGGGGATACTTAGTATTGCCCACATACTGCTGCTTTTTTTATTTCATACATTTTCTGCTTTGTTACTGTTAAACCATAATGGGCGTGTTGTTGGTCTAAGGTTGCATTTGCCTCGTACTAACACCTACTACAACCATATGAGTGTTTTATTGCTTTCACACTCTAAACAACAAAGGATTAAAATAGGTGTTTCTATCTTCAGTAGATGTGGGTCATTGTGAGTCAGGTTCATGTGTTCCTACTTTCCAGACAAGTGTTGCCTCTTTACAGCTTTAATCATTTTTATTCACTTGAGATCTCTTGAAGGTTTTTGATGGAAATAAAGAACAAATAAATCGTTATTCCTCTTTTTCAATTTCTGTATGATTCTTTCTGAAACCTTTCTGAAATCGAAGTTACAGGCAGTTTTAGGAGTGTTTGCAGTTAGAAATGCTTTCTTTCATGTCAGAACTCAAGGTCTCAGATAATGTGTGATAAACATGCAGGAGTACAACTCCGGGACGCTCTACATGTCCTGTTGGACTTCAGCACTGACCTTCTTTAGTTAATCAATGACAGATTCTCAGAGTTTGTGTATTGCAACTCGTCCTGCAGAGCAATCATTGTTGGTGGCATTGCATCATCAGGAGGCATCCACACAAGCGCCACGTTTAGAGCCAGAGTTCAGGTAAAAGGCCTTGCTGCTTGAGTGTCAGCAGTATACCGTTGGGCATCGTGGTGTTTGATCAGAGGCCCCCAGTCTCCACTGTCAACGTCACGAGTCACCATGACAAAGCACTTTGCTCTATCAGCCCGCACTCACACGCTCACCCGATTACAACATGCGCGTTACAACTGCAGCTCAGCAGCTCACGAGCGGGGTCGCCGTCTCCGCCCCCTGTCACTGAATCGAGTCAACATCTGTTTACGGACTGGTCTGTTGACCGGGTGGCTGATGCAGCACAGGCTGATAAACGAGAGACGTGAAGGGAGGATGTAGAATCAGACTACAAAAGTGGGTGTTGTTGGTTGAAAATGCGGCGCAAACAACGAAATATCAGTCTTTTTATTTACTGGATGGAAGAAAGGAGTCAATGGGTTCATCCAGGCACTGAGAAGTAGTCTTTATTCAGGGTTTTTGAAGTCTTTTAGATGTAGGGAAATGGGTGGAGGTGCAGAGGAGAGACAGTGGATATATCGGTAGGGAGGATGCTGACGATGTGCTGAAAGAGGACGTGCAGGCAGAGAATGGGAGAGGTGAAGGAGAGGGTCAGACTGATTTATCTGTGGTGGCCCCTGAAAGGAACAGCCGAAAGCAGGAGAAGAAGAATGGGAACAGGTGTTGGTTATTTATGGCAATTAAAGAAAAAAAATCAATACAATTCCACATTTATTTGTATTAAACCGATTCAAACCAGAAGTCATTTTGAGTTTGTCCGTCCGTCCGTCCGTCCGTCCGTCCGTCCGTCCATCCATCCATCCATCACCAGGCCGCGGGGGCAGCAGTCTTAGCAGATTTGCCCAGACTTCCATCATCCCAGACACTTCTTCCTGAGGTGAATCTCATCCACCCCCGGTGCCACTGAGGAGCTTACGAACCATCTCAGTGACCTCGGCTTGGGTGATGGATGAGCACGTCCCTGAGTCCACACTCTCTGCTTCTTCAATGGAAGGCATGTCAGTCGGATTGAGGAGATCCTCAAAGTATTCCTTCCACTGTCCGACGATGTCCCCAGTTGAAGTCAATAGTTCCCGACCTGCACCTCAAACAGTGTTGGCAGAGTACTGCTTCCCCTTTCTGAGGGGCGGGACGGTTTGCCAGAATTTCTTTGAGGCTGACCGAAAGTCTTCCTCCATGGCCTCACCAAACTCCTCCTAGACCCGAGTTTTTGCCTCCAGGACTGCTCGAACTGCAGCTCGCTTGTTCCATGCAACAAATGTCAACTTCTCACAAATTCCCTCAGAATTTGTGAAAAGTTCTCTCGGAGATGAGAGTTGAATGCTTCCCTGACAGAGGGCTCAGCCAGCCGTTCCCAACAGACCCTCACAATACGTTCCACCTTCTTCCTCCACCAGCGCATCCAACTCACCACCAGGTGGTGATCAGTTGACAGCTCAGCCCCTCTCTTTACCCGACTGTCCAAGACATACGATCATTGACCTCCGGCGTAGGGTGTCCTGGTGCCACGTGCACATATGCTTGAACATGGTGTTCGTTATAACAGAGCACCACTCAGCTTCAGACCCGGGAGGCCGTTCATCCCAATCACGCATCTCCAGGTGTCCCTGTCATTGCCCATGTGAGCGTTGAAGTCCCCCAGTAGAACAATGGAGTCCCTAGTTGGAGAACCATCAAGTACTCCTCCCAGGAACTCCAAGAAGGCCGGGTACTGCTGTTTGGCCCATAGGCACAAACAACAGTGAGAGACCTTTTCCCGACCCGAAGATGCAAGAAAGCAACTCTCTCATTCACTGGGGTAAACTCCAACTCATTGTAGACTGGGGGGCTATAAACAAGCCCACACCAGCTCCCTGCCTCTCACCCCGGGCAATTCCAATTTGCGTAGTGTAGGATCAATCAATCAATCAATCAATCAATCAATCAATCAATCAATCAATCAATCAATCAATCAATCAATCAATCAATCATTTTAACTCATGACCATGATCACATGGTATGGAGCACAAAAACACAAACATTTGTAAATTTGTAGCAAGTGGCAGGCTGTACATGTTCAACTAAAATACTCAATTTGGCAAAGAAAAAAAAAGAAAAATCATTTAAACAGAGGAAAGACATTCTTCAAAAAGGCGCCTAATTTATAAATAACATTTAACTTATTAGATTGAAGTAACAAAATCAAAAAAGTATATACTAAAAAGTATACTTAAATTCGGCACACTTTTGAGTAAATATCAGTAGTGTGCATTAATTCGGACGTACTATTAAGAGCGCACACGGCACTTCCTGCCGTAGGGGGGGGGTTGTTACCATGGTAACCTGTCACAGCAGCGGTAGCAGCGCTCCACTCCGCTCTTTCCCGTCTATTCTGGCCGAAACAAGATGACATTATATAATATTATTAAATACGAATATTATAATATTAATATTATATAATAATATTATTATACTTAATATTATACTTATGACTTATATACGTATCACTTAGCAACCAAACGCCGCTGCATTGCATTGTGGGAAGTTTCTGCTCGGCTAGTGTCCATCAATCCACACTAAAAAATTTCTCCGGAATGAGTATGGATAGAGCATACTATTGAGTACGTTCTAATGTTTCGGACGCACTAAAAAATCTTGCATACTCATTTTGCATACTCATTAGGGTGGAAGTATGGAATTTCGGACGCAGCCTATGTGTGGAGGTGAGCCCGATTATCTCTAGCCGGTATCTCTCAACCACCCGCACAAGCTCCGGCTCCTTCCCCCCCAGCGAGGTGACATTCTATGTCACCTTGACATTCTATGTCACCTCGCTGGGGTTTTGGTCCAGGGGTTGGGTCGTCGAGGTACCCTGCCATGACTGCTACCCAGCCCACATTGCACCAGCCTGTCATGGTCCTTCCTGCGGGTGGTGAGTCTACTGGAAGGCAGGCCCATGACGCTGTTTCGGGCTGAGCCCGACCGGGTCACAAGGGCAAAGACCCGGACACCAGGTGCTCGCCTTCGAGCCCCAACCCCAGGCCTGGCTCCAGGGAGGGGCCCCGGTGATGCCAATCCGGGCGACGTAACGGTTGTTGATTTTTATTCACCATGATTAGCTTGTGCGGCCCTTAATACAAAAGGCAAACAGGTGCATTTCAATTAAATGTAGTCCTCTTCAGTCCAGTCATGTTCCACTTAACCCCGGTAAGGCCCTCATAGTGTTTGCCGAACAATCAGTGCCGTGCAAGAGAGGTCCGGACCCTCATGTCTCCAACCACCTCTTCCAGGAGGACACCAAGGCCTTAAGGTGATCCGAGGCTAGCCGAGAAATGAAGTCCCCCCCCGGGTGTCCCAGGTCTGCCTTGGGGCCTCTTCCCAATTCATCTTCAAAACATGTCCCCAGAGAGAACTCTAGAAGGCTTCCTGAACTGTCTCGACTGACCTATCAATAAGCCCCGCTCCCTCAAACACAGATGAGTCAATAGCTGTGGAGTGTCAGTTCCACAGGGACCAGAACTTGGACATCTATATCTTTCAGCTCCCCAGAAAAACACTGAAAGGTCCTTTACGCTCACCGGTTTTATGGAGTTGAAACTGTCCCCATCTGGTCAAAGATGGTGTTACTACATTGGGTGACTTTAAAAGTAGACGGAGTCGGCCCCCTGAGCACCAGAGATCAGCTCACGACTCTGCCTCCAGTTGTAGTTTTGGAAGCTCTCTGTCCTGAAGTTAGAGGGAAAGATTGGTGAAATATGATCTGTGCTGTTGATCTTGAGCAGAACTTTTGCTTGCTTGCTATTTTGGACCAGCTGGAGACTGTTCAGATGGACTTCAGGACATCCTGCTGAGAAGTAATTACATGCTGCAGTACTTGCATGTGTAACTCTGATGATGAACCCTGGTCAAAAATAAGTCAGATTCCTCAAAGTAGAACCAGATGTAAACGACTGGACAGTCTGTTGCTGAGGTGCTCATGTCCAAAACAGCCTCGGTCTTATCTGAGTTTAAGTCATCCAGGTCTTTGTGTCATTAAAAATTGTCCTTAGACAAGCTATATATACAATAGACGTGGATGTTTTACATGATCGGAGTGGATTTTTGAGTTACGCCGGTTTATAACGTTAATCATAGATTGTATAAGAAGAACTGGACAAAGCCCCCGGTTGGAACACGATCGCATCATGTCACTCACAGTTGCCCCTTTTAGCTCGTCTGGGTTAGTTTACGCCAACCTTTGATGCACATTAATATACTTTACATGAATTCTGATCAAATCAGTCCAAACATTTCAGGACCCGCCCACTTTGATTAATCACAATCGGCTGCCTGTCAGGTGAACATTGCTTGCTGCCGTAACAGGTCCCAGTGGAGTTCTGCTGGTCCTTGTTTCAGCGTCAAAAGCACCCGTTTCGGGAATCGTTACGGTATGGACATCTGAAATCAGGATGGACGTTAGCATCGTATGAACTAAGCCAAGCTAAAATAGCTAACTTGTAGCAACTGATGCCTGCTTGTTCTGTCCTTTTGTCCATTTCTGTACCACCCGGCGACTGGGTGGAGTCAGCTTCGCCACCATTTAGCGCCGTAGAACCCTTCCAAATGTGAGCTTCAGAGTGTCATTTCACAAAAGCTGCGGCTGACGTTGCAGACAGTTCTTCTACCTCTTCCTCTGCGGTCTCTAGTTCTCATGGGACCGATCCGGCTGGACCACAAGGTTACGTCAGCTGTTTCCAGGCCAAGCAGGGGTCGTGGTTAGGTCTCACTCACCTGAATAATGGTCAACCATCTGTCAGAAGGAATTTGGAAATATAATATGAGCGTTAGTTTAATAGTTCCATGGCAGGCATCAGCAGGTTTTAAATGCAGGGGCTGTAATGACTGAAGGGAATGAGGTAAAAAGTAAAAGGTGTGATGAGACCTTTAAAAGGACTTCTACACAAGCGGTGGATCACATCAGTTATAGCTTAACGTTTTCCTGTCGTTATGAAACACTTGTGCCGCCACCTCTTTTGTACAGTCGCTGTAGTTTCATCTGCAGCGCTACATGCCACTTTTACTTCACGTGTTGTGTCACAGATGCTTTTTTATTATTGTCGGGAGAAGCTGCATGCAGGAATCCCGTTCAAGTGTGTTCATGCACGCTGAACTTGATCAACTGGTTCTGTGTCTCTTGCAGCTCGATGGAGGGAGGCACTGCAGGTCCTGCAGAGAGGCTGTTTACAGACGACTGTGGGGGACTGTGTTGTTGATGTCAGCTTAATTCATAGGTACAGCCTCGGAAGCGGCCGCAATCCCTACACAAGAATGCCGGGGTGTGTCGTACACAGCAGAGCTGGCAGCCACAACCTGCATTTACGTGACTTGTTTGTTTGAGAGTTGGCTTGAACCACTGCTGCGTTTCTCTGCATGACTTTTGTGGAAGTGCATGTTAGAAGCATCAACAAAGGAGCGTTTGCTAAAAACCTGCTGGATAAGCGAGAGCTTAAGCAAGCAGGCTCTTTGAAAGAATCTTTTCTTTTACAGCTTTTCCACTCCTGCTCATGAAGCCTGGGCAGCTTTCAGTAGAAGCACAAAAATGAATTTTTATTTCTTACAATGTTTCAGTTCACGTTCTGGAAGATTGGGGCTTTTTTTTGCATTTTTGAAAGTTCCTTTTCTTCACCTGATGGAAACTATCTGGATCCGGGAAGTCCTGCGGCAGGAGCTCTAAACAGGAGGTTACACGCCCCCTGGGCTTGGAGCGTGGCCAGGGGGAGTGTGCGCTGGCAAGATCACGCTGAGGTCAGCTGAGCCAATCAGCTGCAGGCTGCATGTTTGCTGTTGAACTGCAGATGTGTGGCTGCCGGGAGTTTAAGGTGGAACTGGTTCACAGCCACAGCAGCCGCCAATAACTGGCTCGTGGGCCCCGTGAATGCTGGCGTGCATCTCACTAACAACTGTTAGACGATTACTGATCTTTTTTTGGTGCTTCATTCACCTCACACAAGGTAGAAAAACCTCTGAGGTGGTTCTCCTTACGTTTCTGCATCCTGTGTGTGTTTTTCACCAGTTGTGAAGCACGTTCTCCTGCACTGTTTTGTGTTTTTTGTTTAAACCAAACAGATCTGTTTTTAAACGTGTTAATCGGTTTCTAAAGGACTTTTCACACCTGGTGATGCAGTGTGGTGATGCTGGTGTAAATGTGCACATGTGTGGGCTGTCTGCTCTCTGAAAGGCCATTTTAGCAAATAGTTTTTTTCTCCTTATTTCAGGTGGGATTGCAGGTGGAATAGAGATCTGCATCACCTTCCCAACAGAGTACGTTAAAACTCAGCTGCAACTCGACGAGAGAGCGAATCCGCCAAAATACAGAGGAGTCGGTGAGTAACCACAACTGTCGAGGAGGGTAACTTTAATCTCATTACTTTTTTATTTTCCTTACTTCAATCAGGATGCAAATAAAGTCCTGCGCAAAACTTGCAACCCTCTCCTATGATTTTGTTTATTTTTAGTTTTCTGTTTAAAAACAATGAAAATCCTCTACTCACAGTGGGTCTCAGTATTAGGCAGGAGTGTTCAGATTTGTGTAAACACAGTGCCAAGAGGGGATGTCATCAGCAGTGGTCTAGAGCAGTGGTTCCCAACCTTTTTTCCATGGAGCTCCCCCCACTTGTGTCTAAGACCAGCCGGGCCCCCCGACCTGTATGTACTAGCAGCAAAAGAGTAAAGTGATTCGTTATAAACCTTTAATTGAAAAAATGAACATTAATTATGTTTTTATGATACATTTCCCTTTGGTTTACCCTGTACTTTGTTTTTTCACCTTCCTTTTGTGTCACCAGTGTATAAAATACGCACAAAAAATAATTGCAAGGACATAAAAATATTTCTGAAAAATGTCTCTTAATATCAGAGCAAAGTTTTTTAACATTTTTCCTTTAACAACCTGTCGGAGTAGTAGTATGATTAAATGTTGAATAATGATATAATAATACGTTTTTATTAAGTTTTTATCCTGATAAATAACTTAGTATTTTAAAATGACCTAAATATATTTCTAAGTGGGTTTATACAGACTTGGATTACAGTATTCCATTAGGTGTGTTATTATGTTTTTTATTTTATTTAACATGTGTAAATATAATTTTTACAACTGCATATCCTCAAAGCAGACACAGTTTCGTGCCCCCCAGGGGGGGCCCGGACCCCAGGTTGGGAGACACTGGTCTAGAGAATCAATTGTTGCAATATCAGTCACAAAAATATTAAAAGAAAAAACAAACATTTCAAACCAATTGGAGGTTTATCTTCCCTGGTGTCTTCAGGATTCCCTGGACATCTCAGGACTGGACGTCCCAGCAGATTTACCCCGAAGTCAGACCATGCAATGCTCAGAAAACTACTAAAATCTCAGAGCCTACAGACGTCACTGAGCAGCTTAAATGTTCAAGTCCATGACAGCACAACTAGAAGAATACAGAACCAGGGCGGTTTCGTTTGGGAGAGTTTCCTGAACCTGGTTGAGATTCTGTGTTGGAACCTTCAGAGACTCACTGAGGCCCAAAAACCTCAATGAACTACAGTCCAAAAAGAGATTCGTTGTTGTTCACCCGAGGTTGTAACTATCAAATTACAAGACGGGCAGAGACTTATGCACGACTGTCTGACTGACGGGGCCTTGACTTAGTCGCTGATAGCTCCACCAAAACAAATTCAATTTTCATAACTGTTGGCAGCAGAAGGCATTAACTTATTTGTCATATTGATGTTAAAGCTGTGTGAGTAGGGGGGGTGATGTAAAAGCCTTGATCCTGACTGGCAGCCCAAACTAACTCCTGTTACAGCAGATTCAAGGTCAAACAGAAGCAAACAGACGCATATTTACATAGTAATTCGTTCTTTGACTTTTGAACTTTGTACTTGTTCCAGTTGGTCAGCATGAAGAGACCCATTTCACGTGTAGCCCAGAAATCCACTCATCCTTTAACTCTTAGCTCTTTCTTGGAGCCAGCGTAAGATAGCTTTGGTCAGCTGACGTTTTTGCCTCTTCTGTGCATCTTCCCCGCAGGTGACTGCGTGAAGCAGACGGTTAACAGTCATGGGGTGTGGGGACTCTACAGAGGCCTGAGCTCGCTGGTCTACGGCTCTATACCTAAGGCGGCTGTCAGGTACCTCAACCCAACACACATCTACCCCCATAAGGATGCTTCACAGGAGTCACTACAGGAGTAGCGAGGTCAGGACGAAAAGAAACTTATGTTTTATTTCGTAGTTGTCAGAGTGGTCTGTTTATTGCTGATTAGCTATACTAAATGGTGGAGAAAAAAAGGTCCAGGCACGAAATGAGCCAAGTCAAACAGTGGCAGCCTGAAGCCTTTTTGGAGGTGGTTCTACCTCCATGTGTGTTTAATAAAATAAAAATAATAAATACATTTCCCCAGTCCCCACAATGGGGAAATTCTTTCTCTACATTTAACCCATTTTCTAGTCGAACTAGTAGCAGTGGTCTGCCATGCAATGGCACGGCGCCCGGGGAGCAGTAAGGGTTAAGGGCCTTGCTCAGGGGCCCAAAGTGGTTGATCTTGGTTGCAATCCAGGGGCTTGAACCTCCGTAACCACTAGGCTACCAACCTAGATGTTTCCAACACATGTGGCTCAGAATAATGGCTTCTTCAGACCTCTGTTGCTATTTTCAGATCTTGATTGGGTTGAGATCCAGATCCAGGACTTTTAACCATGATCTCATGGGTTTTGACTGTTGATGTGAAGCGTCATCTCAGGCCACGTTTACACGTAGCCGGGTATTTACAAAAACGGATATTTTCCCCTCTACGTTTTCAAAAATATCCTCGTTTACACGGACCCGCATGAATACGCTGTTAACGTCATGCCAGCCAATCAGAATCCTGGAAAAACATCAACAAATGACATGTGTAACTTCCAGTTAAGGCTGATTTATGGTCCCGCGTTAAATCGACGCAGAACCTACGGCGTAGGGTACGCGGCGACGCACACCGTACGGCACGCATCGCCGCGTACCTTACGCCGTAGGCTCTGCGTCGATTTAACGCGGGACCATAATTCAGGCTTTACTTCCAAGACGGAACGAGAGTCTGAGAGAATTTAAAACAGGTAAAATAAAATAAAATATTGACGGTGGCCAAACAAATTGTAAACGCAGGTCGCACTCATGACGCTGCTGGGGACGTTTCTGTCGCATAATGTGACGTAAATCTCCGTTTTCCTCCGTTTTCTCTGTTTAGACGCAAACGTGAAAATTGAGTTTTTGAAAATCTCCACTTTGGCCGGAGTTTTCAGAAATGATCGTTTTTGGGGGCTTTGACCTCCGAACGGCCAAAACGCATGAAAACGCCTCCGTTTTTGCCCCGTGTAAACGGGGCCTCAGACTCGGATCACAAGCTCTCTAGAAAAGGGTTTCAACCTCTTCAGTTTCTGCATCCGGCATCCGGACCAGTGTCAAAGCCTCTGCAGTAGAAAGAAGTCACTACCACCTCCGTGTTGGACTGCAGACACGGTATTACAGAGGTGCTGCTTTTAGTACCTTCATCAGGACCTTCAGATCAAAGGGGCCTTACCATTTGTGGTCTGAGAGGACCTGTGACTTGGCTCAGATCTCCATGGTTTTATTTTCACTCACATTCGCTGTGACCTGTAAGATTTCACATTGTCAGGTGTAGGCCTTTGTAGTTATATCCACGCAGTACACCAATTTGGGTCTGCATCACATTTATTGGGTGTAAGATGATTTCTGCTTGGGTTTAATCATCTTTTCATTTCCACTTCTTTTACAGGTTTGGGACGTTTGAGTTCCTCAGTAATAAGATGCGAGATGAGAGCGGAAAGCTAGACAGCAAGCGAGGGTTCTTCTGCGGGCTCGGAGCTGGCGTCGCGGAGGCGGTGGTTGTGGTCTGTCCAATGGAGACCGTTAAGGTACAAAGAAAGAACCTCTCGTCCTCTGAACTTTGTCACTAGGCTTACAGCTTCAGCTGTATTTCCAGTGTTGCCAAGACCAAACCAAAAACACCAACTAAAAATGTGCGTTTGATTCCAGCAGAGAAGGCTTGAATATAGGAAAAAAAGTCAGGAGCTTTATCCCGGGGAGGATTCACTGTTGATTATCTTTGTTGTCACATCCTTTCAGGTTAAATTCATCCATGATCAAACGTCAGCAAACCCAAAGTACAAGGGTTTTTTCCACGGGGTGAGGGAGATTATCAGAACACAAGGTAAGAGGGGCTTCAGCTGCATTTGCAGCCCCCTGGTGGCCCAGATCATGAACACATTTTAGGAAATGACATTAATAATATTCTACCCCTTCTCCATTACTTATGGAAACCTCATGAATAGATCAGATGTTCGAGACTCCTGTGGTAAAGCGTGTTCTTCTCTGATGGATCCTCAGGACTGAAAGGGACCTATCAGGGGCTGACGGCCACGGTACTGAAACAAGGATCCAATCAGGCCATCCGCTTCTATGTCATGACCTCACTGAGAAACTGGTACAAAGGTACAACTGATTCAAACCTCTACTTCCTCTTAATTTCGCCAAATGTGCAGTGTCTGTTTTTAAAAAAAATCATATTTTATTTGCACCGTGAAGGAGACGACCCCAAAAAAGCTATCAACCCCATGATAACTGGACTGTTTGGAGCCTTCGCTGGTGCTGCCAGTGTGGTCGGAAACACTCCCCTGGATGTCATAAAAACCAGGATGCAGGTTGGCCATGTCGACATGTTTACTCCTCTGATAATTCAACTCAAAGTTGTACAACACACACTTATGGGAATTGTTTTTCAGGGACTTGAAGCTCACAAGTACAAAAGCACATTGGACTGCGCCACTAAGATCATGAAGCACGAAGGACCGATGGCGTGAGTACATGTCCACAGCTTCAATCTGAGTTTCTTACTAGCCACTGATAAATAATAATAATAATAATAATAATATCTTTATTTATAAAGCGCTTTTCAAAAACAAGTCACAAAGTGCTTTACATGCAATTAAAAACAGGAAACAAACAATTAGTACAATATTAAGATAAGACACAATTGAGAGATAATAAAAACAGACAAATAATACAGTAAATTAAACGCAAGTCTAAAATTGTGAGTTTTCAAAAGTGACTTAAAAGAAGACAATGTGTTAGCTACCCTGATCTCCTCCAGCAGGTCATTCCATAAGTGAGGGGCTAAAACAGAAAAGGCCTGGTCTGTAAGTTAGACCAAGGAATGGCCAGGAATGACCCACCAGAGGATCTCAGGGTGAGTTCAGGCTCGTATGAGGTCAGGAGGTCAGCTATGTAATCAGGAGCTAGCCCCATACGAGCCTTAAAAGTAATAATTACAATTTTTAAATCCACTCTAAAGTGTCTCGCTGCTGCATTTTGAATTAACTGTAGTTTATTTAGATTTTGCTGAGTGAGGCATGAAAAAAGTTGCAGTAATTGCAGTAATCTAACCGGGATGAAATAAATGCATGTATAACTGTCTCTAGGTTTTTTAGATGAAAGAAATTACCTGATTTTTTATATTTTTCTAAGTTGGAAGAAGCATGATTGGACAACGGAATTTATATGCTGGTCAAAATTGAGGTGTTTGTCAAGCCTATGATGAGGATTTCTGTCTTCTCTGAGTTAAGTTGTAAAACGTTTGATGCCATCCAGTTATTGATATCTGCAATGCACATGTGGAGGTTATTTAGTTGATTGGAGTTGCTATTATCAAAGGAAAGGTATAATTGCGTATCATCGGCATAGAAATTGTATTTAATATTGTGTTTTGTAATAATATGACCTAGAGGAAGCATGTAAATGGAGAACAGTAATGGGCCGAGAACAGAACCTTGAGGAACTCCATAATCTAATGGTGATGAAGATGACTGAAAATTACCAATTTCTACACAGAAAGACCTTTCGGACAGATAAGAACGGAACCAATCTAAAACCAACCCTGAAATGCCCACCCAATTTTTAAGACGCTCAATTAAAATATTATGATCAACAGTGTCAAAAGCCGCAGATAGATCCAACAGAAGTAGAAGAGTAGAAGAGTGTTGACCACGATCAGCTGCTAAAAGAAGATCATTTAAAACCTTAAGAAGTGCCGTTTCTGTGCTAAAACCTGCTCTACCTGACTGAAATCTCTCGAAGAGGTCATTACCGTTCATAAAAGAAATAATTTGATCTGCCACTACTTTTTCTAAAACTTTAGCGATAAATGGTAGTTTTGAGATTGACCGGAAGTTATTGAGGATATCTGGGTCTAGTGAGGGTTTTTTAAGGAGAGGTTGTATGACTGCCATTTTGAAATAATCAGGAACAAAACCAGATGAGAATGATGAGTTGATTAGTTCCATCAGAATTGGACAGGTTATGGCAAGGGTTTATTTTAGGAAGTGGGTAGGAATGACATCGAGAGAGCAAGTTGAGTTTTTCATTTTGGAAATTTTTTCAATGATATTTTTTATTGTAAGCAGGTCAAAGGAATTTAAGGTACGATTGATGCTAGGAGGAGAAGGTTCACTGATGGGGTGTTCAAAGGTTGAATTAATGTTGGAAATGCAGCCAGGTTCTGGATATGTCATGTTGATTTGCTGCAGTTATGCTGATATACACCCTCGACTTCATTGAAGCGAGGGATTCTGCCAGAGAGGAGGTGATGATTTGGGATGGAGTGTAAAGTTGGATGTCGTCAGCATAGCATCGGAAGTGGAGCCCAAGATTCAAGATTCTTTATTGTCATTGTTCATATTTCATAACATATGAAACTTATGATCCGTCAGTGTGTTATGAGAACAGCGATGTCACAGTTGCAGCCGCAGTATGTTTACGGATGATGCTTCCAAGAGGGAGGACGTAAAGGATGAAGAGTAGGGGACCCACAACTGAACCATGGGGAACCCCCTGGAGCGGAGGAGTGATGGAGGAGTTGGACTTATTGTAGGGTTTTTGTAGGATTGGCACCAAAAGTCACGACTTCTTATATTTTTGTACAACTCATCGACACCACAGCGGTCAGTGACGACAGTAAAATATTTGGCTATGTTTACTTGTTTCCATTAATAATCTTATCTTTTTTAGATATTTTTTTAATATTTGTTCAATCGGTCCACAAATTAGAGCTCCACCAGTCTAGAAAAAAATCTAATATAAACAGGATCCAGAAGGATGACCCTTCTGGTATCCTTGACAACCACTTAGGTGAAGTGAAGCTCAGACTCCAACTGAAACCTTGGACGCTGCGTCCTAAAGTAGAAAAGAAGCATACAGATTGTTATTAGCTTACCGATCAGACGTCAGCATCTGTGATGTGTGGGACTGAAGCACATGTTCCCAGATGTGCCATTCAGACATCTCTTTTTAGGGGAAGTTCTTACTTACTTTGGCTACATAAATGTAAAAGTCTGGCTGCTAAAATGATCTGCTTCTAGGCAGGTCTTTAGGAAATGGTCTCTATTAGGATACCCCTCTTTTAGTCTTGTGTTTTTCGGTAATACCGATCATAATCAGGTGTTTACTCTTTTTACACTGACTATTACTGATTTAAAGTACTGACGCTGTGTCTCTGCTTCCTTTTCGTTCAGGTTCTACAAGGGTACTGTTCCTCGTATGGGTCGGGTTTGTTTGGACGTCGCCATAGTCTTCATCATCTATGAGGAAGTCGTCAAACTTCTGAACGTAGTCTGGAAGACGGACTGAGACGTTAACAGGAATAATAGGACAGGGGGTCGTCCAGATCACCAAACAGGCCAAACCCAGTCTCCTTAACCTTGCTTCTAGGTTCTAATATCTACTACCTCCAAGTGTTTTCAGACAGTTAAAAAAAAGAAAGGATTGCTTTCATTCTTGATTGTTGAAGTGTCATCTGCATGGAAGAAGGAAAAAAAAGTAAGAAAGAAAAGCTCCAAGCCACAGAGTTGCTGCTTACAGTGACTCTTTAATCTTAAATTCCCAGAATTAGGAAGTTCCTTCAGCACTCAGGGAAAGGAACGGGGCATTTCTTTAGACCAGCTCGACCGGACGGACTCACGCTGTATGCAATTCATCCGGGAGAAACCGGTGCCCCATCCAGCATAATGTGATGTACACCCCAGACACCAAGAAATGATACTTATATCTATTATACTTATATATACAAACTAGCTCAGAAGTGAAACATTTTAAATCCCTTTTTGGGTGCAAGTATTTAGAAGGAAATTGAAACTGTTCGGTACCTGACGGAATAATGAACTTTGAGACGTCACCTGCTGCTGAGGCAAAATTAATTAAAACAACTAAATGCCTTAAATCAACATTGTCAATATAGACACTATGAAGATGCACAATGTAATGAAAATAATATATATTAGAAATGCACATGTCCCATAAGATAGTTCTTGTGGTCATTTTTAAAAAGCTTGCCTTTAATTTGCAGAGATTTTTTTATGTTATTGTTTATTAATTTACTAGATCGATGCCATAAAAAGTGCCTAAATATGTATTTTATGATTAATTTTGAGAACCTTTGAGATTAAAAATTACTTAATGTTGTAATTACTATCCTTTGAATATGTTCTGTTGCACACACTGCTCTTTCGCGTGTCTAATGTGTCTAATGCAGGGGTCACCAATCCTGGTCCTCGAAGGCCGGTGTCCTGCAGGTTTTACATGTTTTGCTGCTTCATTGCACCGTGATAAAAGTGACTGTGTCGTTAAGAGAATTGTGCAGACCTCAATGACAAGCTGATGACGATGATTAATTAGAATCAGATGTGTTAAAGCAGAGAAAACTCTAAAACATGCAGGACACCGGCCCTCGAGGGCCAGGATTGGTGACCCCTGGTCTAATGTGTCTAATGTCAGTGTCTAATGTGTTTCTGGGATACCATCTCAGTTCAAAGTTAGTATTTCTTTTTTTTTCTTAGCCTCTAACTATTAAAGCAACTCTATGTAACAGTACCACCTCTGACCACATGGGGGCTTAAAAAGCTGCCAACAACACTGCTAATGAGTGGGGACGGTTAATACCACCTCATCCTGCTAGAGGTGCCCGTTGCTCTGTATTGTCTCAGCATTGGACGAACCTGCTGTGATGTCACTTACAGGTCTCCAATGTTCGAGACTCTATTTGACACCATGTTGACTGGAACTGACTCCGCCCACCCTTGGTTGATCCAAACATTGGGCAAATAGGTAGAATGAGCAAACCCTGTAAACCGACCGGAACATGTGAGCAGAGCGCTGCCAGGATGTGCTATTGCTCAGTTGCTAAGCGACGAGGCACCCAAGCAACTGCTGGCCCACGGTTATCTGTGAGTTGACCAAGCCTAGCAGCATCATCCCAGACCATTTCAGAACCTGAACGCTTCCAGGTTGACAAACCGAACAACCATCTGATGGTTATCCGATCACAGCAGAGCATGATGTGATGGAGTGTCAAAGGCAATGACGTGAGATCAGCAGGAAGCATCAGGCCTCAATCACTCGGCCGAGCAATGGGCCCACTAGGTCTGCAAGTGTTTGGCCGTGATCAGATGCTCATTGGCTGGTAGTCCAGATGATCCACCTGGACCTGAAATGGTCTGATATGAAGGTCACTGGACCTGGGTACCTGGTCCTTGCTGGTTCCTGCAAGAAGCAGCAGCTATAGGCCCCAGATTCTTCAAATTCTCCTAAAATGGTAAGCACTAATGGCGCTTTTATACTAGTACCTACTCAGCGCGACTCGACTCGCCACGTCCCGGTTTTGCGCTTCTCCACTAGGGGTCGAGGTGGGTGGAGGTGTGCCGAGTAGATACTTTTTCTGTATCTATTCTGCCGAGGTTCTAAGTTTGCTGAGTTGGCCTGCATCTGACGTCATCACAATACACGCCACCGATTGGTCGGGGGGCGGGGCCGTCAGACGTTTGAGTCAGGAAGCGGGAGTCAGCGAAAGAGCGACTCGCGGCTTCTTCATTTTATTCGACAGGCAATGGCAGCGCAAAAGTCTGTTTCGTGATCCTACTCTGAGGTGCAGATGTTCATAAACCTGGTGGCTGAGGAGAGAATTAAAAAGGGATCTAGAAGAGCGATAAGGAACAACAAGATCTACCAGGCGCTCTTCATAGCTGCTTGGGGCTCCCAGCTGACTTCTCAGCAGCGCAGAGATGAACTACAGAAAAAAAAGCGTTGCCACTTGAAGGTTCTTTCACTCTCATTTTTTAACTTGATATCGAACACAAGTCAGAGACCCAGCAGCACATATATCATCTCCAGGTTCTACATCTTTAGTGTCGTTGTCTTCTTCGTTTAGATCACACAATCAAATACGTCACAGCAGCTTCGCTCCAACCCGCCCACTTCTCATCTGGGTGTCTAAAAACAAACGAGGGCAAGGCGAGTGGAGGTGAGTCGTGCTGAGTAGGTACTAGTATAAAAGCGCCATAAGTAGCTAAGGTGATGACAGCAAGCTGTGGTTGAATGCCACACACTTAATCAACGATACATTTGTGGCTTTATGTAATTTTTTTCTGATGAGGTTCATGAAAATTCAGTTGGCATTGAATGAACTTTAGCTATAGAGAACGGAGACATCTCCTAGTGGTCAGTTGAGGAACTGCAAGTTCCAGCACCCCCCAAGCAGCTAAATGTATGAATGTTATTATTATACGGTTCCCCCATGTGGTCAGGAGTGGTGCTGCTACACAGAGGGGCTTTAAGTGTCCTCTCAGACTGTCGAC
This sequence comes from Cololabis saira, assembly GCF_033807715.1. Taxonomy (NCBI): domain Eukaryota; kingdom Metazoa; phylum Chordata; class Actinopteri; order Beloniformes; family Belonidae; genus Cololabis; species Cololabis saira. Next base: position 21,752,727 of record NC_084597.1, read on the forward strand.
CGTTTGAGATGATGTTAACGATGCCTTCCATCTCATTCCACGGAGGACGACTGGCTCAGCTTTTAATTCCTCCCATCGTCATCTTAATCGCCTTTCACGTCGACGGCCGACCCAGCGTGCCAACGAGCTCCACGTTCCAGTCTGGAGTTTGTGGCTCGTCGGTCCGGCTTGTTTACATGCAGTGCAATTACTCGTTTTGCTCGTCACAGTCACCATGTTTACTGTGAGTTGCCTCTTTTATCTCTGCGTTTAACCCTGCATACACGTAAATGTGAACTGGAGTATTCTCCGGTAGTCAGAACCATATATATTGTGTCTTCTGTTTAATGAATCCTGCTTGGTTTGCTCACAAATAAACATGGATGAGACTGTTAAATTTGTCGTCTTCTCTTCTTTTTCTTTTCATCCTCATCTTTGCTTTGTTGTAGTTTTTGCAGCTTTTCTACAACTCCAGCTCCAAGATGACTGGGGCATGGTAAACTCAATGAAAAGAGTGTTCAGTGGTTTATAAATCTCATAAGTCCACCCAGGCACATCACTCGTGATGGCTTAAAAGCAGGGGACAAATGTTGATGTGTTTTTTGTGAGATATATGACAAATAAATATTATTTTTACTATTATTATGGAGTGGAGCATGACCTCCTCTGTAGACAAGAGTCTTCTAGAGACAAATGTGATGACATCTGTCTCACATCTGTGACTTGATCCCAAACACAGCTGCAGATCTTCATCAGAATAATGAGAATAAAAGAATCAAGGTTCTGGAACGAACCGGTCAAAGTCCAGACCTGAACCTGGTGGAGATGCTGTGGTGGACCTTTAGAGAGCCGTGTAGACATGAACGTCCAAATTTAAACTGAACTGAAGCAACGTTGGAAAGAAGAACAAACCAGAATATATAATAATTATTAATAATCATAATAATTTCTCCCACTAGGGGAGTTTTTACCTGCCATTGTTTTTGTTATGTTTATGTAATAATTGCTCGGGGGTCATGTTCTGGGTCTCTGGAAAGTTCCTAGAGACAACTTCTGTTGTAATAGATGCTATATAAATAAAAATTTATTTAATTGAATAATAATTCATGAATCAACAATAACAACTAGAGAAAGATTATATACGGCCTGACTTCTCCTCCACTCAGACACTTTGTCAACATTAGAACAACTGCTGATCGGTTCACAAGAGGTGCAGCAAGAGGGGATTGTATTATTCCACTCAGAAAAAGTGCTTTCAGTCAGTCTACATTCTCTGTTAAAGCTGCACAAGAATGGAACTCCATCCCTGCAACTATCATAGAACTGGACACATACAGTTTATTTAGAGCTCATTTAAAGAAATGGTTGATTAATACTCAGCTTTGTCAGCACTAAAACCTAATTGCACCGGTGTTCTGCCAATTTCTGCTCCCTGCCGAGAAATGCTACTTTTGGGTTCTGCGCATGCGCACAGTCGATTTTCAAAGTTTGCATCATTTCTTGCACGATGTAAAATGGATAATATGGGATGTTGATTATTTGATCCTTCAAAATACACGACCCATGACATGAATGCATTACACTTTGTGAACATTATACGATAAAGAGGGGAAAAAAAACAATTCTATGGCTTTATTTGATATCCATTCAGTCATTGGCCTTTATTTAACCAGGCATGTCATTAAGAACACATTCTTATTTACAATGACGACCTGGCAAGAGACAAGGACCCCTTGGGGGTGAAAGGAAGTGGTTTAGGGAGTAAAACACAGTAAAATTGTAGCTCTACAAAGGTGGAAAACCTTTAGGTAGCATTTTTTGGCAAAGCAGCAGAAATGGGCAGAACACCGTTCTGTACTTCTGTACTTCTGTATTTTTCTGTACATTCTGTACTTTTTCTGTACTTTTTCTGTACTTTTTCTGTACTTTTTCTGTATTCTTACATCTGTCCAGGGACTACAGATGAAAAATAGCCTCTTGGCTAACTCTGGCACATTTACAGCAATGTTTTATTGATGTGCATTGGCCCTGCCAAATAAACCAATAAATAAATAAATAAATAAATAAATAAATAAATAAATAAATAAACAAACAACTGTTTGAAATAAAGCCCCAATGCTAAATAGAAACGTTTTTTTTTTTTAAATATATATTTACACATTTTCTCAAATACAAGAAGTTTTTCACGAGTCACAAACTGTATTTGACTGTTTTGGAGAGAATTTAATCCAGGTTTGATAAGAGTGTTGTGGTTTTTAATTGGACCTGTGTTAAGGTGCCCTTGGTGTTCAAAAATGCAGCAGAACGGCTCTTTATCCGTCTATGAATCGACAGATAACCAATCATTCGTCTTGTGGTGAAGCTGCAGCACTGCTATGATTGTGATCGCGATCCTGCGCTAAAGCTCCGTCTCTAATCGCCGAAGCGGATCCCGGTGGCTCCACCGGGTTTTTTGGCCGTCGCGGCTGCCGTCGTCGCGTCGTGACTGACTGGTCTCCGCTCATCCGGTCCGGTCGGGTCCAGGGGGATGTTCGTGTCGCTGTGAAGCAGCAGCCCGGGTGTTGTTAACCATGTCTGCGAGCGGAGGGGGAAGCAGCGGCTTCTACTTCAGCACCGTCCTGTCCTTGGCTCGGTCTCTGGCGGCTCACCGACAGGCGCCCATAGACAAGGTAAAGCCTAAATTATGGTCCCGCGTTAAATCGACGCAGGGCCTACGCCGTAGCCTACGGCGTAGGGTGCGCGTCGACGTGTACCGTACGGCGTAGGCTCTGCGTTGGTGTAACGCGGAACCGTAAATCACCCTTAACCCGGATAGGTGCGGGCCGGCCGGGGCTCGGTGCAGACTCGGATCACGGAGGACAAGAAATAAAACTCTTCTTGTCGCTGCTTTGTTTACTTTTATGATCCGTCGCAACCCTCAGTCGGCTAGCGTCGGCTGACGTCAGCTGCTGTTAATCTCTGTTGTCAAAAAATATCTGTACAATCAGAATCAGGTTTATTTGGCCAAGACAGGTCAAACAAGACAGACTCACTTACAGTAAATACACAAATGGCTCTTATTAACATACAGTACTCGAGTTGAGGGGGGGATGGCATCCCCCCTGAAATAAAAGCTGTCAAAATCATCCCCCTTTTCCATCCCTCATGTCATTTCATCAATGAATGTGGTTTTACTGCTATTTCAACATTTAGAGTCATCACCAGAAAAATTATTTGGCCGTTTTCACCTGTTTCAAGTAAATTTTCACTTGAAATAAGTAGAAAAAATCTGCCAGTGGAACAAGATTTATCTTCTCGTTACAAGCAATAAAATCTTGCTCCACATGCAGATTTTTCTACTTATTTTAAGTGAAAATCTACTTGAAACAGGTGAAAATTGTTGTTTTTTCCAGTGATGAGTCTGTTTTAAGTGTAATGAGATTTATTTACTAAAATGAGACATTTTAACTAGAAATAAGACAAATATTCTTGTTAAGATTTTGAGTTTTTGCAGTGATCCATTTTACTTATCCTGTGAAGGACAGAGGCATATTGATACGTTCAGAAAAGTGTTTTTTATTTTTGTGTTTAGATGTATTTGATGTAAGCCCAGTGGATATTTAAAGCTTACAGAAGGCTGCATTTAACTGCTGCTATGTCATTCCTGCAGTATTTCTGCAGGTGTTTTGGTCACTGCTATTATTTGTAATATATTATATTATTTGTAATCAGCACAAATTATCTGTCCCCATATGATAAAATCCACCATCCCCCCTGATTTTTTTTTTTTACAACTCGAGTACTGCATATATACAAAATGTTTTAAAGTGAAAGGTGCAGCAGTATGAGGTAGACATGGTTATTGAAAGGTGCATTGTTATAGTATATGATTGTGGTTGTTATTATTATTATTATTATTATTATTATTATTATTGCACAGTGATTGATTACTCTGAGACTCTATGAGTTGAAAGATCCTCGTGTTCGTTTGTCTGGTGCACCATAAGAAAATCAGTGAACAGAATCAAATGTTAATACAAGCTTTTATTATATCATGCACAATATTTTCCAGCCAGAGGTACAGTTTTCTCAAACCACAGAGCTAGGAGAGAAATGCACACTGTGGTCATCAATCCAGTCATATTTATACTGAAAAAGGGAGGTGTTTTGTACGTTATAGGAGCCGATGTTGAACCTTATCTGGGAGGCCAACTGCAGTGAAAGAAACTTAAACATGTCACACTTTCAGCCATATTTTTCTGTTGTCTACCTGTAATCCGACATGCCACCGTCCTCACCTAAAGAAGAACTCAGCAAATCAGCCTGGTCATAAAAACAGGAGGTGGTTCTGCGCTGAGAGCAACCATCAGTACAATCTTATAGAAAAAAACCCTCATACTTTAACAATTTCATAAAATCCTAACAGAGTGATGAGAGTTCATCAGAGCAACAGCTTAGGGGAAGAAACTGTCTCTGAGTCTGGAGGTTTTGGCGTACAGTGCCCTGTAGTGCTGTCCAGAGGGGAGGAGTTCAAACAGACTGTCCTGGGTGTGAGGGGTTTGCAGAGATGCTACCTGCCCCTTTCCTGGTACTGGACCGGTACAGGTCCTAGATAGATGGGAGGTTAGTCCCAGTTATCCTCTTCACAGACCTAATTGTCTGTTGCAGTCACTCAAATTATACTGATGTTTAAAAAAAAAAAAAAAAAAAAACAGTCCTAGGCCTGATGAGACGAGATCAGGGGTTAGTTTGGGGTGTTCTAGTTACAATCGTGTAAAAGTTAGCACATCCTAATGTTTTTTTTTTATTTTTTTTTTTATTTTGTGAAAAAATGTAAATAAATATCATCTGTTTGCTGTGGATCTCACTTTAAGACTAAACCTGACAAACAACAACATAGAGCATTTTCTTTTAAACTGAATCTTTATTAATTAATTAACAATAATGAAGCAGAAAAGAAAAGAAATACAGCTTCAATGTTGCTTCAGTATTTTATTGCCTTTATGTTTTTTTTGTCTGCTTTTGTTATAAATGGGAACATTTAAACATTTAAGGCTCAAATTCTGGTCACAAAATAATAAAATAATAATAACAATAATAATGATAATAATAATAATAATAATAATAATAATAATAATAAATATGAGAAAAGTGCCTCATACTTAAAGTGATTTTACTTGAAAATTAACATGATTTTATCTTGGGTGGAAGTGTTTTATCTATCCTAAACTTTTTTGTCCCCCGGGAGTTTGAATTGTGCGTCAGGGTGTTTCTAATATTAATTAATTACAATAAAAATACCCGCAAAAACCAGCCAGAGTTGAAGTGGTTAGAAAAGACTCTCGTTGAGGTTCAGGGTGGGGAAGTTTTAAGCAGGAAGTACATGATGAAAGGACTGTGGAAGCAAAAATATGACCTAACAACTCATTGTCTAAGCACATTGTGTAAGATTTGTGGAACTTGCTAAATCAATGATTGATCGGGTTTGTTCTGCTTTTGTCCCAGATTTTGTTGTTATAACTTGCCGTGATGCTAGATTAATTGCCCTTTTGGGGGTAAAAAGTATTATTCTGTGCAGTAGTGCAGGAGCCGAGTCTAGTTCAAGGCTGCTTCAGCCAGTTTTTAACTGGTTTGGAAGTTCTTTGGGGATAAGTGTGTATTCGTTTTTTTTATAATAAAGATAATTGTAATAATAATAATAATACATTTTATTTATAACGCAATTTATATTTGAATCAATCTCAAAGTGCTACAATAAAAACAAGTTAAAAAACGCAGCAAAAATAAGGACTACAATTGCAAGAAAAAAACTAAGAAAGTCAGGACAAGGTCACCTATGCACAGCAAAGAGATTAAAAATGCATAGTTCCTACTGAGGTTAGGCAAATGCCTCGGTGAACAAAAAAGTCTTGAGTCCCCTTTTGAAGGCATCAAGTGACTGTGGTGCTCTCAGGTGGGCGGGGAGGGCATTCCACAGTTGAGGGGCAGCTGAGCAGAAAGATCGGTCACCCCATGGTCCGAAGGTTAGTCTTTTTTGTTTTGAGCAGGTCTTGATTTCCAGAGCGGAGGGAGTGGGTGCGATGAGTTCTTTGAGATATGATGGGGCGTTGCTGTGGATGCACTGACGACTAAGAAGACAGACCATGTATTCAATCCTGGAGGAGACGGGGAGCCAGTGTGGAGTATGGGTGTAATGTGATAATATTTCCACACTCTCATCAGGACCCTAGCAGCACAGTTCTGAATATGCTCGAGCTTCTGGATGCTCTTGCTAGGGGTCCCGATGAGGAGTGCTTTGCAGTTTCCAGCCTTGAGGAAACAAAAGCTTGGACAAGTTTTTCGGTATCAGGGAGAGTGTGGGACGCAGTCTGGCTATATTTCGGAGGTGGAAGAATAAGGTTTTGCAAAGGTTTTTGATGTGGGGGTCCATTTTGACACCTAGGTTGGTGATTACAGATGAGAACGGGATGAATGTACCTGGTGTGGGGTGCCGATCAGAATGGGGGTGGGTGGAGGGAAGTGGGATTGTTGGCTGATCTTTGATATGTCGCTTCAGTACATCCAGATAATCATATTTTTTCATGATTCAGTTTTGTCATAAGTAACCTAAAAGTGGAAAAGTTTCCTCAACTTTACTATTACACATGGAGAGAAAAAAAAAACTTCCAAAAAAACAAGTGTGTGTCTTTTTGAAGCACATTCCTTGTAGGTGATGGACCAGCGATTTCTCGCACTCTCATTTCTTGTGATGCCCACCAGTCCTCCAGCAACTTTTCCTGTTTTGTTGATGTGTTCAAGGCGAAGGTCAAAAGGCACCCAATTGAAGCTATGCTTGGTTTCTTTGGCAACAAAATCACCATCTAGAAATCCCTGGTAAACCTCTGGTGCTGTGTGTGCCAGATGTTCCATGTCTGCATTGAACACAGTACCCTATCTTGTGTAATGAGTGTGATCATAAGCAGCGAACCAGGGCATCATGCTCTTGAATGCTGACATGTATAGCTTCCAATCTCCACACCTAAGTGCCCGTGTGAATGCCAGGAGAATAGACACAAGCTCCATGTACTGTCTCCAGAAGGTGAAGGTTGGCTTGTCTTCATTGGCCTTGTCAAACTCTGCAATGAGATTCTGACCCTTACCGACTTTCAGCAAAAGCTCCTCATAGCATGCTGCAGCTGTTTCAACATCTCCATTTCTTATGTGCTCTGATAGTGCACCTGCCAGCTCCAAGCACCCCTTGTTGATTGTGTATTCATTGTCTTCCACCCATTGGAGAAAGCTTGGCCACAAGATCTTCCAAAGTGCTTCAAAGACAAGTTTGTGTGATATTATGATATTATCTGCTGTGTTCTTCCCAAACACACTGCTTTCCTCAAGGATGTCTCTCAGCCCTGAACCGGCAACATGATGGCCAATGACCTTTGCAAAGTTCATTTGCACATGAAAGCCACCCAAGAGGATCACCATGTTCTCACACTCCTTTTGATGGTGCCACTGAAGCATCTTTGCTTTACAATAAAGCTGCTCATCAAATGTTATGACTGTGTACTTTTGGCCTAGGTTGTTGGTCATGTTATGGCAGTTTTTTAATACTGGCCAAAGTGTATCATAGTCATGCGCTGGAGAATTAATCATTAGCATCATTCCGTTCAGTCAAGCGCAGAAAGTGAAGCCCTAAAAAGCATGGTGCAGAGCTTTAGCTAGCTTGCCTTGCTAGCTTGCCTAGCTACCTAGCTGCTCAATTAGCATAACATTACTAGTTAGAATGCAAAAAAAAAGATGCTTATTATGTGTGTGTGTTCAAAACGCCTATAAAAAAGTCATATTTTTTAACCAATATTGGACAAAATATAGCAATGCAATTTAAAAAAAAAAAAAAAAAAAAAAAAAAAAAAAAAAAAAAAAAAAAAATTCAATTGATGTTTTATCCCTTTCCCTAAATATAAAATCTTGAACATTTAAGATTTTGCATATAAACTGTACATTTTGACCATTATTGTGACCATATGCATGAATTGAGTATTTGAATGTTACAGCGCCTCCAGTGGTCACCAGCAAAAAAATCCAAGATGACAACACCCCTATTATTCCTCCTAGGGGTTCCTTCTAACAAAAAGATAAGGTTGTCAAACTTTACCCAGAAGCGTGAGCATAGTTATCAATCTTAGGGTTTGCCCCCTGACTAACTTCTAGATACTTCAGTCTTACCAATGGTGTTCCTCAAGGATCAGTCCTGGGACCACTTCTGTTCATTTGACATATTAAAAACCTTGATTGACATCTATGAACTTGACAGTTACCTTAATCGGGTTGGAAAATTCCTCATGATGACGTTTTAAGATTAGAAGTTTCTGATAGGCTAATTGACATCGTTGAGCTGGTTAGAGGCACACGTATGAACGTTTGACATCAAGGCAACAATATTGCAGACCTTCACATGTCTGGATCACCCTCGGGTACAATTTCCTGGTGTATGAAGGTCCCATATTGATCTGTTCAAGAAAACAACACAAAAGAAAAGTATAGGAGTGGCCATCACAAAAACCTATAGAAAATGTACGGCTGATTCATTTGAGCAAGAAGATCCAGAAACTGGACTCCGATCCACCAGTGGCGTCAAGACAAGAGAAATGGATCAGTATTGTGTGTTCTAAATATCTACCCAACGTGTTTAAGTCAAGTTAAAGAATTTACAGTACATTCTACCAAATACTAACCAAGGGTAAATAAACATTTTACTTTGAAGAAAGTGAATTCAAAATGTCTCTGACATTAAAGAATAAAAATTTGAAAATAGGACTCCAAACCTCCTCAATTTTGATGTTAGACACAGAGTTCATCAGCTTGAGTGTCTCTGTAGACTGAATCCAAATGTTAGAGCAGAACTCTAAACTTGGTAGCTTGTCTTAACCTTAACTCGCCGTGTTCTTCCTCAGGTCCAGAAGCTCCAGTGCATGTGTCCTGTGGACTTCAGGGGAGTCTTCCAGCTGGATGAGAGGAGGAGAGATGCTGTGATAGCGCTTGGCATTTTTCTAGTAGAGTCAGACCTTCAGGTGAACATGTTGCTGACTCGTTATGGCACTAACATCAGCTTCAAAGACTGTTTTTTGTTTTCTGAAACTAACTCTTGTGTTGCAGCACAAAGAAGCCACCGTCCCCTACCTGCTTGGGCTGCTGAAAGGGCTTCCCAAAGTTCAGTGGATCGAAGAAAGCTCAGAGCGCAAAGGACGGGGTGTGTAGCAATACCAGATTCACACAGTCCATCACATTCATGTTGTACATTTCCCTTTCTACTATCTACAGAGCTAAAATCGGTATTTGATCATCCTGTCTTGCAGAGACTCTTCCGGTCGCAGAAAACTTCAGCTTCGCTCTCGTAACGCTGCTTTCAGACGTCGCCCAACGCGATGAAAACTTACGAGGACAGGTGTGTGGGTGTTTATGCTGGCAACGTTGACCTTTGTTCAGCAGCAAGATGGCAGAGCTGCGTTTCACAAAAAAAAACAAAAAAAAAACCTGGCAAATACCAAAGATGGACATTCATGATGTATTTACATATTTGGTGACTGTTTGTCAACGGTCAGATGACAAGCTAAAAGCATTCAGGGACCAAGATGGTTGTATGCGGTCAGATTCAACGTGGGGGGGGGTTGTTTTTTATTTATTTTATGTTCAGTTTAAACATCATATGCAAATGTAATAACTAAAAAAAAACTGATTGTGACTGTCAGATCCTGGAGGCGATTATGGACATCATGAAGGTTCTTCAAGACACCTGCAAAAGTCCAGAGGCCCATGACAAAGGTGCCAGCATGACCCAGCACTGCTTCTGTGCGTCACGTAGTCATTCCAGGAAGTAAAATGCTCTCCGTGTGCTCTCCTGTGCAGAATACCTGTGCAGGTACACTGTGCCCACCCTCCTCGGTGTCGCCAGAGCGTTCGGTAGATACAGCAACACGGACGAGCCGCTGCTGTCCAAGCTGTTTCCTCGACCCGTCGCTCCCCTGCTGCCCAACAGAGACGACAGCGATGCCGTCCGCCGACGTTCCTTCAACGACTTCCGCTCCATCCTCCCAAGCTCGCTGCTCACAGTGTGTCAGGGAGACTCTGTGAGACTGAAAGGCTCCTCCGTGTCCAGTTTGTCACAACAGGTGTCGACAGTAGTGAAACGGACAAAATGACAAACCCAATGGCCTGTCCAACAATAAGGTTTTTTTTTTTCTTCTTCTTTTTTTCTGGTTTTTAGGCCAGTCCAGAGAGAGGTCTGACACCCAGCTCCCCTGCAGATCCATCTGCACACTACTTTGAAGGTAAGCAGGGGAATCGTGCTTCAGAATGGCCATAAATGGTGAGCTGTCTGGAATTTAATGATTTTCCACATTCATTTTCCATAATTCAGCAAAAGTTGAATTGAAAGGGAAGAATATTGAGAAAAAGTGCCTGACAAAAAAAAAAAAAAAGAGAGTACAACTTACCAGAATCGAATCATCCTGACAGTGAAGTATGGTGGAGGGAGCATCATGATGTGGGCTTCCTCCGTTGCCTCTGGACCTGGACCACCACTGGAGTCCACTACCAATCAGCTTCCTTCTGGAATGGCTCAGTCAGAGCCTGATTATTATAATTCTCTTCAGTTGAATTCATTATTATCTGTGATACTAATGATATACAATTATTGGACCAAACACTGCGTTTGTGACTCAGATGAAGGTCAGATCACATTTTAGGGGCACATTAATGCCGAAAAACCCATTTTTAAGCACGTTCACGTGCGTTCTAAGCATTACTCACAGCTCTTTCAGCTTTGTGTTTTTATTCTCATGTGTTATTGTAGTTGATTTATTGTCGGAATAAACTTCGGTCCAAAGCCATGCCACGCGTGCTCCACAGAGCTCTCTCCTCCCTCCTCAGGCTCGTATCTTCCCGACGGCAGCGCCGTGGATCCCGATTACTACTTCTCCACCATCAGCTCCAGCTTCTCCGTCTCTCCTCTGTTCACTGGCAGCAGCTCCGGAGAGTTACATGTTCCTCTGGATATGCTCAGACAACTCCTCCACATGGTCAGCAGGGTCGCCGCGCACAGTGAGACACGGACACGGTGGTGTTGTGCAGAATGTGAACATCGTTGTGTTTGTTTGTCTTGAACAGGTTGAGCAGTTTGTCTCGGAGTCGTTTCTCAAATCCCTGGATGGGACCTTGGCAGAACTTCTAGAGGTCTGACTCTGACGCTGATCTTTCCCTCCTCCTTTTTTCTTGAACCGCTGGTTCACCGATGCTGCTGTTGGTGTCTCTGCAGATGAATCCTGGTTTTCATCTCTACTACAAAACCTTCAGTGACCCACTGTATGTTGCCATATTTAAGATGCTGAGAGACACCTTGTACAACCTGAAAGGTGAGAGCCTTGGTAAATGGTAAATGGCTTACACTTATACAGCGCTTTCCAGCCGTACTCCTACCGCCCCAAAGCGCTTTACACTGTAGACATTCACCCACACACGCACGCACACATTCACACACCGGTTGTCGGCGGAGCTGCCACACAACGGCTCTGGCCTGACAACCGGGAGCAACCGGGGGATTCAGTGTCTTGTCCAAGGACACTTTGGTGGACACAGGAGGAACTAGGGTTCGAACCACTGACTTTCAGGTTCATGGACTTCCTTCACCCCAGACACTTCCTCCAGCTCTTCCGAGGGGAGTCCGAGTTGTTCCCAGGCCAGCCAAGAGACATAGGCCCAATCTCAATACTCCCCCTACTTTTCTTCACTCGCACTTCTTTTCTTCCCTAACCCCTAAAAAAGAAGGGGGAGATTTTAGGGCACTTGAGATCTAGGGTACTTGGCCCAGGTGCCTGTCCCATTTCTCCTACTCCCCCTCGTTTTCATCCCTAACCTGATCAGGAAGCTGAGAGCCAAAAGCTGTTTTAATTTCAGCTGTAGCGCTGTTAATATGGCAATTTATTAAGTTTTAATATTTTTTCCGGCATAAAGGTAACCTTAAGATCCGCAACCGGGGCTCAGTTTATCCAAATAACGCCTGTTAAGAAATTTGACCCGATGTTTTCGGAGATGAGAAGAGCCGCCGCCCCCGGGGAGCAGAAGCAGCTCACAGCCCGAGAAGAGACGTGTCTGCCGGGTCAAGCTGCTGCGTCAGCCCCGGGAGAGAAACTCTCTCCTGGGACGCAGCTCTGTTGAGAATTACGCTGGCTGAAATAAATCATTTAGGAAGATGTTGGTTTAATAGGTGAAATCTAACAGTTGTAGCTACGCCTGTTAAGAAATTTGCTCCGAAATTTAGAGATTTCTGTCTGCCGGCTCCGGAGTTTAGGTCCGCGTTAAATAGACGCAGCCTATGGCGTAGCTTACGTAACCTACGGCGTCGCTTACGTAGGTTACGTAACCATATTCCGGCGCGATCTTAGCGAACAACGGACAAAAAAGGGATTATGTACATTCACTGAGTGAATATTATGAAAGTAAAATATTGATTTGCGCCGAGAAATGTAATCAAAATGCATTTTTATCCAGAAACTAACTCAAAATATTGATTTTATTCCCAAAAAAATAAGAAATGTCCGCCATGTTTTTTTTTTTTTATTCAGTCCGCAAATGACGACGAAAAGCATTCTGGGAAATTTTCATACCCCCTCGCTCGCCAAGTGAGCATCTGCAAACCCTCGATTTGAAGGGGCTATTCTCAGCCCCTCGCCCTCGTTATGCCCCCTCCCCCTAGGTGAAAAGAGGAATTGGGACACCACTACCTTCACGGGAACGCGCAAAAGTTAGGATTAGTGAAGAAAACGAGGGCGAGGGCGAGTATTGGGACGCAGCCTTAGTCTCTCCAGCGTGTCCTGGGTCTTCCCCGGGGTCTCCTCAGAAGAGCTGGAGGAAGTGTCTGGGGTGAAGGAAGTCTGGGCATCTCTGTTGAGGCTGCTGCAAAAATACAATAGAATGAAATATTGTGCTCTTTAAATATGGGTCCCAAAGGAAGAATATATAAAGAGAGGGGAACTGGGCCCAATATGGAGCCTTGGGGGACCCTCTAACTAAGTGGGGACACAATGAAAAGATATTGGATCAGAACCATTTCGGGACTGTACCTTTTGATACCAATGCACATCTCAAGTCATGTTCATATAAAATGCCACCATATTGTGTCCTGGTTTGATTAAATCCTTAATAATTAATCTTTCATGCTTCAGATCTTCAGACTGACTACGTGAAGGAGGTCCACGACTTTGTCCTGGAGCAGTTCAGCAGCAGCCAGTCGGAGCTGCAGAGGATCCTCCACGATGTCGAGTACCTCCAGAGCGAATTGAGCCCGCTGAAGCTGCGCTGCCAGGCCAACGCCGCCTGCGTGGACCTCATGGTGTGGGCTGTGACCGAGGAGCAGGGTGAGATGTGGATCACGGTTCTGAGTCCAGCAGTGACTAAATCTGTCCTCAAGAGTTTCCACTGAAAAGCGGTTCGTTTTTTCACCAGGCGCTGAGAACCTTTGCACCAAACTGTCGGAGAAGCTGCAGTCGAAGACCTCCAGCAAGGTCATCATTGCCCACATGCCCCTCCTCATATGCTGCTTACAGGTAAGAGCTTCCTATTTGAGATTTTACGCCTCACATTCAGCCTGCCTTGAGTGTGTGATGTTGGCCTCAGCTGCTGGATGCTCCTCCAGGTTTCTAGGCACAGCAGCGAGAGGGAGCAGCTACGGCCTCTGACCACTGGCATTGAAGCCACAGCTGTATATTTATGTCTTTCTGCTTCTTTAGCTTGCTCGGCGCGGGCAATCTGAGCAGACCTGAATGAAGGGCTAATTTTTGCTCCCTTAAAAGGAGCCGTCTGTAAGAAATGTCCAAAACTGGTACTGCAGTCACTTTCAAAATACTGTTGAGCGGCGTGTACCCTCCCCCTCCTCCCCCCGACCAGAGGTTGCCAGGTAGGCTGCAGAATGCAGCAGGAACGTAGGCTGCCATGGCTGCGATAACTAGAGCCGAGCTGGCAACCCGGATGCAGAAACAATACTGACTTGGTGATTGGGAGATAGGTGGAGGGTGGAGCTTCAGGCCAAAACAAAAAATGACAACATAAACATCAGTTGAGGGCTGCAACTCCTCTTTTTAAACTGGAATATCCTGGCTTGAGTGCTGTTGTCAGTGACATAAGTATTTGAAATGAACATTATTTTTAAATGTCTGTTGACATATCGGGGTCATTTTATGATTCGTTTTATTATTGCTCTTACATACAGCTCCTTTAAAGCAGCACAATGTAACTTTTCCACCTTAATATAATATTTCCAGAGTCATTGTGATGGTACATCAACTTACAACAGGTTTAATGAACCTCTGTCATGGTCTGAGGGGTCTGTATCGCCTTCACTGGGACTATGTAACTTGGAGGTGGATGTTAGGAACCCTTCCACACTACTGGTAAAGCACTACCGCTTTTGTCCAAAGGAGCTGCCAAACTCAACAAAAGCTGAAAGTTACATTGTGCTGCTTTAAATGAAGCGCATATCTGCATCCTGGTGTACTCCTTTTTACATTTTACACCAGTATTATAATCTGTAGATCTAATATTACCTGTTTATTTTTTTGGCTCCGTCAACGATGCTTTAATGCACGTTTGTCTGTGTCCAGGGTTTGGGTCGTCTGTGCGAGCGCTTCCCCGTTGTGGCCCACTCTGTCACCACGTCTCTGAGAGACTTCTTGGTGGTCCCTTCTCCTGTTCTGGTGAAGCTGTACAAATATCACACCCAGTACACTCCAGGTAACGGTTGCACGGCCAACAGCTCGCTGAACCGTCACCAAAATGATGACGACCGGCTCCTCCCACTCACAAAATGATTTGTTCTCAAAAGGAGGTGGTGAGATCAAAATCCACGTGACCAACGAACATTCCCAGTCGACTCTCAGCACCCACTCAAGCAAGAAGAGCCAGCCGTCCATGTACGAGCAGCTGCGGGACATCTCCATAGATAACATCTGCAGGTAAGCTCCCCCGCGACTACGTCTGAGGTGTTCTGCTCAAAAAACAACTTGAGCTCAAGTGTTTCCCATTTGCGCTGCTCTCAGGTGCCTAAAGGCGGGCCTGACCATGGATAACGTCATCGTTGAGGCTTTTCTCGCCAGTCTTTCGAATCGTCTCTACATCTATCAGGAGAATGACAAGTAAGTCAGCACCAACGTGATGATCCTGCTTCGTTTGGTAGAATGGGACTGAGTAAAACAGCGCCCCTTCCTCGTTTCCCCAGGGACGCCCACCTGATCCCTGACCACACCATCAGAGCTCTGGGTCACATTGCCGTGGCATTGCGCGACACTCCCAGAGTAATGGAGCCCATCCTGCAGATCCTGCAGCAGAAGTTCTGCCAGCCTCCGTCCCAGCTGGACGTCCTCATCATCGACCAGCTGGGCTGCATGGTCATCACAGGAAATGTGAGTGCTGAGAGTTGCTCACACGAAAGTTGCTTGTTGTATTTCAGGTATTTCAGGTGCTGTTTGGCTCAATTTTTCAATCTGATCTGCTACGATGTCAAATATGTGAATTTTACCCATTTACAGCAGGAAATATTTAAATGATCAATGTAGGGCTGGGCGATATATCGAGATTTTAATATATATCGATATATTTTCAAACACGATATGGTACGAGACAATATCGTTTATATCGATTTTTTTTGATTTTTTTTTTAATGATTTTGATATAGCTTATTTTGTGACAAATTGACTTGAATGTTTTATTTGAGATTTGCACAAATGTTTTGTTATTTGCACAACTGTCAACCTCAGTGGAAAAGTCTGCCTGTTACTGTCTACACTGTATTAATTGCACATTTGTATTTTAATTTAATTGTTATGCAGGAAAGGGATATTTGTTTTATTTTATTCAAGAAGCATTTTTATTCTATATATGCAGGCAGTTTATTTTTATTTCATTTGTTTTATACATTTTGATATTGTGCAGACCTCTGTTAATAAATGTACCTGTGTGACATTTGGCACGAGGCTTTGTATTAAAACTGACTGTTTTTTTAAGGGTTTGCCTCAGAAAAAATGAAGCTAACAGAGATGCTATGCTATAATGCTTTGGGGGAAACCCCAATTAAGGCACAGAAAAAATATCGAGATATATATCGAGTATCGCCATTTAGCTAGAAAATATCGAGATATGACTTTTGGTCCATATCGCCCAGCCCTAGATCAATGTAAACCTCTCTTGTCATGGATGTGAGCCACAGATGTAAAAGTGTTTTAGGGTGTATTTTTAAAAAAGTAATTAGTCACTTTATGTCTCTTCTTCCTATTAGCAATACATCTACCAGGAAGTGTGGAATCTGTTCCAGCAGATCAGCGTCAAGGCGAGCTCCATGGTCTACTCCACCAAAGAATACAAAGACCATGGATACAGGTGAGTCCCAACGACGGAGTGACCCAGTGCCACATCCATCTGGATGTGGCACCATCCATCCATCTCCAACGGGGCTGTTTGAATGTTTGAAACGTCCCAGATGTTTTTATTATGTCCTGACACATCTTCAAAACGGGGTGCTGCTGACGTGACCATGAATGTCATCTGTTCTATGCGCAGACACTGTTCGCTGGCCGTGATCAATGCTCTGGGGAACATAGCGGCAAACCTCCAGGCTGAGCAGATGGTGGACGAGCTGCTGGTCAACCTACTGGAGCTTTTCGTCCAGCTGGGTTTAGAGGGGAAGAGAGCCAGCGAGAGGGCCTCGGACAAAGGCCCGGCTCTGAAGGTACGTATGCCCGTCAGCATCAGGAAGGCTTAGTTCATGCCTCACTAAAGCTCAAAACAACTTCCTGTTTGTCTGTTCCAGCATCAGATTACTTCTACGTGTGATCTGGATGGTGTTTTGTCCCGCGGCTTCAGTTGGCATAATTTAACTCCTCATGAGCTCGTCTGAGCCTCAGGGAGCTGCTTAAAAAAAAAATTACTTTGGGTCTCGAATAACAGGGTTTGCCTCATTTCTCCTTCAGGAGGATTGACCATTTGAAATAAAATAGAACTGTATGGAGCCTGGAGGCCACCCAATGGCAAGCAAGCCAACAGGGTCACTAAAATAACACATCCTGTAATACACATAGAAGGGGGAAAAATGGCATTTAGAAAACTGAAAATGGTGTAAAAATATGCAGTTTTTGTTAAACGAAGTATTTATAATATTTGGTCTTTGAAAGTTACTGTTTACTAAAATAAAATTGCTTTCTTAATCCCTAGAATGTGTGTTAAAATGTGTTTTCTTGTGACCAGAATGTGCACAAAGATTGTTGTTTTCATGAAGTCTGACGATCCTTAGCTCTTGCTTTTCAGAACCACTAAAATTGATTAGTTTTATTGATCAATCAGTCAGTTAAAGAGAAGAGCAGACAGTTGGGAGTTGCTTGTTGGCCTGGAGGATCAGTAGTCCTGTGCAGTTTTTTTTTTATGCACTGTCAGATATCCCTCTGGTGTGAATAGACTCATAAAACTGAACTGAGTTGCCTCCTCGTCTCTGTAGGCGTCGAGCAGCGCAGGAAACCTCGGAGTCCTGATCCCAGTCATCGCTGTGGTGAGTGATTTGGACTTATTTAGACAGCATGTTTGACTCAGATGACGCCTGACGACATTTAAATGAAATCCACTTTATAATAAACATCTAAAACAACATAGGATTTCCTGCCAGCAGAGCTTTATCATCCTGGCGCTTGTTCTGCTTTTAGCTAACGAAGAGGTTGCCGCCAATCAAGGAGGCAAAGCCGCGCCTGCAGAAGCTGTTCAGAGACTTCTGGCTCTACTCGGTGGTCATGGGATTTGCAGTGGAGGGCTCAGGTAGACTAATTAACTGATTAGGGTTGCATCTTCTTTCCCATGCTGCCATCTGAAATCACATAAAATGTACATTTTTGTCCTCTGAATCCTTCAGGTCTCTGGCCGGAGGAGTGGTACGAAGGAGTCTGTGAGATCGCCACCAAATCGCCGCTGCTGACGTTCCCCAGCGGCGAACCTTTACGCTCAGAGCTGCAGTACAACTCTGCCCTGAAGAACGACACCGTCACCGCAGTACGGACACACACACACACACACAAACACAGCTGCCCGCACGGCCTCTGACTGTAGTTAACATCCTCCTCAGGCGGAGCTGAATGATCTACGCAGCACCATCATCAACCTGCTGGACCCTCCGCCGGAGGTGTCTGCTCTTATCAACAAGCTGGACTTCGCCATGTCCACGTATTTGCTGTCCGTTTACAGACTGGAGTACATGAGGTACGCTTAACTCGCTTAACTCGGGATTACGTTAATATCCTGCAAACATTATATGGAGAAATCTGCTGGCAGTCTAGCTTTGGGCTGTGGCCAGGTCTTCCAAGAAGACAACCCTCTAAATTGATCTAAAACTTTACAAATGACACCAAAATCAAGGACCTGGAATGACAGATCCCAGTCCTGTTGGGAATCTGTGGAGGAAGCTCAGGGTTCAAGTCCATGTTCCGAAACATCCATGGATGACCGGACAAAGATACCTTCAAGAGAGTTTTTTTTTTCTTATTTCATTTGAGCTCATCAGTCAAATATCTGTATTTAGCTTAATATAGTTTCATCTTTGTTCTTTTAGAGGCAGATGACATCTAAACTCTTTGAGCTTTGGTCATGGTTTTGATTTCATGAGGAGGGCTGATGGTTTTGACCTCAACCCTTGGCTGGTCTGGGGCATGACCTTCATTATGTCTTCTCTCATCTGTTTCCATTAGGATGCTGCATGCTCTGGACTCAGACCGTTTTCAGGTCATGTTTCGGTACTTTGAAGACAGAGCGATACAGAAGGATAAATCTGGTGGGCAGAGCAGAAAACAAAACCCTTTTGTTGTTGTTTCTTTTCTTAAATGCGTCCCGTGTCACTAATTGGAGGCGTTCCTGTTTTTCCGCAGGTATGATGCAGTGTGTGATTGCTGTTGGGGACAAGGTCTTCGAGGTCTTCATTCAGATGATGGCTGAAAAAGTGAGGAATGTTTTTATTACAGAGTCTCCTTCCTTTGCATCCTGTCATTCTCAGTAGGTGCTTGTTCATAAAAGAAAAGAACACAACCCAGTGGTCAGTAGAGGAACTGCAATGTTCATTGAATTCCAGGTTTGGTTGAAAAGCTGGATGTAAAATCTTGAGTCAGATGGAGAGTCCTTTATGGGGGTATTATTGTTCCAATATTATTTGTGTGTGCGTAAAAAAGATGTCCATGTTATAACGATTCGTATTCGTAATGATAAACATTTGTATGTAAATAAAAAAGTTGTACCCAAAATTCTGCTGTCACACACATGAGTGATAAATTATTAGGGTTAGGATTGTTTTTATGTGAGTATGAATCTAAAAGCTGTGAGTGCAAAGTCTTGTGAATACAACTCTAATTTCTACGACTACGAGTCTTCACTGTGAACACGAATTCAAGTTTATGGGTACGAGTCGAAAAACTGTTGTAATGACGTCACAGGCAGGTCACAGCATAGACATATATACGTAGACGCCCCATCGAGTGCGTCTGCGAGTGAGCCAACTGCCACATCCAATATGGCGTCAAAGTCGCCGCCATATTGGATGTGGCAAGACTGCGCTGTAAACTAATACAAGTAAATGGAATTATTTTCATAAAGCGCCTTTCTACAAAGAAATTTACGTTTTACGTCTCATTTATTCATTCACACACGCACTAATATACTTGGGAAACAGTTAGGCACCGAATATAATATATTTAATTTTCTCAGATGGCAAAAATAAGAATTTTATTGATCCCACATAGGAGTAATTCATGTTATATCAGCTATAGAGAACAAGGTAGTGCCGGAAAACAATATATATCCCCCTCACAAAAATAAGAAAAATAGAGATACATATTTTCTCATCAACAAAACATATTTTTAAATTTTCAAGTAACAAAATAACATATTTTAACTATTTTTCTGATTTTTTTTCAATTATTTTATTGTCTGAAAAATGGTTCAGATATTATTTTATTGTCTGAAAAATGGTTCAATTATGTTATTTTGTTATTTGAAAAATTTTAAATTTGTTTTGTTGATCTATTTTTCTATATTTTTCTTATTTTTGTGAGGGGGGATATATATTGTTTTTCGGAACTACCTTGTTCTCTATAGCAGATATAACATTAATTACTTATATGTGGGATCAATAAAGTTCTTATTTTTGCCATTTTTTAGAAAGAAAATAACATGTTTTGTTGATGAGGAAATATGTTTCTCTATTTTTCTTATGTCTATGCTTTGACCTGTCTGTGACGTCATTACAACAGTTTTTCGACTCGTACCCATAAACTTGAATTCGTGTTCACAGTGAAGACTCGTAGTCGTAGAAATTAGAGTTGTATTCACAAGACTTTGCACTCACAGCTTTTAGATTCATACTCACATAAAAACAATCCTAACCCTAATAATTTATCACTCATGTGTGTGACAGCAGAATTTTGGGTACAACTTTTTTATTTACATACAAATGTTTATCATTACGAATACGAATCGTTATAACATGGACACATCTTTTTTACGCACACACAAATAATATTGGAACAATAATACCCCCATAGTCCTTCACCCAGATAAGATCTTCATAAAAGGCTGGACTTCTCACATTACCTTATTGGTCTTTCAAATTAAGAAAAAAAAAAAAAATGTTTTAATGTTGCGATTATCTTACTCATAATTGTAGTTTCAGAAAACGACTCTATTTTATATTTGCAGCAAAAGACCAAAGCCCATGAGGAGGAGCTTGAACGACACGCTCAGTTCCTCCTAGTCAACTTCAATCACATCCACAAGAGGATTCGCAGAGTAGCTGACAAGTATTTGTCGGGCCTTGCGGAAACGTAAGATTTGATCAGAACACGGCACCAACGCCGTTGTAAATTGTGAAACATAGTTCTGCAGTGACAACGGTAGCGTCTCTCTCCTCAGTTTCCCTCACCTGCTATGGAGTGGCCGGGTGCTGAAGACAATGCTGGACATCCTGCAGACGCTCTCTCTGTCCCTCAGTGCTGTGAGTGATGTTTATTTCATTCAGTCTTTGGCGGTGGGTGTTTTGTTAAGTCTGTTAAGTAACATTTCCGATGCGTTGCAGGACATTCACAAGGACCAGCCTTACTACGACATCCCAGACACACCCTACAGAATCACTGTCCCAGACACCTATGAAGCCAGAGAGGTAATGCCACTCCATGCGGAGTTTATTGAATGCAGCATAATTAGGGTTGCAAAGGGGTGGAAAATTTCTGGTAAATTTCCGGAAACTTTCCGGAAACTTCATGGGAAGTTAAGCTGGGGAATTTTGGAAATATTCCAAATTGGAAACTTTCCATGGGAATTATTGGGAATTTATGGGAATTAACTGGAAATTGGGGGTAATTTAAACAAACTGTATCATATCCAAACATAAATGTAAATATTTATTTTGTCATAAGCAGATATCCATGCAAGATAATACAAAAACATGACATTTCAACAGATTTATTTGAGTAGAACTTTAGTTTTTATTCTTGTATGAACAATTATTTTAATGAACAACAAAAACATGAATGTTGAGTAAATACTAACTCACCCCACTCCCCCACCCAATCAAAAAGTTAAATGACATTATAAAAATCGTATGATTAAACATTCAAGATAGTTGTCAGTCTTCTGAACATCCCGTTAATAATATCAGAGTGAAAAAGGTTATATGTTGTATTTACCTAACATGACCTTTATTATGTTTTTACACAATAAAGTGGACTCGTAGCTTTTGCACATCACATGAACATTATTGCATCTAATTACTCCAGAGCATCGTGAAGGATTTTGCTGCACGATGTGGAGAGATCTTGAAAGAAGCTATGAAATGGGCTCCGTCTGTTACCAAGTCCCACCTACAGGTGACATTCCTCATGAAACATTTGGTTTTTAAACCGTGAATGTTGAGTTCACGTTAACAGAAATAACATTGGTAAAAATGACCATTTATGTGACCTTTTCTAGGAGTACCTGAATAAACACCAGAACTGGGTGTCGGGTCTCTCCCAGCACACGGGCCTGGCCATGGCCACAGAAAGCATCCTGCACTTCGCTGGTTACAACAGACAAAGCACCACGCTGGGGGTGAGTCACAAACATACAATGTGCCAACAGATGCTTTGTGGTTTAGTTTGTGGTTTCAGAAATAGAACCATCATTCAATTTCCTTCCCAAATTGTGCTTAGAGAAGATAAAAAGTTGTGAGGAAGAACAGCAACCCAAGAACAGCACCCTGTAGGATGCCACATACTGATGGTGTTAAATATTTGCTCAAGCTCCTGTGATAAACACTAAAAATGAATAAGAAGATGGTATATTTACTGTATTAGTCTGTTGTGCAGACAGTTTACACTTATTTTAGCATATTTAAACTCTGTCTCCTCCCCTGTCAGTCCACTCAGCTGACTGAGAGACCAGCTTGTGTGAAGAAAGACTACTCCAACTTCATGGCATCGCTGAACCTCCGGAACAGATACGCTGGGGAGGTAAAGTCATGATTATATTCAATTTTATTGTTATTCTTATTCCCTCGACACTCAAACTGCAAGATTGACAGTAAACGAGTAAACGTACGCGAGTCTGGACCCGGTCATCGAGGTCATGGCCATCCACAAAGGCTTGAATCTCCCCTGAGACTGAGAAGAATGAGACATTTTTTTATATGGGGAGAACTCTGTTTACTTACTTGGATATAAATAAGATGGGGAAAGAATTTTTAGTTTTGTTTGTTTGTTTGCTTTTTGTTTGACAACTTAAGTTGATCAATTAAGTTAAAAAATGAAATCTTCAGAGAAAAAAATAAGACTTCTGGAGCTGCTTGCTGCCTCTGGAACCGGGGGTGAATCTTGAATCTGTGCACCTATGATGAAGTCTTAACACCATGAAGACGTTCTAGAGACAAACGTGCTGTCCAGAGTCAGAAAGCTTGGTCTCAGTCGCAGGTCATCATGGGTTCTCCAACAGGACGATGACCCAAAACACACAACTAGAACCAGCCAAGATCGACTCAGAACCAAACTCTGGACTATTCTGTGTCCTTCTATAAGTCCTGTTGAACATCTGGGGAAACATTTGTAACTTGCAGTCTGGAGAAGAAACCATCACACCAGAGACACCTGGAGACGTTTGTTCATGAGGACCAGAACACCTGTACGCAGGTGGACACGTCTCACTGAGAGGACACTCGGCCCTGGATTGAAGTGATCCATTAGGTTTGAGGTAACCTCCATGAGGTTCTGAAACTAAATATGAAGTTGAGGGTAGCAACTCATTTCTTGAGGCCAGTTTTTTCTTTCTTCAAAGGTTCTTTTAAACCACAATTCAAAAGTCTGATTTTTCATGAAACAAATCACTCGAAGCTATTTCAGTGATCATTGTTGCTTTTTCTTTCTTCAGTGGAAATAAACGTCTACTGCCCTCATTCCTTCTTCAGGTCTCGGGTATGATCCACTTCGCCCAAGCGGTCCGGGGACAGTCAGATCTGAGCCGGTTGATGATCAAGCAGATGGGAGAGGCGTTGGACTCGGGGGAGCCCGAGGCCTTCACTGAAGCCATGTTCAAACTGGCAGCGTTGCTCATCAGCAGCAAAGGTTAACTTTTTTCCGCTGTTCTGTCGGCTCGTGCAGCGTTGATACGCGCGTACTAGGGATGGGCGGTATGGACTAAAAAATGTATCACGATAATTTCTTGCATTTATCCCGATAACGATAAAAATGACGATAACATTTCTTTTCAAATAAATCTATCTCACTCTCAGATCCGCCATGTTTGTTACACAAAAACGTCATCAACGGGAATTTATCTTTCTTTCTTTCTTTCTTTCTTTCTTTCTTTCTTTCTTTCTTTCTTTCTTTCTTTCTTTCTTTCTTTCTTTCTTTCTTTCTTTCTTTCTTTCTTTCTTTCTTTCTTTCTTTCTTTCTTTCTTTCTTTCTTTCTTTCTTTCTTTCTTTCTTTCTTTCTTTCTTTCTTTCTTTCAGGCTCATTTCTTTCTTTCTTTCTTTCTTTCTTTCTTTCTTTCAGGCTCATTTCTTTCTTTCAGGCTCATTTCTTTCTTTCAGGCTCATTTCTTTCTTTCAGGCTCATTTCTTTCTTTCAGGCTCATTTCTTTCTTTCAGGCTCATTTCTTTCTTTCAGGCTCATTTCTTTCTTTCAGGCTCATTTCTTTCTTTCTTTCTTTCAGGCTCATTTCTTTCTTTCTTTCTTTCAGGCTCATTTCTTTCTTTCTTTCTTTCAGGCTCATTTCTTTCTTTCTTTCTTTCAGGCTCATTTCTTTCTTTCTTTCTTTCAGGCTCATTTCTTTCTTTCTTTCTTTCTTTCTGGCTCATTTCTTTCTTTCTTTCTTTCTTTCTTTCTGGCTCATTTCTTTCTTTCTTTCTTTCTTTCTTTCTTTCTTTCTTTCTTTCTTTCTTTCTTTCTGGCTCATTTCTTTCTTTCTTTCTTTCTTTCTTTCTTTCTTTCTTTCTTTCTGGCTCATTTCTTTCTTTTCTTTCTTTCTTTCTTTCTTTCTTTCTTTCTTTCTTTCTGGCTCATTTCTTTCTTTCCTTCCTTCCTTCCTTCCTTCCTTCCTTCCTTCCTTCCTTCCTTCCTTCCTTCCTTCCTTCCTTCCTTCCTTCCTTCCTTCCTTCCTTCCTTCCTTCCTTCCTTCCTTCCTTCCTTCCTTCCTTCCTTCCTTCCTTCCTTCCTTCCTTCCTTCACGTTGTGCGTGGATTTAACGCAGAACCATAAATCAGCTTTACACAAAAACGTCATTAAGGGGAATTTATCGTTTTTACCGCGAGATGACAAATTCTTATCGTGGGGAATTTTTTTGACGGTTTATCATGAACGGTAAAATATCGCCCATCCCTAGCGCATACATGTTCGGCTCCTGAGCTGACGCGCTCTGAATTTGTCTTCTCCCTCGTGATCTTTTCCACCCAGACTGCGACCCTCAGCTGCTGCACCACCTCTGCTGGTCTCCTCTCAAGATGTTTACGGAGCACGGACTGGAAACGGCCATCGCCTGCTGGGAGTGGCTGCTGGCGGCGCGCACGGGAGTGGAAGTCCCGGTACAATGACGTGTTTGATCTTTTCTCTGTGGGTTTTCCCAGCGTGTTTGTCCTCCACACACACTGAGAGTATCTTCTGCTGCCTAGTTCATGCGAGAGATGGCGGGCGCGTGGCAGATGACAGTGGAGCTGAAGATGGGCTTGTTCTCAGATACTCAGGTGGAGGCTGATCCTCTCGCTGCATCAGAGGAGAGTCAGCCTGTCCCCTGCCCTCCAGATGTTACCCCTCACCACATCTGGATCGAGGTCGGAGGACACTTATTTTTTTTCTGTTTGGGGTTGTTACCTGTCCATACCAGTGTTTTCTGCTCAAAGCTTCGTGTTTTGGCCATTTTTCCTCCAGTTTCTCGTCCAGAGGTATGAGATAGCGAAGTACTCCAGCGCAGATCAGGTGGAGATCTTCTGTAGTCTGATGCAGCGCTCACTGTCGCTGGATGTTGGCGGGGCTAAGAGCAGCCTCAACCGCCACGTAGCTGCGATCGGACCTCGTTTCAGGTACTACGCACAACATTTGCCGGGTTTACACGGTGGCATTTATGATTCTTATTTTGAAATTCCAGTATCTATGTTTTTTTCACCTGTTTCTCACAAGCACCCCGATACCAAGAGCAGGTCAACGTCAAATGTATTTATAGAGCACGTTTAAAAGCAACCAAGGTTTAAAACAGTACAAATAATTCACATCAACAAATAAAAATCCATTTGTGACTCCTTTCAGAATCAATATAAGATAAGTAGGCTTCCCTTTGGCCAAAAGAAGCTGGTGTTGACAGCTGAACTGACCTGCTCATCAAGTTCAAATGTGCTGTCAAAAATCAAATCCAGGTTTGTATCAAAGATGACCCTAAAGGGCCAAGAGAACGAGCGCATTTATGCAGCTGATCTGAATTACCAAACACAATTCCCGTCTGAATTGTTTAGGTCTAACCAGTTTTTCAGTTCACCCAGGCAAGTCAGAACCTGATGATTGAAAAGGCAAGTGTGTTTAAATATCATCTGTAAAACAATGACGGGAAAGATTTTGTTTCTCAAGAATATACTTGATGGGAAGTATGTACAGAAACAACAACGGGCCTAAAATGAACCCTTGAGGTACTCCAAGAGACTGGTGCCACAGAAGAGTGAATTACCTCGTTCAAGTCATCCGTTATCAAACGAACCATGATACAACATAAACATGGAGCGCTCCATCTGTTATTTATACCTGCTTATTCTGTTTTAGGGTTAGTGCGGTCTGCAAAAGTCAATTCAAACTGTCTTACGGTCAAAGGTTGGGAAGGGGGGGCATGTATGGATGAACAAACACACTCTCATAAATGCTTCTGACCAGAGATCACACTCTGTTTGAGCCTTCTTAAGCCTAATTAAACATTAAAGACAGCAGAATATGACAACCAGCCTGAATGTGCAGGATTGTGTCAATAACAAATGTTCTCTTGTGCTTCAGGCTTCTGACGCTGGGTCTGGCTCTGCTCCACTCTGACGTTGTCACCAATGCAACCGTGAGAAATGTGCTCCGGGAGAAAATCTATTCCACTGCCTACGATTACTTCAGGTACCTGAAAGCAGATCGAGACGTGCTCGTGCCTTAATTTAGATGTCACGCTGCAGTTGTCAGCTTTTTCCGGGGGTTTTGTACGTGTCAGACGCTACAAACCACAAGTAATATCCAAGAACAAGGACAAACATTGGAAAAACATCCTCCCACGTTCTGGAATAAGATTTTTTGGACGGAGGAAACCAAGATAAACTTCTATCAAGGATGGAAGAGAAGAGTCTGGAGCTGGAAAGGGGCAGCTTTTGTGCTGTTCACTGTGCAGATGGTGTCGTGGCGTGGGCTGGTGTGGCCGCCAGGGGAGCAGACTCGCTGGTGTTGGTGACGTGACTTTCAAGGGAATAGCACAGAGTTTTAAAAAAAACAACAAATTCCTGCAGGACTCTTGTTTACAAGTTTCTCTTTGTGTTCTTCTCTTCCCTGTGACTGATGCTGCCGACCTGAAGTCAAAACATTATTTTAGATGTGTTCACGTTCATGAACTCACCTGCTGATTATCGCCATGTTTCTCGTCTTTTCAGCGTATCTCCAAAGTTTCCCACGCAGGGTGACAAGCACCTGCGTGAGGACATCAGCATCATGATTCGCTTCTACGCCAGCATCCTCTCTGACAAGAAGTACCTTGCGGCTTACCAGCTGGTCCCCCCCGGTGAGCTTGGTACCACTCCCGCCCCGAGCACACTCTCTGCTGGGATATTCGGATCGCTTATCGTGTCCAGCACTACTCCGATATCAATCTTAAGTAAGCCTAAAGTGGTGGAGCATGCTGTCACGCGTGTCAAATTTGAGGCTGCTCCTCCTCACAGCGCTGCTTAACCCCCAACTGGGCAGTTAATTTCATTTTCTTTTGTCTTGTTCTCTTCAGTTTGGGTATTTTGCAGAATGAATCTGTTTGCCTTTAATGCAGCTGTGAGGAAAAGCACAAATTTGTCACCTGCGTCACAATGCATGACTGTTCATCAGCCCGACCACCTGCCCCTCCTCCACGATCAATCAGTCTGCCCTCAGAGGAAGAAATGTTTCCTTTCACCACAGAGAATCCTCTCCTCCTCATTCCCGACGATCTGGAGAAAAGACGTGGTTTCATTCTCATAACGCATCGAAAGCGCTGCCGGTAGACGAGTCCTCACACTGCAGATCCTGGATCAGATTAACAGGTGATCTGAGCAGATATCAGCGGTTCGAGGTTGCGTCTACCTCCATTCACACCGGATTCCCCTGCTTTCAAATGCATGACCATCACAGCAGCCGTGGCAACGTCCCACAAGTCATCTCACTCTTTGAATAAACCCTCATCATCGATCATGTTGATGTTGTTCACCGTCTAGTCCTGATAAAGACCATTGAAACCGGAAATACCGGGTACATTTAAAGACCTTCTGAGACGAAACTAGTTTGCCTTTTCTGCGACTGAATCTGTGTGTCTGAACAGACAATCAGGACGCAGCGTTGAACAGCCTGGCGGTGATGAACGCCGCTGACCTGAGGAGCAACGTGGACTCCAGTTCTCGCTCGCAGCACAGCGGCCAGGGTTGGATCAACACCTACCCGCTGTCCAGCGGCATGTCCACCACCTCCAAGAAATCAGGTAGTCCAGAGTAGGGCTGTTCGATTAATCGATTTTAAATCGTAATCGCGATTATGTAATTAGAACGATGTTAAAACGTGAAAATCGTAAAATCGAAAAACTTGCAAATGTGAATAGCAAATGTAATGACTGACATTACACACCTCTACCTCCTTCATGGGTTGCATTATTATTTAGCATGCAAAGACCCAGTTTAGTTTAATTAGAAAATGTCTTGTTTTATTTAATTGGAAATATAACTTACTGTATGTTTGCAAGTGCTGATTTGCTGATTTTTTTTTTTTCAGAGATAAAACTTTATATTTTATTATATTTTTTAAAACTTTTTTTCAACTTATTTTACAGAGTTTTGCACTTTTTTCATTCATTTTTGGTTTAATAAGAGCAAAGTTTGCACTTAAAGCCCAATGGGGCAAATGTTCAATAAAAAAACAGCATATTTGAAATAATTTCTTTGCCTTTTGTCAATTCACAAAATAATCGTAATCGAAAATCGGATTTTGAGAGAAAAAAAATAGAGATTTTATTTTTGGGCAAAATCGAACAGCCCTAGTCCAGAGGGAACGAAAGCTTCCTATTTGGATTTTTATCTGCATAACTAAAGACCTTAAAACTTGACGTCTGCACCTTTTTTCTGTTTCCAGGCACGTCCAAGAAGAGCAACCGAGGAACGCAGCTTCACAAGTACTACATGAAACGCAGGACTCTGCTGCTGGCGTTACTGGTGAGTACTCCGAACAGCTCTCTCCTCGTTTTGTGATGTCCGACTCATCGGCAGCCTTCGTTCGTGCTCTGACTTCTGCCACGTCCTTCCAGGCCAGTGAGATCGAACGGCTGACGACGTGGTACAACCCCCTGTCCACTCAGGAGTTGGCCATCGCCACCGAGCAGTCGGTGGAGACCAGCATCGCCAACTGGAGGTCCAAGTACATCAGCCTGACTGAGAAACAGTGGAAGGACAACGTTAACCTGGCCTGGGGTATCGCCCCTTACCTGGCCATGCAGCTGCCGGCCAGGTGGAAACCTTTTCTGGATCTTAGTTTGTTTTTCTTCAATCATAGATGATGTCTGTGTACACAGAATATATGATAGCTGTACAAAAGCTAAAACCTCCTCTCTATATATATTTTATATGTGCTTTTTGCATAAGAAATATAGGAAAAATACATCTGATCATAGTATTGGGAGATAAATAACCTCAGAGAAACAAGAACATATAACTTTACTTCATGGTGTATTTATTTATTAAACAAAAACTAATTAAAAAGGGAAAAAAAATCCTGTGAGCAATGCTAAATGCTCTGTTGCTTCCAGAGGATTTAAGAGGGAAAGGAGGTGTCCATACCTCTATAAAAACAGATGATTTGGAGGTCTAGAGGTCTAGCGCACTCAGGTGTATGTAAACACAATACCAAGAAGGAAAGACATCAGCAATGGCCTTAGAGACCTGAACCTGGTTTAAAAAGAGAGCTGTGTTGAAGTGAACGTCCCAAAACCCCAATGAACTGATGGAAAATTGGAAAGAAGAACAGACCAGAACTCCTCCAGAACCATGGCACACTGATGAAGTCAGACAGGAAACATCTACTGAGGCTTCATGCTGCTGAAAGTGGATCTACAAGCTGCTGCAACATGATAATATCATCATATAGCTCACATGATTTTTATTTATTTATTTTGGGCTTTTTTTTAAATCTGAAGTTTAATTTCCCATCTAATAAGATCCACTAATATCAGATTTGTTTCCTTTTTAAATTAAAAGATATGATTGAGTTGATTAAAGACAGGTGCTAACTTTTACACACAACTGTAATTTAGCTTTAAAGCAGACTTTTAGGAGAAGAACTTGACCCTCTGATTTTCTTGTATTTCACTTCTCGGTTTTCAGGTTTAAAAATGACGCCATTGTTGCCGAGGTAACCAGACTGGTGAGACTGGACCCCGGAGCCGTCAGTGACGTTCCTGAGGCCGTCAAGGTTTGCTGCCGCTCGCTCCTGCAGAGCTCAGCCTCCTCTGGTTTTGATTAGATGTTAATGTTGTCGTCATCTGCCTCTCCAGTTCCTGGTGACGTGGCACACCATCGATGCCGACTCTCCGGAGCTCAGCCACATCTTGTGCTGGGCCCCCGCCGACCCCCCGACTGGGCTGTCCTACTTCAGCAGCATGTACCCTCCTCATCCTCTCACTGCGCAGTACGGAGTTAAAGTGCTGCGCTCCTTTCCTCCGGTAGGTCACATCCACGTGGATTTCTGCCTTTTGAGGTTTATTGTAGGGATAAAACTGTTTTATTCAACAGCAAAAATTCTGGCTCTGGAGGTAAGACAAAACTAAAAAGACATTTATTTTGTAGATAGATGGAGGAAAGAATAGTATAATCACCATTGATTTGGGTCTCTAGAAAAAACACCTGTGTGTATATATGCAGATGACT
Source organism: Cololabis saira (assembly GCF_033807715.1). Lineage (NCBI taxonomy): Eukaryota > Metazoa > Chordata > Actinopteri > Beloniformes > Belonidae > Cololabis > Cololabis saira. The sequence goes on from NC_084597.1 coordinate 21,783,359, forward strand.
GGCTGACAAGGAAGTTTGACCCCAACAAGACGAAATGGAGACAGTTTTTAAACACTTTCCCCATGGATAAAAGGTGTTGGTTGCTCTCCGTCAGCTTTGTCTGACATTTGGAGCAAAAACACATGAAATGGGAAGAAATTAAAAAAAAAAACTGAAACAAGAGTGACTGATGGTTATTAGACTCTAAGGCCCTGTTTACACAGAGCAAAAACGGTGGCGTTTTCATGCGTTTTGGCCGTTGGTTTACACGAAAACGAAGCTTAAAGTCTCCACGACTGCTACCCAGACCACATTGCATGTAATGCCCCAGATAACATAGCTCCTGGAATCAATCGGGCAACTCAAACCCCTCCACCACAATAAGGTGGCAGTTCAAGGAGGGGCCTGCTAAAATTGTTCAAACAATTGTTCAGGAAAGACACATCAGCTCCATGACACGTTCAAAGTGGTGATTCCATTATTTACACCAGATGTTTTTCTTTTCAAGGAGTTCATTTATGTTACTCTTTTTTTTGTTTAGCACTAATTCACAATGAAAATGATCTCAGGGCGCTTTACATAAAAAACATATTCAATACAGTCCGGTTAAGTTACAGTTACGCATTTAACCAACACTTTTATCCAAAGTGAGGAACAACAATCAGGTTCCAGTAAAGTTAGTAACTCTGGCATTAAATCAGTTCAATAAATACGGAAACAGAAGGATGTCAGGTGCCATAAAAAATAACAATGTGCAAGATAGACGTGTAGGTAAAGGGATTGTAGAAGAGTGCAGTCAGATGTAGGTCAGATACGTCAGGGCATCGTGGGGGTTAGGAGAGGAGTTGTGTTAAGAGTTTCTTGTTTCAGGCACCTTTGCTGGTCTCGTCATGGGTCCTCATGGTTCAGTATAACTGAGCATCATCTGCATAGCAGTGAATGTTTGTGTCACCTAGAAATAGAACGTAATGGAAGCAGGTACAGGGTTAAAAGCTGATGTCCAAGCACAGAACCCTGTGGAACACCATGACCAAATCCGGTGTACGAGGAACAACTCTCGTTCACACAAACAAACTGGAATCTATCAGATAAATGTGACTTAAATCAAACTAATGTGGTTCCTTTATTATCAATGACATGTTCAATCCTCTGAGATCCAACAGGAGAAGTACTCCACCGTCTGAGGTCACGACAAGGTAATTGGTCTCCGTGATATGAATTATAATTTTGTTATTTGTGTTACTTCTCTATCTAGGATGCCATCTTGTTCTACATACCCCAGATTGTTCAGGCACTTCGTTTCGATAAGGTAACCATGAGCAACACTTCAGGATGTTCTTGAGGTTTAAAAGTGTTCAGAGGTGTAAACTGATTCCTGATCTGCTCAGATGGGTTACGTCAGGGAGTACATCCTGTGGGCGGCACAGAAGTCTCAGCTTCTCGCCCATCAGTTTATCTGGAACATGAAGACCAACATCTTCATGGATGAAGAAGGACACCAGAAGGACCGTGAGTGAACCCATTTCAGAGCTTCTTTCAGTATATGACATAAATATTCATCAGATATGTGTGTTTTTATACAAACATATGTTTTTGCCTTTTTCTTTACCACTATCGTTTAGTAATTTTTTCACTTATAATTCTCAAATACATTCACATAATACTAGACAGGGTAATCATTTTCATTTTCCTTTTTATAAAACTAAACACGGCCAGTTTTCCCTCAGATATCGCGGTGTACAAATATGGAACTCCAAATCTCACATTATCAAAAGCTCTGCTTCTCTAGAGATTTTTAAAAGAAATTTATCATCTCATTTAATTCACATTTAAAAAATGTCAAGTTTTCTTTGTTTTTTTTTTTTTGTTTTTTTTGTTTGTTTTTTTTTGTGTGTTGATGATCTGTAACTATGTAGTCAAACCTTCTTTGTTTTTGTTTATAGTCTTCGTCTTGTTGTTTTTGTTTTTTGATTTTTTGTAATTACTGTTTTACTTCCTAAATTGATGGGAGGTCCGTTGCATAAGCCTGTTGGCTTTTTGACCTCTCCTGTCACATTTGTTTTACTATTTTGATTGCAAGTGTTAATTTTATTGAGTGCAAACTAATAAAATAAAAAAAAATAAAATAAGAGCCAAAAAGAAAACGCTTCTTTGACCAAACAATCTCAGTTTGATGATTGGTTTTCTTGTTCTGAACAACCAGATTGCATGATTTTTAAGGGGTATTTATCGAAAACTACAATATTTAGTGTCTTCAGAATGTGTGAGTGATGTTGGGGTCGCTGCAGATTTGAAAGATGGTATGAAGTCTGAGTGGGTTCTGGTGTCTGCAGCCGACATCGGGGAGCTGCTGGAGCAGATGGTGGAGGAAATCACTGGGTCGCTGTCGGGTCCCGCCAAAGACTTCTACCAGAGAGAGTTTGACTTCTTCAACAAGATCACCAACGTCTCCGCCCTCATCAAGTGAGTGTGTCGGCTCGTTGGTGTCACTCTCCCTGCCACATCCCAGAAGGTTCTTCGTTCCGCGGCTAACTGGTGTGTTTTTGTTTCCCAGGCCGGTTCCAAAAGGCGAGGAAAGAAAACGAGCGTGTCTCAAGGCTTTATCCGACATCCGAGTGCAGCCAGGTACCGATCAATCACGGCGGCCTGGTAGCCACACAACAAAACATATTCTCCTCACATATAAATGATTACGCCCCGTCAGGCCTTCACTCACAGCTCAGACGTCAGTCCAGCGCTAAGCTCCTTCCAGACTAAACATGTTTAGTTCTGCCGGAAACATTTTAGCACCAGGATCAATGGATATTGACTAATTTTTGGATCCAGATGCTAGTGGTCAATAGAGGAACTGCTGTTTTTCTATGGAGCCAAATCAAGGCCAAAAGTTTTGCTAATTTGAAAATAAAATTTGAACCTGAAAATTCTTTTTTACAGTTTCAATTTTATTTTTTTCAGTATCAGATCTTTTTTTCAGTTTCAAATCTTTTTATTTCAGTTTCAAATCTTTTTTTTTCAGTTTCACGTCTTTTTTTTCAAGTTTCACGTCTTTTTTTTCAGTTTCAAATTTTTTCTTCTACTGATAACTTCTGCAACCTACGTTTCCTGAAGGCAACTTGACTGAGGAACGTCCCCCGCCTTCTCTGTTCTGCTGTCACTCATGATGCCACGCCCCTCTCAGTTGATGCCACGCCCCCCACGCCAGATCGGGGCCAAAAGTCTGAACCTGAAAAAAAAATTTGAAACTGAAAAAAAAGAAGTGAAACTTGAAAAAAAAGACGTGAAACTGAAAAAAAAGATTTGAAACTGAAAAAAAGATTTGAAACTGAAAAAAAGATCTGATACTGAAAAAAATAAAATTGAAACTGTAAAAAAGAATTTTCAGGTTCAAATTTTATTTTCAAATTAGCAAAACTTTTGGCCTTGATTTGGCTCCATATTTTTCCTGCTTCCTCGTTTGCCTCAAACCAGATTTTAATGTTGGCGCTTGGTTTAAGGATAAAAGTCCACCGACTGTAACGGTGGGACCACTCTGAGAACAGGAACTCTTTGTGATATTAACGGTCATGTTTAAGCTGATTCTGTCCTTTTGTACTTAAATACTTGGTAGTAATGATGCCATTTGCTTGGTACTTTCCAGGATGTTACTTGCCCAGTAATCCGGAGGCAATCGTCCTGGACATCGACTACAAGTCTGGAACCCCCATGCAGAGGTGAGGGTCTGGTTCACGGAGGGGTTTTGCTGGTCAGTGTCTCCTTGGTGTGTGTTTTTATAAAGGTATGTGTTCACAGTGCTGCCAAGGCGCCCTACCTTGCCAAGTTTAAGGTGAAGCGCTGTGGGGTGAGTGAGCTGGAGAGGGAGGGGCTCCGCTGTCCCTCAGACTCTCTGGAGGACGGAGAAGACAATCCTGACGGGCCACGCAAGGTGTGCTGGCAGGCGGCCATCTTCAAAGTGGGCGATGACTGCAGACAGGTAGCCTTTCACCCTTTTCACCTCTTGAAGTTGGTTCAGATGCCGATTACTGGAGCGGACTAACCATCCTGTGTTTCTGGGATTTCTCCAGGATATGCTCGCCCTGCAGATCATTGGCCTTTTTAAGAACATCTTCCAACTGGTCGGGCTGGATCTGTTTGTGTTCCCGTACAGAGTGGTGGCCACTGCACCAGGGGTGAGGCTTTAACCTCACCTTATTTGTGTCCCTGAAGGGGGAGAGAAAAAAAAACACAAGCACTTCATTCGGTACATCTGGTGCTTCAGTATTTCACTTCGGTCAGCAGGAGGAATGTGTTTAAGGTTAAAGGCAAGGCAAGGCAAGGCAAATTTATTTATATAGCACAATTCAACACAAGGTAATTCAAAGTGCTTTACATTGACATTAAAAGCGGCAAGACATAATAACAAATGGGTAAGAATAAGAAAAGAAGTAAAATAATAAAAAGCACTAGCTGTCAAAAAAAAAAAAAAATAAGGGCAGTAGAGTAGAGTACAGCAGGTTTAATTTAAGAGTACACTTCAGTAAACAGTAATGTTTTTAACCCTGATTTAAAGGAGCTGACAGTTGGAGCAGACCTCAGGTCTACAGGAAGTTTGTTCCACCGGTTCCGGTTTATTATGTCACTGAACGTGTTTGAATAAAGTTCCTAGAAAGACAATCTGATAAGAATATTGAAGAGGCTTCTTTCATCATGTTTATTCTGGTGAACGCGTCGTGACTGATTAGTGCTGGCAGAGCTGCTTGGATACTCACGGATGAGCTTCTTTTCCTCAGTGCGGCGTGATCGAGTGCATCCCCGACTGCAAATCCAGAGACCAGCTCGGCCGGCAGACGGACTTCGGGATGTACGATTACTTCCGTAACCAGTACGGCGATGAATCCACCCTGGCCTTCCAGAAGGTGTGTAGCTGTTGAATGAATGTTTGAAACATCTGTTTCTGTGTCATTATTCCCCCTGAATATCTCGTTGCCACGGTAACGGCTCACTTAGAAGTTTCACTTTTCATTTTTCTATCCAGCAAGACAATTCAGCGTTTTTTTGAACAAGTTAGACAATGATGTTTACAGCTCCTGAACACATAATCGTGCAGATATTCCCCTGCTGAGGGGTTTACGGGGTTCTGGGGTTCTGTAGAAGGTTCTGTCTGGGCCCGCTGCTTCATAAAACCAGAGGGTGACAAGGACTTTACCGTTGTGACTGTTTAAACTCCCACAGAGGACAAATTCAGATTTTCTGACTTCAGAAAAAAAGAAAGAAGGAAAAGAAACTCAAAATCTGACTTTATAACCTGAACAAAAATAAACGGGAAAGAAAAAAACAGAAACTGCAGTTAAAGAAACAAACTTCATAAAACTGGAATTACATTTTTTTTGTAATGTTTATGAATTAACAAATTTAAAAACTTAGATTAAGTTATACCAACAAAAATCAAATTTAAAAAAAACAAACAAATTCTTTGTAAAACAAAATACACATGTCTGATTTTAAAATGTATAAATTATTAAACAACTGACTTCATAAATAATGTTTAAAACTAAGGACATAACACTGAAATTCTGAGTTTATAAACTAATTACATTTATAAGAGGAATAAAAACTTTATCAATTAGATCATTTAAATAAACCTCCCTGGACATGGTTGTAAATAAAATATTTTTAATTTCTCAGAGAAGAAAACTCTTGGTCTTAAGGAAGCCCAGTTTCTGACTTTATAAACTCACAATTTAGAAAATTAACTTCAAATTCAAATAATTTGCCCCTGGGGATAAATAACTTTTTTTAAGAGATTCTGACTTTAGAAGCTTGAAACTTTAAAAGAAAATTCTGTCCTAATGGACTAAAAGTTAAAACCCCACATTTTGATTTTATAAACTCCCTAAATTTGACCAAAAATTTTATAAAGGTTTGAATCACTTCCAGCCCCCTGGTGGCCTTAGGGGCTTGGTACAGCTACGTGGAACTTGGAGAGTTTCTCACTGTGATAAACTCTGTTCAAGTTTAAACCGGTTTTGCACAGCCCTTCATCCAAGCCAGCGGCCATGTTTGTTTGAATAACCCGCCGTCCTGATGTCTTCCTGCAGGCGCGGTACAACTTCATCCGCAGCATGGCCGCTTACAGCCTCCTGCTGTTCCTGCTGCAGATCAAAGACAGACACAACGGCAACATCATGCTGGACAGCAAAGGTCACCTCATCCACATAGGTGAGGACCTGGACTCCAGTGGTTCTGACCTGATTCTGACTCTCACAGCTTATTTTCTGAGCCTGTTTCCTGCCGACTAACGCTGTCTGGCTTTGGCTCAACTTGCTTCTCTCCAGATTTCGGCTTCATGTTTGAGAGCTCGCCTGGCGGTAACCTAGGCTGGGAGCCCGACATCAAGCTGACGGATGAGATGGTGATGATCATGGGGGGCAAAATGGAGGCCACACCTTTTAAATGGTTCATGGAGATGTGTGTCAGAGGATATCTGGCTGTGCGGTAAGAAACCCCAGTCAAGATCTGCGACAGCAAAGAGAAAAGAGTGGCAGGGTGTTGTAGATGGTTAATTTTTGTTGTTGTGTCTCAATCAGACCCTACATGGATGCAGTGGTGTCTCTGGTCACCCTCATGTTGGACACTGGACTGCCGTGTTTCAGAGGACAAACCATAAAACTCCTCAAGTAAGAACAAAACCAGCTTCTACATGTGTGCATCAGCCACAGAAACGGACAGTTTATTATTCATGTCCTGCTGCAAAACATAACAGAGAGCAAAAACGATAAGTCATAAAAATGAGTGAAACTGAAGTGGTTTAACATTGTTGTTGTTTTGTCTCAGGGGACGTTTTAATCCACAGATGAGCGAGAAAGAAGCGGCAGCGTTCATGATCAAAATCATCCAAAGCTGTTTCCTCAGCAGCAGGTGCAGTCCATGTCCTTTTTTCTGTCCCATGTTCTTACTCTTAAAATGCGCTTTTATTTATTTAACACAAAAATTAAGCCAAAATGAGGAAAAAAAAACAAGAGACTCTCATGTGAGCAATGCCAAGTACCCACTTACCACTTCCCTAGGATTTACCAGGGTAGGTTACAGTCGGGTACTGCTGCAGATTTGCCACTTGTCAGTGTGAACATGGTTTTAAAAGCAATTTAGGAAACGGGCCTGCTCGTTGACCGGACCGTGAACTCCTCTGCAGGGCAGACTAGTCTAGAGACCTGAACCTGGTGGGGTTGCTGTGTTTACATTAGGGCTGGGCGATATGGACCAAAAGTCATATCTCGATATTTTCTAGCTGAATGGCGATACTCGATATATATCGATATTTTTTCCGTGACGTAATTAGGGTTTCCCTCAAAGCATTATAGCATAGCATCTCTGTTAGCTTCATTTTTTTCTGAGGCAAACCCTTAAAAAAACAGTCAGTTTTAATACAAAGCCTCGTGCCAAATGTCACACAGGTTCCTTTATTAACAGAGGTCTGCACAATATCAAAATGTATAAAACAAATGGAATAAAATAAACTGCCTGCATATATAGAATAAAAATGCTTCTTGAATAAAATAAAACAAATATCCCTTTCCTGCATAACAATTAAATTAAAATACACTGTGCAATTAATACAATGTAGACAGTAACAGGCAGACTTTTCCACTGAGGTTGACAGTTGCAAATCTCAAATAAAACATTCCATTCAATTTGTCACAAAATAAGCTATATCAAAATCATAAAAAAAATAAAAAATAAAAAAATAAATTAATAAACGATATTGTCTCGTACCATATCGCGTTTGAAAATATATCGATATATATTAAAATCTCGATATATCGCCCAGCCCTAGTCGACGTGAACGTCTGTCTGACAGCAGTCTGATTGTTTGTGTTGTCCTTCCACAGGAGTAAAACGTACGACATGCTGCAGTACTACCAGAACCAGATCCCTTATTGAGGCTCCCCGTCCGGACCACTGCCGCTCCTACATCACAGACGTCTATGCAGGAGCGCCGCCGAATCTTTCCAAGCACTCTAAAACAGACGGGATCAGCTGGTTCTGCTCTTTTGGGGCCAGGCAGCGATGGGGCACTTTAGTTTTAAACTCTCCACTTTTACGTCCTCAGATTTTATAAAGTAATCGTGTGTTTTAGATTATTTCTCTATTTAAGATGAGATTTATGACTTTTACCTGAACGCGTACCTGAATCTCCCTTTAAGTATTTCCCTGGATGCAGTCGTTTGTAACTCGCACCAACACGAGCCGCCGCGCTGTTACACACTTCGATGCACTTTAAAGATCGCAGTATTTCATCGGCTTTACCTTCCGCTGATGGAGAGGTGATCTGAAGAGCCGGCGCTGGGATCAATCAACGTTTAATCAGACATGTAGAGGCATGGAGTCAGATGTGTTTATGCCGTAGTGTTTAATATAGTTACTGTGGAATCACTTCCTGGTCGCGGGCAGCTTTTCTGTGATTTGGTGTGTAGATTTACAACAACGTGTTTAACGGGATTTTTTTTCTTCTTTTTTGTTCTTTTTTTTACGCTCATCGTCACGTTTTCATGTCAGCCGGAGGTTAAATAGTTGTTTACACTGTTTCACCAACCTGAAACTTTGAAATTCATTAAAATATCTCAGTTTGTCCTGAGAGTTGATGTTGGGGCGCATGAAAAAACTGGACCTGAGTGGGATATTAAGTCCACAGCAAACAGCCAGGAAGTTGATTTAACTTCCAGCACGGGTCTTCTACTGACCACCGGTGTCCAACAGTGAGACCATCTCTACTGACCTGCATGTTAAAATGTCAAACTTTACAAAAATTATTAAACAAACATGTTTACAGTCTGGTTCAGAAAACGGTTTTGGTCCACTGGTTCCCGGTTCTGGGTTCCAGTTTAAAGGCTGCTAGCGAGGGCTAACCAGGTGGCTAACCGCTTCCATCAGCCTGGCCAGCAACATAGCCCTGGACCCTTTCAGAAGCCTCCTAGGCAGTACTCGAGTTGTGAAAAAAAATCAGGGGGGATGGTGGATTTTATCATATGGGGACAGATAATTTGTGCTGATTACAAATAATATAATATATTACAAATAATAGCACTGACCAAAACACCTGCAGAAATACTGCAGGAATGACATAGCAGCAGTTAAATGCAGCCTTCTGTAAGCTTTAAATATCCACTGGGCTTAGATCAAATACATCAAAACACAAAAATAAAAAACAGTTTTCTGAACTTATCAATATGACTCTGTCCTTCACAGGATAAGTAAAATGGATCACTGCAAAAACTCAAGATCTTAACAAGAATATTTGTCTTATTTCTAGTTAAAATGTCTAATTTTAGTAAAAAAAAATCTCATTACACTTAAAACAAGACTCATCACTGGAAAAAACTACAATTTTCACCTGTTTCAAGTAGATTTTCACTTAAAATAAATAGAAAAATCTGCCAGTGGAACAAGATTTTTTTGCTTGTAATAAGAAGATAAATCTTGTCCCACTGGCAGATTTTTCTACTTATTTCAAGTAAAAGTTTACTTGAAACAGATGAAAATTGTCAAATAAGTTATTTTTCTGGTGATGACTCTAAATGTTGAAATAGCAGTAATACCACATTCATTGACGGAATGACATAAGGGATGGATCCCCCCTCAACTCGAGTACTGCTCCTAGGCTGACCAACTGGGCCAGTAGATACCCATTGCTCGGTTGGTTCGGCCTCCAGGTTGAGGGCTGACCGGCTGTGCTGGTCTCCTGCCTCAGCAGCTGTTGGCCGTGGCGGAGCTCCGCCGGTCCTGGTATCAGCTGCAGCAGAACCCGTTTCAGTTACATTAGACGACCTCAAAGGTCGGCAGAAGCTAAGCCGGTCAAGCTGAACTTCTGGCCTGTGTCCCAGAGAGCTTCCAGGTCCACTCGTTCCATCTACTCAACTAAGGCTGGGCGGGATCAGTTCCTACTAACATGGCAACACATACCCCAGTGCATCATTGTGGTTGCTAAGCAACACATGCACTAGGGGCGATGGCAAGTCGACTGCTGACATCAACAAACACAGCGACTGTAGAGGAGATACCTGAGCGTTGTTCCGACCCATGTGGTCAGACGTGGTATTTCTACATAGAGTGGGTTTAATCAAAGCCTGCTTTTAAAGGAATCTTCAGGTTGAACAGTGGAAATAAACGCCCAAAGGCTGTTTTCTTCTTTCTTCCTTGTATCTTTTTTTTTCTCAGTTCGTTTCTTTTTTTTCTGTTTTCTGTCTTCAGCTTCGTCAATCTCTCTGAATATTCGCAGTGTTTGTGTCTGTATCCAGTGAATCACGCTGTAAAACCCGCCTGCAGAAACATTCCTTATCTTCCAAACCGCTCGTGTTACATATGAAGACGAAGATGATGATGATGATGATGAAACCCGACAAGCCATCCCTCTTACCGTCGGTAGAGTCGCAACTGTGGTGATACTTGACAACCAAGAAACTAGCGTTATGCAATATAATCATGTATATCGATGCTGTATCTGTTTGTTGTGTTAAGGAAGTTGCTGTATATCATCCCATGTGTGTGTGTGTGTGCGTGTGTGCATGTGTGTGTGTGTTGCAGCGGCTGAAACCAACCTGAATTGTCCAACGAGTCTATAAAGTGATCAGAGATGTGTTTTTAAATGTTGTAGCTTCAGCTGAGACGTCCACCATGTCATTTTGTGTGTGGAGACATTCATGTGGACCAGGTGAGCTTGTTAGATGTGATGGATGAGTGAAGCAGCGAGATCTTTAACTTCAACAAGCTGTTTGTTAGTTCAGATCTCAGACTCCGATGCTTGATGACACATCTGCTACCCTGAGATGCTCATAGGCTGCAGATGCAGGATTATGAACGCGGGCCTCAGTTCCTCATAACCTGTCCACTCAGATGTTTACTGGTCTGTTAATGGACATGTGCACCATTCACACGAGGATCAGCTGTGTGTTAATGTGTAAAAACCTATTTCCACATTAAATGTGAGCATTTCACCACCGTCAGACTCTGTCCTACTTTTTCTTCTCGTCTGATACATTTTGGGTCATTATTCACCAAATCAGATTACAAGGATCTGCAGTCGGTCCCCCGTGACAACAAGGCTTCAAAATCACTCTTTGGGTAATAAAATGTAAACAAAAAAACACCTCCGGGTGACATGGACACGACATTTGTCCAGTGATTAACAGTCAGCGGTTGTACACCAGGTCACCATGGAAACCGTTGACCGGCAGTCAGAGCGCCTGGACTGAAACTTAAGAATCCGTCACCCTGGAAACCTCTTAACTGTCAGTTACAGCTCTCCGCTCCTCAGCAGCTTCTGATTCACACCAACGTTTGTGGATTCATCTAACAATGGGCACTAAAGTTGTTTGTTTATTTCGGTCATTTCCAAAATAAGAATTCAAATACAAAAGAATGAAAAAAAAAAAAGATAACAACAAATAAACATGAAGTTAATGCTAATATTGCATTAGACCAAAATATATAAACAAGTGTTAGGATTTTATGAAATTGTTTAAAGGCTTGAAGGGTTTTTCTATAAGATTCTGCACTGGTGGTTACTCTCAACGCAGGAACACATCCTGGTTTGTATAACTAGATTATTGAGCTGAGTTCTTGTGAAGACAAAGAAGAGAAACATGTTTTAAAATTGATAGGTTCCATCCTGTTTTTCTCAAAGTTTTTGTGATCTTAGGTATTTGCTTAACATCTTAAGTAAGAAACAATCAGCAAGATATATATGGCTGAAAGTGTGACATGTTTAAGTTTCTTTCCCCACAGATGTCTCCACAGATAAGGTTCAACATCCGCACCTATAACGTACTCAACTCCCTTTTCATTATAAATAGGGCTGGATCGATGACCACAGTGTGCATTTCTCTCCTAGCTCTGTGGTTTGAGAAAACTACCTCCGGCCAGAAAACATTGCGCATGATATAATATAAGCTTGTATTAACATTTGATTCTGTGCACAGGTTTTCTTATGGTGCACCAGACAAACGAACACGAGGATCTTTCACAAGAATAAAAACATACTGTGCAGAGGTGTCAAGTAGCAAAGTACAAATACTTCGTTACCTTACTTAAGTAGAAATTTTGGTTATCTATACTTCACTGGAGTAATTATTTTTCAGACGACTTTTTACTTTTACTCCTTACATTTTCACACAATTATCTGTACTTTTTACTCCTTACATTTTAAAAACAGCCTCGTTACTCTATTTCATTTCGGCCTTTAAAAAAAAAACTATCCAGTTAAATTGCGCCATCCGGATAGAGTGAATTTGGTTGTGGTTGTTTCAGATGTTCTTGTCCAGTTTTGTTCTTACATCCGTTGCCCTCAGATTCCTGCAACTAAACTTGGATGTACATTCCAATAAAGGTTAGGATAAATGATAACATGCCTCTGAAGTTTGAATTTTTGCACCATTACAATACTTATAGGCAACTAGTCATCATATCTTCTGCTCTCTGAAACACATGTTAATGCTCAATAGTACACATATATGGTTCTATAATATATTTACATTATACTAAGATGCATTCATTTTCAATGGCTTTTGTCCTTAATGGCTTTTTTCCCCCTTACATTACTTTTACTTTTATACTTTAAGTAGTTTTGAAACCAGCACTTTTATACTTTTACTTGAGTAAAAACCTTGAGTTGATACTTCAACTTCTGCAGGAGTATTTTTAAACTCTAGTACTCTTCTACCTGAGTAATGAATGTGAATACTTTTGACACCTCTGATACTGTGTAATATGAGTTTTTAAGGTTTGTTTTCTTAGCCTTTTTTGTATGTTTTGTTCGTTTCACATCTTCACAAAAACAAAAAACAAAAAAGAAAATAAACACCTGCGGAAATGTGACTCGCAGGGGAATGGTCCGGCTCTCAGGTGAGCTGCTGCGGCCACAGGTAAACGACACCGCTGGGCGGTGACGTCACAGGGATGGGCAGGTCACGTGGTCCGGTCCACGGGAAACCTGCGGTTTCACGTTTCTGAAATGGGAGAGAGAGGAAGGAGCGGAGAAAGAGACGCGGACAAGGTAAGCGCCCCGCCGGTGGACCCACGGGGCTCTGCCGCCCACCCAGCCCGCTCTTCAGCGCGGACTTGTTCGTGTTTGTGGGAATTTAAAAAGTTTTCCAGCCGGTGACGTGACGCCGCGTCGGTTCGCGGACCATAGAGGAAATTAACTCCGCCGTCTCCGGTTTTCTCCGGATAAAGCTGTGCGAAACTAACTGCATTGAGTCATAAACATGCACAATTAATCCCACAAGAGGTCAGACCCGACATTTTCACAAGAAGTCAAAGTGAAGATGACGGTGACCCATTTTCCCAGACAGCCTCCTCAGGTTGGTCAGGCCTCCTTCACTGACCACCGTTTTTGTTGTTTTTTTTTACTTGGAGCACAATTGTTCGTTTATCTTTTCAGTTTTTCGTCGTTAATAAAGCACCAATAACTTCCTAATAGGCTACCGGCTGTGGCGTGTGCTGGACTCAAGCTGGAGGTAAAATCCACGTAGAAGTGTCCTATAATGGGCTACTAATGCATGTTTACAGCCCCCGTGATGCGTTCATGGATAGGAATACCAGGCAGGGGCGAAAATCCCGTTTCATAGTTGGGGGGGACAATAAACAGTAAAATTTTAGAGAATAAATCCAGGGGGGGACAAGGAATAAAAGTTTTAGCCTTCCTTTAATACAGCATTTTGACATTTTCATCTCTATCTCGCAAACAGGCAGAAGACCTTTCTTAGAGCAATACAAAACAATGGTATTAGGTGGAAGGTGGCAATAATACAGCACATCTGACATAATACACTGCAAAAACCCCAAATCTTAACAAGAATATTTGTCTTATTTCTAGTTAAAATGTCTCATTTTTAGTTAAAAAAAATCTCATTACACTTAAAACAAGACTCATCACTGGAAAAAACATCAATTTCCACCTGTTTCAAGTAGATTTTCACTTGAAATAAGTAGAAAAATCTGCCAGTGGAACAAGATTCTTTTGCTTGTAATAAGAAGATAAATCTTGTCCCACTGGCAGATTTTTCTACTTATTTCAAGTGAAAATTTACTTGAAACAGGTGAAAATTGTTGTTTTTTTCCAGTGATGAGTCTTGTTTTAAGTGTAATGAGATTTTACTCTTTATTATTATTTTCGATTTCGGTTTCGGCCACAAATTTTCATTTTGGTGCATCACTACTAAATACTACTGCATTGTTCCAAAATTATTAATTCTGTCTCAAATTATTCTAGGGGGGGACAGCTTTACTAATGGGGGGGACTTGTCCCCCCTGTCCCCCCCGGGATTTTCGCCCCTGATACCAGGTATATCAAGTGTGGAGTTTTTACCTCCTTTAATATAAACTTAGTACAAAAAGTAAGGAAAATTTAGTTTGGTGAATTATTTCGTTGTTATAACGATGCTTCTTGGTAATAAATCTTATACTGTCGGAAAACCTTTACAACATTTGTGGGAAGAGCCCATGAAACATTTGCCAAATTTGTTCTTGTCTTTACCTTTTAATGAAAGAGAGAGAGAGAGAGATGATGTACACTCGCACCCACCTGTAAATATTAATACACGGGTATCTGATTTCAAAAGAAGTGAACAGAATATCCCAAAGGCTCCTGTAAGTTCAGCAATATTTAATGGTAAACTCTGTATTTGAAAGCATCTAATTGTCAATTGTTTTGTACATTCAATTCAAAGTACTTTATTAATCCCCAAAGGGAAATTGATTAATAAAATTATATAAATCATCATTCAGCTAGAAATAAACCAACAACTCAGAGCCTCTAGGTCTCAGTTTATCTTAAATGTTCATGACAGCTCAGTTATCCTGTCAGCAAGCCCCACCCCTCAATTGGGAAACAGAATAAAATAATCTCCATTGCTCATCTTGTCAGGATACCTGGAGTCGGTATTTGAACTAGGGCTGGGGATCGATTCAAATGTCAAGAATCGATTTGATTCCGATTCTTAAGATTCAGAATCGATTATCAAGATTTGATTCGATCCGATTCGATTCCGATATTGATTTGGGTTAGTGTTATTAAAACTGTTTTTTGAGCTGTTGCATGAATTATATGACTGTAGTTATGCAAAATATTACTACTAGTATTATATTGAGATTAAACCGAAAGTATTGGCAGCTAATGATGCTGTAAGGACCAATCAGCTCCCAGAATACTGATAGAACTGTTTTCAGAAACATTGTGGGTCAGAATTACCAAACAGATCCAGGGCAGCAAACAGAGATGGATGCAATCGGTTTTACTTTTTCCCACATTCCGTTTTTATTTGTTCTATTTTCGGTCTATTTTGGTTTTTAATTTTTGAGCATTTGGTTTTTAGCATTTTTTGCAAATGTAACCCCAAGACAGTATATAAAGTAATGAAATATAGACAATTTATGCAATTATAACCTTTATAACACTTTAATGTTTTCATACCTTTAAATATATTTAAAGGCAAAAACATGGCACCAGTTATTCTCGTCTCCAAAACATTCATTCAAACATTCATTTTTTGGGGATAAACAAAAAAAATAACCAAAAGTTGTAATGTAATGATGAAAAAAAAAAAACATAAATAAATAAAAGGGAAAAAAAAAAGAAAAAAGAAAAAAAAATCGATCTTTAGACATATGAACCGATTTTTAGGAATTAATATGAGAATCGATTTAGAATTGGGAAATCGATTTTTTCAAACAGGCCTAATTAGAACTACCCCAGGTATATAATTGTGCAGTTGTTTTTTGGCACAAACACCATAAAACAGATAAGAGTTCAGGACCTTCCAGTGTTTTCTGAAAGTTACATGTCTGAGTAGTGATCCCTGGCCTGGCCCTGGACTCATCTGTGTTAAAGGGGCGGGTCTTTCTGATAGGTCAGTCACTTTATATCAACACATTTTTCATTCACCAGCCTTCCTACTCCACTGCAGACATTTTGGATTTTTTTCTGCAGAACCAAAACGTATTTCCGGTAGAGGTATCGGTATCAGAACACCTCAAGTCTGTCACATATCTATTCCCGACGCATCTATTTATTATTTTTCTATGATGTACTCATATTTTCTATTTTCTCTATTGTATTTGAATATTTTCATTGCACTTCTTATTCCATGATTGATGTATGGTTTTCATTCTGATTGGTTTAGAGTCGATCAGAGTCAGCTGGCTTCTGTTAAATGGGAGACACCCACTTAATCATTCATCGCTGAGGACGGCTGTAAGCTGAAACGCGTCCGATTCTCTGCTGCTGTGCAGTGATTTAATCATGCATTAAACGTTTTGTACTTACAGTGAGTGCTGTCGGATTTTGATTTTTTGACACCTCAAGTCTGTCCCAGACTATCATACCTGCTCCAGCTATGTGGACTATACGGGACCTGATATCTGGCTGGTGCATCTTTACTACAAAACCAGCAGACTTCTGGAACAATGCAGCATTTTTAGCAGAAACACCTCATATCTACTGTCAAGCACGGTGGTGGAGAGATGAGGATATGGGGCTTTTCTGCAGCCGCAATACCTGAATACAAACTACGCCGTACATCAGAGTATTTACGTGGTGGACAAACGCAGCAGCAAATGTGGAAAACAAAAGAATCAAAGTGTTGTAATGTCTTAATGATAGTCCAGACTACAAACTGGGTGGAATGCTGCGGCTGGACCTTAATGGCGTTTTTACACTAGTACCTACTCAGCGCAACTCGACTCGTAAAGGCCCTGTTTTGCGCTTTTACACTAGGGGTCGAGGTGGGTGGAGGCGTGCCGGGTAGATACTTTTTCTGTATCTATTCTGCCGATGTTCTAAGCGTGCTGAGTCGGCTGCATTTGACGTCATGACACTACACGTCACCGATTGGTCGGGGGGCGGGGCCGTCAGACGTTTGAATCAGGAAGCGGGAGTCAGCGAAAGAGTGGCTCGTGACTTCCTCACTTTATTCAACAGGCAATGGCAGCACAAACGTCTGTTTGGTGGTTCAACTCTGAGGTGCAGATGTTCATAAACCTGGTGGCTGAGGAGAGAATTAAAAAGGGATGTAGACGGGCGATAAGGAACGACCAGATCCACCAGGCGCTCGGTCACTTCATAGCTGATCGCGGCTCCAGCTGACTTTTCAGCAGCGGCGAGACAAACTAACAAAAAATTAAAAAGCGTTGCCGCTTGAAGCTTCTCTCACTCTCATTTTTTAACTTGATATCGAACACAAGTCACAGACCAAGCAGCACATATATAATCTCCTCCAGGTTTTACATCTTTAGTCTCTTCTCCGTTTTTAGATCACACAATCAAATACGTCACAGCAGCTTCGCTCCAACCCGCCCACTTCTCATCTGGTTGTCTAGAAACAAACGAGGACAAGGCGAGTGGAGGCGAGACGAGGCGTGATGAGTCGAGTCGCGCTGAGTAGGTACTAGTATAAAAGCGCCATAAGAGAGCTTTACATAAATAAATACCTACAAACTTAAAAAAAAGAGGCAACCTTGTGGATGAAAATGGACCCAGATTCCACCAGAATCATGTCAGAGACTGATACCCATGTTAAAATCATTTAATTCAGGTTATCACTGGTAAAAGTGGCTCTACAAGCTGCTGAATTATGAATGGACTTCTTCCTGCTTCATTAACTGAGTTGTGATTTGTAAAGAAACAGTGTTTATGAAAGGTTTTTGGCGCATGACTGTATGTGAATGATAGCTAGTTCCAAAACGGGTGTATAAAAGTGAAGTGTGCAAGCTGCTGATTCCAAAGTTGACCCGAACAGCAGAAGAAGCGGCTGTATGTTTCTGCATCACACGTTTTCTTTGGTGATAGAGTATACCTGTCGTTTATTGTGGCCGCTCAAAGGAAGCAGCTTAGTTGCAGTTTTAGCAGCTGGAGCGTGTCGTTAAATCCTCACGCCTCCATATCTTTGTTTGTGTTTCTCTGCAGGTGATTCCTCGACACACTCTACGTTCGTACAAGGTTTGCATTCTGACCTGCAAGCCAATGTAAGTCGTGTTGAGTGACTGCTGTGAACGAGGTATTCAAGCACAGTTCCTACTTCTTTTTCTTTTTAAACGTTCTCCAGATCAATTCAAAGAAAACAGCTGATTGGTTTTCCAGAGTGTGTTTTTGTGCTGCAGTGAGTCGAGCGTCTCTGGATACAAACGCAGAGATTAGCAAAGTTGGTTGCAGCACAACAATGCATTCTTGACTGGGCTTGCATGGAGGATGCAGGGATAATATCTTCACTCCTGAGGGCTTTGGGTGAAGAGTTCTTTCTGCACGTTCTGGCTGGTTTCTGTGTTAGTTCCTCCTTGTTATTTGCATGAATGTTTGGTGTTTTGTCTGGGATTTGTCTTCATCCTTTGACTTTTTATTCCTGTTCTTCTTTTTTGTTTGTTTGTTCTTTTATTGATTGAAGTCAAGACTGTCGATTTGTTAATAGATACAATATTAATCAACTAAAAGCCTAAAGGAGCAACCATTTGCTGACTCGCTCATGGATTGATGAGCAAATAAGCTTATCAGGGTTAGTAGTTCAAAGGATCAGGAGGCCTGTGAGAAGAGACGGTCAACAAAGTTGTTCAAACAACCATAAACAAATGCAAAATGACTACACAAAAGAAAATGGTAAAATTATGCAAAAGCATCTAAGAGAAACATTTTACCTTAAAATTACGGTTTCAAAACCCGTATGACGTTTTGTTGACTTAGGGCCAATCCCAATACACCCCCTACTTTCTACCACTAGCCCTCCCTCACTACCACTACCCCTAAAAAAGAAGCCACAGATTTTAGGGCACTTGTAATCTTCCCTGGGCCCTGTCCCAATACATCCACTTCCCCTACTTTTCAGCACCACCCCTAAATTTTGCTTGCTACGTCACTGCGTGATTTATGTTTGGGTACGTAAGCGACCACACCATATCAGGAAGCCGAGAGCCAAAAGCTGTTTTAATTTCAGCTGTAGTGCTGTTAATATGCCACTTTATTAAGTTTTAATATTTTTTCATGCGTAAAAGTAACCGTTAAGATCCCCAACCTGGGCTCAGTTTATCCAAATAACGCCTGTTAAGAAATTTGATCCGATGTTTTAGGAGAAGAGCCACCGGCCCGGGGCGCAGCAGCAGCTCACGGCCGGGTCAACCTGCGCCGTCATCCCAGGGAAAAACCTGCAGCTCTGTGGAGAATTACCGCCGGCTGAAATAAATAATTCAGGAAAATAAATGTTGGTTTAATAGATGAAATCTAACAGTTGTAGCTACGCCTGTTAAGAAATTTGCCCGAAAATTTCGGGATCAAACTGCCTGCCGGCCCGGGAGCTGATTTATGGTTCCGCGTTAACTCGACGCAGAGCCTACGGCGTAGGGTACGGCGTACGGGGCGCGTCGCCGCGTAACCTACGCCGTAGGCTCTGCGTTGGTGTAACGCAGAACCATAAATCAGCCTTTATTCTGGCGAGGTTTGAAAAAGACTTCGCAACAACGGGCAAGCGAGTGATTATGTACATTCATTGAGTGAATATTATGAAAGTAAAATATATATTTCTCGCTATAAATGTAATCAAAACGCATTTTTATGCAGAAACTAAATAAAAATATTGATTTTATTCACTAAAAAATAAGAAATGTCCGCCATGTTTTTTTTTTTTTTCTTCAGTCTGCAAATTACGACAAAAAGCATTCTGGGAAATTTTTCTGATTTCAGATTCATACTCACTACCCCTAGATATGTGCACTCCCCCTAGGTGAAAAGAGGTATTGGGACACCACTACCCTCACGGGAACGCGCAAAATTTAGGGGTAGGGCTGAAAAGTGGGTGTATTGGGACAGGGCCTTATATTAGGCTGAATGCCCACCCCCCACCCCCCAACCCCAACTGACACAGCACTCCCAGCTGAACTGGAACTTTGAGGTCCAGTCTGGAACGTGTGTCGCCATGCTCCAACATCAACACCTCTGCCTGGCTAAAGGAAGCTAGCTGGTTCACCTGGTTCATCATGTGTTGAAGAAACCAGAGAGGACCGGGTTGTAGGAAGCCAGGGACAGACGAACAGTTCACAACCATGATGGCAACTGTGCAACAGTTGAACTTTAGATTGAACTTTAGACTGCGTTGGACTGGCGTCTTATCCAGGGTGTACACCCGCCTTTCGCCTGTAATGAGTCGGGGAGGCTCCAGCGGACCCCCGTGACCCTGGTTAGGAGTAAGCAGGTGTAGAAATGGATGAATAGTTAGCGAGAACACAGCTGAGGCATATTTTAAGTACGTTGTTTATTAGCTAGGGTAAATAACAAATAAGGAATTAAACCAATAAAAGCCTTCCCCATCTCAACCATCACTGTTTGGGCCTTTTGCACATATTACATAATTATCTTTACTCACCTAAAAAAGAACTTAAAGAGATCACTTAAATCAGAATGGACCAATGCTCTTTTAACGTCATCGTATTGCACAAATGTTGCAGCACCAGGTTCAGATGTTTCACAATGACTTGAAGAGGTGTGTTATGGGATTGGTGCACCAAGGTGGAGGCCAGACGTGTTAATGCCACTAAAAAAAACAACCCCACTAATCTACAAATTTGCCACCACTCCCATATCACCTGAACAATTAGGGGTGGAGCTGGAGCTCCAGGTTCATTATGTCAACAGATGGTTGGTGCTTGGAGGCGGCGGCGCTGACTAGGAGACGGGAAGCAGAACTGGACATAGTTGAGGAGTTTCTTTTGGATCAAGATCAGAGGAACAAGCTGAATTTACCTTCTAGATATATTTGTTCAAAGTTAGGAACATCTTTTTGAAGAGGGTATCTTGAAAGTAGGCATTAGTAGGAAGGGGTTTAACAATATTTTCCACTGTTTCAGCAAATATCTTCAATTTCATGCTTGTGTTATTTCAGGGACCATCGCCATCCTCATGTCCAATGGAGGAGGCTTTTACGGACGCACTGAGCGTGTTCGCCAGGCGCCGTACTATGACCAGGTTCCCCAGGGTTCCTTACCCCGAAGGGACTCCTACGACCTGCATCCCCTGAGAGAGGAGAGAGCCCCCCATCTGGCTCAGAGCGCCGACCCTCTCCCTCCTCCGCCTCTGCCCGAGCAGCCTCCCGTCGGCCCCGAGTTCGACCCCAGCGGCAGTGAGGACGACGCAGACCCCGACACGGACCCTGCCATCGACATCAAGCCGGTCCACCGCTTCATCCCTGACTCCTGGAAGAACTTCTTCAGAAGGAGCGACAGCGGCAGCAAAAAATCGTGGTCCATGCCTGCCTCTTCATATAACAACAACAACAGCACTGGGGGGGTGCCCTGTTCGCCCCCACATTCCCCCTCCCTCCCCGGATCACACCAGGATCCTTATGGCGACTCAGGCGGCAGCTACAACTCCCGTAAGGAGCTTCTGGATGGACAGGACGCCCATGGGTCCGTCTCAGGGCGGACTTACCACACTGGTCTGACTTACGGCGAGCGGGTGGAAGAGTACCACCAGCGCTACGGCTACATGAAGTCGTGGGCGGGTCTGCTTAGGATTCTGGGCTGTGTGGAGCTGCTGCTGGGCGCAGCTGTGTTCGCCTGCGTCTGCGCTTACATCCACAAAGACAATGAGTGGTTCAACATGTTTGGATACTCATCTCCAGGAGGAGCGTACGGTGCAGGTTACTACGGTGGCGGAACAAGCGGGACTTATTACACCGGCCCCAAAACCCCGTTTGTGTTGGTGGTGGCGGGTCTGGCCTGGTTGGTGACTGTGATTGTGCTGGTGCTGGGGATGACCATGTACTACCGCACCATCCTGCTGGACTCCTCCTGGTGGCCTCTGACTGAGTTTATCATCAACTTAGCCTTGGCGGTGCTCTACATGGCAGCAGGTAGGTCACCTAACCCGCTGATCACAACAGATCTAGTACCAGGTAGAACCCTGTTGGAACTAGGGCTGGGGATCGATTCAAATGTCAAGAATCGATTTGATTCCGATTCTTAAGATTCAGAATCAATTTGATTCGATTCCGATATTGATTTGGGTTAGTGTTATTAAAACTGTTTTTTGAGCTGTTGCATGAATTATATGACTGTAGTTATGCAAAATATTACTTCTAGTATTATATTGAGATTAAACAGCAAGTATTGGCAGCTAATGATGCTGTAAGGACCAATCAGCTCTCAGAATGCTGATAGAACTGCTTTCAGAAACATCATGTGGGTCAGAATTACCAAACAGATCCAGGGAGGAAACAGAGACGGATGAAATCGGTTTTATTTTTTCCCACATTCCGTTTTTATTTGTTCCATTTTCGGTCTATTTTGGTTTTTAATTTTTGAGCATTTGGTTTTTAGCATTTTTTGCAAATGTAACCCCAAGACAGTATATAAAGTAATGAAATAGACAATTTATGCAATTATAACTTAACACTTTAATGTTTTCATACCTTTAAACATATTTAAAGGCAAAAACATGGCACCAGTTATTCTCGTGTCCAACAAAACATTCCTTTTTTGGGGATAAACAAAAAAATAACCAAAAGTTGTAATGTAATGAAAAAAATCGATCTTTAGACATATAAATCGATTTTTAGGAATTAATATGAGAATCGATTTAGAATTGGGAAATCGATTTTTTCAACACAGGCCTAGTTGGAACAGCAGTCAGTTATCTATTGATGCTGGTAGTGCCAGATGTGTTTGACGGCGGGTCCCAGCGCCCGTGATACTCTGCTGGTCCTTGTTTCAGCACTCGTTTTGGCTGTTGTTTCAGTAGCGGTAATTGAAATGAGGATGTTTGGACGGATGATGACGGGAAGAGGAGTTTTCTGAAACAGTGGTCTTTAGAGGAACTGCAGTTTTCTTTACTCCAGGGTTTATGTCAGAAACCTTTTGATTGAGAATGGGCATCATAAAGTTCTCTTGTAGCAGTCTGGTTTTCTGAAGGACCTCTTGTAGCCATCTGCAGGAGCTCTCATAGTGGTCTTGTGTTACAACAGATCTGAAGAAGCTTCTGACTGAAGACTGTCGCTGAATTACTATGTTGTGAAGAGGATGTTCAGGTTTGTCCACGATCTTCAATGAACTCTCCACAACAGACTTATAGAAGATATTCAACACTAGGGGTGTAACAATATATTGTGCCACGAAATTTTGCGATACAAAAACGTCACGGTACGTGTCGTGGAGGTGACAAACTGTATCGCGATATTGGGTTATTAATATTAATATATTGTGTTGACTAGTAACGCGCAACCGACCGCGCCTCGACCTGCGGACCAAACTCTTACTCCGCTCAGAAGAAACTAGTACCGTTTTGCAGTCCCGATCACAGGGACTCTAGCGGGGTTTTGAGCTCTGAACTTTTACTTATGTAAGGCTGGTGTAGAGTTAAGCCTTACCTTATTAAATTAAACCTTTTTCGGGTCGTGAGTAGGATAAACACGGGGACAACTTCTGCTGAGTTCCAGTGTACTTTAATGTCCCTCAACAGTGTAGGATTTTAGAACATCAACACAGCACCTAGTGCTGTATCACTCCGCCCAATCTAAAACATACTAATCACTACAGATAAGCTTACTAGTGTAATTATAGTCCCTGATTTACATCAGAATATAAAGAATATATTAATAAAATAATGAACCCTGAATTACCAAAATAACCTTAACAAAAATAAATCTCCTCTTACACTTATAAGGTGAGCATGAATCAATCTTTTTTTATCATGTAAAATTGTATGTATTTATTTACATAATTTATTTCTTTAATTTTACTTGTTACGTTTCTGGAAAAGAAAAAAAGTCAAATCATACATGAGAGAAACTATTCAATTTGTGCAAAATATTTGTACTTGTATGAAACTGAAGATGCATAATGCAAACCTGACATTTACTTTTAGTTCAGTTTGTGGAAAATGGTTGGCCTGGCTTTCTCTTTAAAACTTAAACAGTTATAAAACATTACAAACTGTAACAATAGGGCAAACGTACAGTATTGTTTTGTATTTTGTGTCTTTCAAATAAATAAAAGACAATTTTTTTCCAGTCATATGTTCCTTATTCAAGGTTGTTAAAAAAATACTGCTATAATATCGTATCGTATCGTTATCGTGACCTCAATATCGTGTATTGTACCGTATCGTGAGATTAGTGTATCGTTACACCCCTATTCAACAGGGGCAGCATCTCTTGATATGGTAGGATACAACGATGGAGCAGCATCATCATCCCTGACTGACATGGAAGATGAGACAGCTGAGGTGTGACAGGGAAGCTGTGGGTCATGGGATGATGGGAGGTCTGTTTGTCTGGAGGGGGGGGGTGCTGGAATTGTTTCTGAACTGAACATGTTGAGGAATTTGGTCAATTAATTGGTTCTTAAACCTTTAATCAGAAGCTGCTTAACCTGCCTCGTACTCCGAACAGCACACACCATCTCAGGTTCAGTGGGGAAGTCCCATTCTGAGTCCTGCATGAGATGTTCTCTGAATTATTCTGGAAAGACTCCAGTCAAGTAAAATGTGGACTGATGAAACCAGAGTTGCACAGATGAACGTTTGCTTTTTAGTCAGTTTAAGTCATCGTTACAGCTCGTTTGTTTTCTGTTGCCCAGCCATTGTCTATGTCCGAGACACGACCCGTGGAGGGCTCTGCTCCTACCCGGTCTTCAACAACGGCATCAACGGGGTGTTCTGCAGAACGGAGGCCGGCCAGACTGCAGCCATCATCTTCCTGTTTGTCACCATGGTGGTGTATCTCATTGGAGCCATCGTGTGCCTTAAGCTGTGGAGGCATGAAGCTAATCGCAGGCACCGGGAGAGGTACGGCCATGAGGTGAGAGCTTGTTTGTTTCAATCTCTCAATCCTCAGACTCGTTCACGAGTCTTTCCAACAGTCGCTTCACTGCACACGGCCCTACAGGTGTGGAGAGGAGGGAGGCAGAGCCAGGACTGGCAGCGAGGTCCACAGAGTCCGGTTTAACCCTTTTAACCCAAAGCTCCCTGAATCCTGAGTCTGACATCCTCTGACATAATTATATTCCATCCATCAATTATCTATACCTGCTTTATCCTTTGCAGGGTCACGGGGGTCTGCTGGAGACTATCCCAGCTCATTAGAGGCGAGAGGCAGGGCCACATATACAGACAAACAACCAGACACACTCACACTAACACCTACAGGCAATTTATAATCATCAGTTAACCTACTACGCATGTTTTTGGACTGTGGGAGGAAGCCGGAGTACCCGGAAGGAATCCATGCAAGCACGGGGAGAACATGCAAACTCCACACAGAAAGACCCTGCCAGGCCTGAGAGTCGAACCGGGAACCTTCTTGCTGTGAGGCAACAGTGCTAACCACTAAGCCACAGTGATGCCCACATAATTATACATAAAACATTATTATAAAACATTTAGTTGTGATTCTTAAATGTTGCAGACTGAACCTGCATCCCACGAAGCGTTAAGACTTAACACCCTGCCTTAGTGAGTCTAATGGTTTATTTGACCCACGTGTGCTTCCCTGGTGGGGTCCATAATGCTGGACTCGTGCCACTTGCCCAGTTCCAGCCCAAACCCACTCTGTTTGTAATGAACCCAGATGTGACCTGGTTGGACCTGATGGCTGAGTTAAGCCTTTACTTAAAGGAGCATGAGGCTCCTATTAAGAAATGAGACTCTCTAGCGCCACCCTTCGACACGACGGCCGTTGGGGGTACTGCAGCCAACAGCGAAGCCGGCACGGGAGAACGGGGAGAACGCTCATGCAGCGTCATGTGACGTCACATCCACAGGACAGCGCGGGAAATTCCGGTCACTATTGCAGCACATTTTGCAGCACACAGCCTGTTCAAGGCAACGGAGAGATACGCTAGTGGGCTTATTCATTTTGGTTTGGAACGCTTCATCTGACATTATTACTAGAAAACTTAAAACGTTTACGAATTTTTTTCATAAATCCTGCCTCAATCCTGCCTCATGCTCCTTTAAAGGACCAATGTGTTCTGTTCTGTTCCGATCAAAACGGGCCTGTGTAGCTGCTCGGAGTGAGACTGTCTACTATGGAGCTACAACAGTCTCAATAGTCACAAATGCACACGCCGATTCACAAATGCACAGGATGATTTGCCAATGCACAGGACCATTAACACGTGCGTAGGACAAGATACCCACATGTATTTCTGATGCACACACAAATATAACCTGATTTACAAACGGTCTGTGACTTCGCTGCATTTGTGTATGAATTTTGAAACTCCCCTTACTTGCCTCAATCCACAAATGTCTTTTTTTTTTAAACACAGAATGATCTGCAACTAGATCAGATATCTTCCTTGTTTCCACCAATCATAAGAACGCACACCTGGTGGGTGAAAATGTAACCATAAGACCCACTATATGCATGAGAATTTCAGTCAGTTTAACATGGCTTCCAGCAAGGACAGGGGAGGGATAAGTCAAATATCTAATTTAATATATTTTGCTATTTAATCCCCTTGTTTGCTATGAGTTATTGAGCTATTAGTTTATTTTGTTTTTTTCTAGTCTATTTACAGTAGGCTCTGCTGGTGTTACATTATCTGTAAAGCTCAATTTCATGTCAATGAAAAGAGTGACAGAGTCTGTTGACCTGAGCCCTCTTCATGTGACGTCACTGATGATGTTTGAAGCGCTTCACTGCTTCATTCAGACCGAGTGAGGTTACTGCTTTGAGTTGACAGGCTCCGTCAGTCAACTCAAAACTTTATTTAAATTCTGCAAGTCCACAATTCAAGTGACAACAACACAGAGAGATATCATCAGCTCCTACACTCATGGTCTTAAGACAAGATTAGTCTTAAAACAGTATTTTTTCCCTGGTGTCAAACACACAGATGAATGTTGGTTTAGATGTTGTTGAATAACCGTGTTTGTTAAATCATGTCATTGATCAGTCGGCCGGTCTACTTGATCTCTACCTGCCGTAAGACTCGGCAGATACTGACCTTCCGGTTGGAGACAGTAAAAGTTTATGGGCTGAAACTGAATGTTTGCTTTCTTGAGCTGATAACAAATGCTCTCGTTACTGTAAGTGCAATAAAACCAAAACAAAGTTTCACAGATGTCTTGGAGTTCAGGAGTCAGAAGTGACTCAACCTCCCAAAACAATACCTGTCCAGCACAGAAAAAAAAACTTTTCTTTTTCCTTTCTTTCCTCTTCCCCTTTGAGATGAGCAAATCCCCTCCACCGCTGGACTGTTTACATACCCATATTGTGTTAATCTGAATAACATAAATTAAGAGAATGACATGAAATATTGTGAGTAACGACTCCAAAACATCTGGATAAGGACCAGGAAAACATTAACATGCACCTGAATGACAGAAATCTGTCTAGATATATTTGATGACGATGTAAAGTTGCTAACTTGTGTTGAGTGAGGAGATATGACTATCCTCAAGTGCTCATGTGAGAACATCTGTTGCACGTTAAAGCGTCTTATTATCCTTGTTTTGCACATGCAGATGCAGCCCTCTGAGATGCATGCCGTGCGGTCAACGGTAAGATCTGGACTGTTAAAAGCATCAAAGCCTCTTGTTCTGTCTCTGTAAACGTTGAATATTTGTCGCGGTTTCTCTTCCAGATGGTCCCTGTTTCTGCTCCGGCTCCCAGATCTCCAAAGCAGATCCGAGATTCCTCATACGTTCCGATCCAAGTTGCACCGAAAGCAGCTCCTACAAAGGTTTTGCAGGGAACAATACCATCAGGACACATCCCAAAACCGGTCATTGTGCCCGACTACATAGCGTAAGTGCTGCTCATGATGGGGTGGAAGTGGAATTCTAGAAGAACCAAATTACCTCTAGTCCACCTCGTCTGTAAAGCTTTTAATCAAGATCAAGATGTTCAGCTTGAACTTGTTTTAGTTTTGTTGGATGTCTAGGTCACTCCATTAACCTGCTCCTAAAGCTTGGGTCAGGCTCTTTTGTTCCCAGATCAGACACGTGGAATGATCAGGAAGCCTAATTTGTGGCTGCATGTTCTTTGGTTGGTCACAAAAATCCTGATCAAGAACCAGGACCTTTTAGGTTGGGGGGATCTCACGTGTCTGGCCAGATCACCGCTCACCCTCTCGTGATAGAGGTCTGGTATCCCAGTCAGAATACTGGACCAATCACAGCAGGTAGCGGTCGGGGTTTACTAGGCCTGTGTTGAAAAAAATCGATTTTCTGATTCTAAATCGATTCTCATATTAATTCCTAAAAATCGATTTGTATGTCTAAAGATCGATTTTTTTTTTTTTATTTTCTTTTATTAAAAAAAAATATTTTTTTTTCTTTTTTTTTTTCTTTTCATCATTACATTTTTGCCTGATGATCTTTAATCCCAGTAGTCCCAGTAGTTTTGAAAACTCCTCCTCCTGAACTAAATGAACTTTTCTTTAGAGAAAATACTGGACATTTCAGCTTAAATTTCTAAATGTTATATTAGTTCAATGAAGTTCATATTATCTATATTTACTATAGCTTGTTTGGTTTCTCTGTTATCGGACACGGTTTGTCATGAAATGCCTGGCAAGCTGTGTGTCTGGTGACAGAATAAATCAGAAAAGCTAAAATAATTTGTTTAAGCTTGAGCTGTTGCAATTTCTTTCTTTTTTTGCACTTTAAATGGATATTGAAATGCCTATTTGAGTTATTTATTTCTTAGTTATTTCACAATAATTATTGTGAAATTATTATTTCAATAGTTATTTTACAGTCATATAATCCAGTCAACACTAACCCAAATCAATATCGAATCGAATCGGATCGGATTAAATCAAATGGTGATAATCGATTCTGAATCTTAAGAATCGGAATCAAATCGATTCTTGACATTTGAATCGATACTAGGGCTGAACGATATACCGTTATCGTATCTATATCGAGATATGAACATTCAAGACATTAATAACGGAAAAGCAACGATATAAACGATATATTTCCGCTCGCCCTGCTTGTAAAGCTCGAGCAGTCTCCATAAACACTACTTTTAAGATTGCTCTTGAACGCACCACTACGGCCAGCCAACCACAAAGCTTATTTCATGCTTGCTGTTGATCGACAGCTGAAGCCAACCAATGACAAACATAGGAGGGAGGGAGGGAGACGTGACTGAGACGCGGCACACAGCCACACACACAGGAGAGCGGAGAAGAGCGGAGAAATCCAAACGGAAGAAAGGAGACATGAGTACGGAGGATAATGCGGCCGGTGGCAGTGCAGAATCTAATTTTGTGCCAAAACATAAATCATCCTCCATTATTTGGAGGTATTTTGGATTTAGAAAGGATGATGTCGACCAGAGCGAGGTGTTGTGCAAGTCGTGCTTGGTGAAAATTGCGACGTGTATTTCGCAGCCATCCGTTTTTTTTTTGAAATTACAAAATAAAAATAGAGAAATAAACCAAAATAATCCGTTCCCCATCTTATGTTTTGATAATAAAAAAATCATTGATGTGTTTGAAAATCGAAATTGGGAATTAAAACAGCGAGTGGAAAACTCTTTTCTCTATTTTCTATTCGTTGGAGGATACTGAAAAACAAGGATTGGACAAATGGGGGATTGCACATGCGCAGTAATACATTAAGAACGTTGTTTCTGGTTCTTTTGTTGATCAGATTGAAAGTTAACATTTTTAGATATTTAATTGTTGAAACAGAAAATAAATCAAATATGAAACCTGGGAGTGAAACATGAGTTTAATCTGTAATCTGTCTTCACTCCGTCATGAAACTGCAGTGATGTTGTGACAGTCCGTTCAGCTGCAGCGTCTAATCAATAATCAATAACATGTACTGAACTCTAACTCTAACTGCATTGGTTATTTATCGTTAAAGCGGAGCTACAGTAAAATATTTCGATTATTATTTATTATTGAGTGACTTTATGTTAATGTTGATGACTGGCAGTGAGTTCTAATCAATAAAACTGCACTCTTTTGATTTCTGACGTTTTTATTTTTCTGAAAAATGCTTGGTTTTCACCGAACCGAGGTCATATCGTATCGTATCGATATCGAGATATCTGGCATAAATATCGAGATATGAAATTTTGTCCATATCGTTCAGCCCTAATCGATACCCAGCTCTAGGGTTTACGCTTATACCGGAGTGTTCACAGTACAAAACAACCAAGATTGCTGACCACGCACATCGCATTAAAGCCCCGATAAGATTCTGAATGACCGTTAAAAACTTGTGACATGTGGTTCTTCATCTCCCTTGTACAGTAAATACCCAACGATCCGGACCGATGAGGAGCGGGACCAGTACCGAGCTGTGTTCAACGACCAGTACGCAGAGTACAAAGAGCTCCACGCGGAGGTGCAAGTAACCCTCAAGAGGTTTGACGAGATGGACACCATGATGCGAAGTCTGCCGCAGCACCCCACCAGCCAGACGGTGACCATTCACACATTTACTGAACCTTCACAAAACGATCCTTATGTTTAGGCGCGTTATTGATGCCAGCAGGTTACAAAGCGCTCCACTGAAAGTGGAGCGGCTTCCTGCATATGTAGGTTCTGGTTTCCAGGACTACCCATAAACTAGGGCTGGGCGATATGGACCAAAAGTCATATCTCGATATTTTCTAGCTGAGTGGCGATACTCGATATATATTGATATTCTTTCTGTGCCATAATTGGGGTTTTTGCTGACAAGCATTATAGCATAGCATCTCTGTTAGCTTCATTTTTTTCTGAGGCAAACCCTTAAAAAAACAGTCAGTTTTAATACAAAGCCTCGTGCCAAATGTCACACAGGTTCCTTTATTAACAGAGGTCTGCACAATATCAAAATTTATAAAACAAATGAAATAAAAATAAACTGCCTGCATATATAGAATAAAAATGCTTCTTGAATAAAATAAAACAAATATTCCTTTCCTGCATAACAATTAAATTAAAATACACTGTGCAATTAATACAATGTAGACAGTAACAGGCAGACTTTTCCACTGAGGTTGACAGTTGTGCAAATAACAAAACATTTGTGCAAATCTCAAATAAAACATTCAATTTTGGACAAACGTGAAGTTTTTGTGTGGTTTTAGGTCCAATGTGTTAATACATTTGTCAAAATTGAATAAGAACTGTAAATCCACACAGGTGAGGCTGTGCTGGCAACGTTAAGAGTCTCTGGGATGAAATATGGAGATAAAATCAAGTAGTAGTAGTAGTCATAAACGGCCAGTTATAGCCAAGACTCCTGAGTGTGAAGGACGTTTAAGGGGGAATACTTGACCCAGGGAAACCCAGAGGTTTCAGGGGTCTGCCACTTTGTGGATCCTTTGAGTCAGCTGGTCTGACCGCAGATGTGGAAACTTCCGCTTCCTCCTCAGTCTGGATCAAACAAATGAGCTGCCGCCTCGTTTGAATGAGGAGTTGCTTCCTCATTTCCACCTGCTGACTTTACTGCTGCAGTCAGGCGAAAATGAAGCGGCTAAGCTTTTATGCACCAGGACACGAATAAACCAGACAATCTAGTTTTCTTCTTGATCTCAAAGTGAAGGAAATGAAACCCCTGAGCAGCACGACATATTTGACTCAAACATAAAGACAAAAAAAGCAGGCTGTGAAAACTAAATACACTCAGGATTCAAGACTTTTAAGGCTCCACTGCAGAATTTTCAGTCTAGTGCAAGTCTGAACTCTAACTAACTTAACTAATCCCGGTCCAGATGTCATGGATGGGAAATCTATCCAAACTAAAACTGACTAAGACTGAAAACATGTTTGTCTGCTGGAGAGTTGAACTTTTTAACCTGGAGGAGAGCTCACTGTTGGAGCCGGACCCTGGTGGTCAGTAGAGGAACCGCAGGTCTGGATCTGGACCTTGGCCGTCCGTAGAGGACCTGCTCAGCCTGGAAGCTGGAACGCTGGTGTTTGGAGTCTGACAGAGATCACATCCGTGTTGTGAGCTTGACCCGACGTTGCTGATGGATATCTTCTGAATTCATACTGGTTACATTACCGGTTACAGTACTGATGTTTTGTTCACATTGAAGCTTAGTTAAAGGCTTTAGAAGTGTTGGTGAAAGATAAAAGCTTCATTAACCCCCGCCTTCACAGCTTCTTAAGACACCTGGCCTGTGATTTCCATCTCTACACAGACATGACACCTGTGCTCTCCGCTGCTCCAGGGTTTGAATTAATTGAAGATATTAGTGTAACGTGAAGTTGAAACTATTTTGATCGCTGCTCTGGAATTTTCTTCTGGTTTTGTAACTTCCTGTTTGCACTTCCTGCTCCTGCTGCAGCTTCCCTCCACAGTCCGATTCCTTATCTGCTCCAGTCACACGGCTGGTTTTTTTTTTTTTTTGTTTGTTTTGTTTTACAGCGTCACTGCAGCTGATTAGTTAGAGTTTCGGCCTGTAATGACTCCACCTGAGTTCAGTACTTCTTCTTTCTCTGTTTGTAGGAGGCGGATCGCATCGGCAGGATCCTGCAGGACTACCAGAAGAAGAAAAATGTGAGCTCCAAATAAGTTTTCTTCAGTCAGCCTATAGAGTCATCACGTTCCATGTCTGTTAGTTTGTATTGTTGATGTGTGGCTGTTTTTGTGTATTTAAAGACATTTCTTTTAAAAAGCAAATCAATTATAATTCCAGCAGTGCACCTTGAGCCTGCTTAAACAAAGACTACAAAATGAGACAATCAGTGCCGAAACCAACAAACTACAACTAAAGGCCACATTCCATTTAGTTGGGCCTTCATGGAGCTTCAGTTTCATAACAATAAACTTTGTAGAAAAGAACTAGACAAACCCTTGGTGATGTCACCCGTAGCTTTCTGAACAGTTGTTTTGGAGCCTCAGTTTCTTCTTTTTTTTTTTTTTTTACCTTGTCTGCACACATATTTATGGTTAATGCCATGCTGGTAAAAACCTAAGGCATATATATGTGCATTGTTACTATATTTTATATATATATATATATATATATATATATATATATATATATGAATGAATGAATGAATGAATGAATGAATTTTTATTTTTGTGTCATGTCCGAAGACCCATCCCTTTACGGGATTATAAGACACCAGAAACAGAAAATCATCAAATACACAATATCACACGCACTTAATTGGGAGCTGCACAATGAACACCGGAAAAACAAAAATAAATAAATAAATCAAAAAACCAGAATGGATATTTTTAAATATATGTTACTTTTCTTCGTTTATCCCACGCTTTCTCCAAATAATCAGCAAGTGCAAATAGTTTATGATCAAAAATCCATTTGAGTCTCTCAGCATCGCCCCCACATCAAATCCAGATTCTTACATCTATCAAATAATTTTTGACGCAGCTCATGATACAAAGGACAGTAAAATAAAAAATGGAACTCATTTTCAATATCATTAATATTACAGTAAGGACAAATCCTCTCTTCTTCTGGGACCCCTCGATAACGTCCTGTCTCAAGATTCCACAACGGATTTGGGCACATAATGATCGTTGTCTTTTAGAGAGGGAGGCATATATATATATATGGTGTCCCACTTGTTGTTGATTGTTCACAAAAAATTACAGTTTTATATCTTTATGTTTGAAGCCTGAAATGTGGCAAAAGGTCACAAAGTTCAAGGGGGCCAAATACTTTCGCAAGGCACTGTAGCAACGAGAGTAGGCTGTGAGTGGCTCAAATAATACTAATAAATAACATGAAATAAACAAAGTTAAAGAATTAAACGAATTAATTTAAAAAATAGAAATAGGCTTAATATCTTACCAAGGCGAGTCCGTTTCGTTCAACAATGCAAAGCAAAACAATGAAAAAACAGATTGTATTTCCTAAAAATTCCCCTGAAGGGAAGCATATTCAGAGAAAACATTAATGAGCCCATGGATCCTTGAGGTTCCCCACAAGAGACACGGGCCACAGAAGAAGACAACAAGGCTATTCAAGGTGCTTTACATCATAAAAAACACAAAAAGGGAATAAAAAAAAGCACTCCCGTCAGTTGAAAAAGACCCGAACCAATTCAAGATTGAACTTTTAAAACTTTCATGCTGTTCAAGAGAATAAAATCTTAATTATCATCTCCTGTTACAGGACCCGACCTTCCTGGAGAAGAAGGAGCGCTGCGAGTACCTGAAGAGCAAACTGTCGCACATCAAACAGAAGATCCAGGAATACGACAAAGTGATGGAGTGGAACGATGGATACAGCTAAACCTGAGCAAACCACTGACGCCAGACGAGGAACGTCAATGGGAAAAAGACGTAAACATGGCGAACGAAGCCCGAAGCTCTTCTCTGTCACATCTCACAAGTGGAATCAGAAGGGCCGGAGTTTTTCCTCATTTAGACATTTTGCTGCTTCTTTTTACCAAAGACAAGACGATTGAAACGGTTTTCATTTCTGTAGCAGCTCAACGTGGATCAGGGACTGAAAACAAGGAAACTTCATGCAACAGCTTCATGACCTCCAGGTCTGGAGCTTATTTACCTTTTCACATATTTTTCACGTGATAATTGTCTCTCCTCTGGTTGTGTTGGAGAACACCAGTCTGCATTTTTAAGATACTTCTGTCCAGGTTTTCATCCATTTCAATCATTGTTCTCTCCTGTTCTCTCTGCTGTTGCTGTTATATTTGGTCTAAAAGTCCACCCAAACACCAGAACCCACTGGTGGTCCAGACCACCTGGATCTGGGTGCATACGCCGGTCAGAGGGAACACCTGCTGTCCAGATGGTGTGATCTCAGTCAACCGTGAGCGTCGATGGTCTAAAGGTCTCTAAACAGGACGACGGGTTAAAGAAACATTCAGGAGTTAAAGCGTCAGTTTGAATAGCTTTTGAAGGAATATTTGATTCCGTCCGGGAAGCGTCCTGCAGCAGCGATGTCTCTGCCGTCCTGGTGAGACGACTGCATTTGTTTTATGCAGCATGTCACACAAAAACATTGATGATACAAGCTCAGAGCTACAGAGGATGTGACAGCAGAGGAGACCGAGGTGTTCAAGAAAGAACGATGGGGGACAAATGGAGAGTGAAAGCAAGCAAAAGTCGGAACAAAAGTAGGTCTTACACGTCATCGTAAAAGCTTGTTAGTCGCTGCATCTGCAGGGGGAGCCACTGAGCTCAACAGTCCCCAACCGCTCGTCTGTTATGAGACGATCCGGAGACTTTCGTTAGCCACTAAAACAACGACAATCGAAACAGTTTTGAGCAAGAGCAGAATGTGTGCAGTAAAGTGACATTTAATTTGATGTTTCGTCTGTTCAATTGGTGCCAAACAGACTTGCATCAAAAACTGCTATTTAGGCCTTGAGCCAGTCTGAAAATGTCGATCCTCTTAGGTAATAGTTAAGAATAATACAGACTAACCGGTCTGGAAAAAACCAAGCTGTTTAGACGTGCCTGTGCTTCCAACGAAAGGAGTTTTGTTGGAATATCAGAGTTTGGTTTTTAAATCTGTACACATGTTTGCTGGTAACTCAGAAGCACCAGACTTCTAGTTGCCTTTATTCAAAGTAGGCAGTGGGAAACGGGAATACACGCAGCAAGGAGGATCAGGCCGGGACTTGAACCTGCGCTGGCTGCTCGAGGGCCGTCCGTTTGACCTACCCAGCTATCCAGGGCCTGGCCGTCTGCTTCTTACTGCTTTGTCATCAGTATCAGTCCTGTGGAAGCAGGTTTGCATTTATTTTCACTGTCAGAGGCTTAAATACAACCTGTGCTCATGTTTACGTCTTCTAAGTAAAAACTGCTTCAGCTCACGTCGTTTTGGTTTCTAATGAAACTTTTCACTTCATCTAATAATAGATCGAAGCTGCTTACTCTGGATTGTTACACTAAATTTGTCAATAATTCGTAATTGTAATTGTGGTGAAATACACACAAACAAACACACTCATCGAATATCTTCAGCAGCTGAGCCAACGAATCTGAGCATTTAAAACTTATTCCATAAAACAGGTCCGGTAGCCACGCCCTGTTCTGTTTATTTTTAACAGATCTGTTTCACAGCTGTAGTTCTTGAATCCAGGTGAATTATGTTTATCAATGAGCTCATAAATGTGTTGTCCGGTTTCTTGTTTTCCGTCTCCGTGAAGCTGCTCTTCTGGTCGTAAATGTGAGAATGTTGCTGGTTTTCCTTGTTAATGGCCTGAATACCCAGTGAATGCTGAATATTACTGGGATGTGTGACTGCTAGTGCAGCTGAGATTTGTCCATATAATTTCACAGATGGTCCCGCTGTGGGACGTTAATTCAGTGAGAGCTGTTTTCGGTTGAGGGTCACATCCCGGTGACCTCCCCGTCGGCCTTCACGTTCTTTTGTTGTGTTTAAACTTTCCAGATTTGTAAGAAAACCACTGCTGGGATGTCACTATTGGGATTGTTTTAATTGCACGCTGCCTCTTTTTACATTAACTGACTTAATTTGAAAATGTGCACTTGTTAAAGCCGAAGTTTCACTTTTGTCTCTGGAGGTTTTTGTTCATCTTGTTCTAACATTTCACTGAATAAACATTTTGTACTTTGAATGTGGCTAAATATCTGCATTTGTTTAATCGTAAATGATGGAAAATCTGATTAAAGATATAGACGATAAAATGTAGTTCAGATTTGTTTGAATGACGGTAAAAATTTGAACATTTCTAGACTGAGCAGAAGCACGTTGCAAACAAACAGATCTGGGATTCAGTGAAGACTGACTTGCAGGTCCAGATCCGGAGCCGGGTGTTCAGTAGAGGAACCGCAGGTCCAATTGGAGACCATGGTGATTAGTAGAGGGACCTGGTTGGCCTCAGCCTGGGAGTTTGGAACCAACTTCCAATCTGGGTTAAGGCTGACACCACCTCCACCTTTAAAACCAAACTTAAAATGTTTCTGTTTCGTAAAGCCTAATAACTCTAGTGTGTTAGGGCCACTAGTCATAGCTGTAGCTACAGGACAAGACTAAAATAGTTCATCTCAATCATAGCTTCGTTGTAGATAAGCTGCTATAGACCTACGCTGCAGGGGGACACCGACATGATCCACTAAGCCAGTGTCTCCCAACCTGGGGTCCGGGCCCCCCCTGGGGGGGCGCCAAAGATCTCTGGGGGGGCGCGAAACTTTGTCTGCTTTGAGGATATGCAGTTGTAAAAATTATATTTGCGCATGTTAAATAAATAAAAAATAATAACAGACCTAATGGAATACTGTAATCCAAGTCTGTATAAACCCACGTAGTATTTTAAAAAGACCAAAATATATTTCTAAGTTATTTAGCAGGATAAAAACTTAATAACTTATTATTATATCATTATTCAACATTTAATCATACTACCACTCCGACAGGAAAAATGTTAAAAATGTTTGTGCTCATATTAAAAGAGACATTTTTCAGAAATTATTTTATGTCCTTGCAATTATTTTCTGTGCGTATTTTATACATTGGTGACACAAAATGAAGGTGAGAAAGACAAAGTCATATGTATACAGGGTAAACCAAAGAGAAATGTATCACAAAGACATAATTAATGTTCCTTTTTTCAATTAAAGATTTGTAACGAATCACTTTACTCTTTTGTTGCTAGTATGTACTGGTCGGGGGGCCCGGCTGGTCTTAGACACAAGTAGCGGGGGAAACAAGGAAAAAAGGTTGGGAACCGCTGCACTAAGCGGTGCCTTCTCTTTCCTTTCTCAGTTATTAATTATAAGTATCTCATAACCATCATTGTTCTCCATTGTTCTTGTGGTTTGTTGTGCTGGTGTGCCCCCTTCAGAGCTTCAGGAGCTGCATGTTGCCCTGAAGTCCCACCTCTCATCTTTCCCCTTATGTTTATGTAATAATTGCTTGGGGGTCGTGTTCTGGGTCTCTGGAAAGCGCCTAGAGGCAACTTCTGTTGTAAGAGACAGTATATAAATAAAATTTAATTGAATTGAGTTTGACGGGCGGAGTTTGGGTGAGGAAAGGAACATAATCCTGGGGGTTCTTCAGCTGTTTCAGTGACAAGGAATCGAGTTCAACCCCATGTGATCATAGAAAAATGGAATTATGTTGCCGACATTGTCAAGAAATCATACATCTAGCTCGTACAGGAGGCCAAAATCTAAGTCCTGGAGGGGTCCCGTCTGAGACCAGGTCTCAGTGATGTTGGGAGTCTGGAGGGAACCAGCTCACCAGCCTGCAAAGGTCTCCCAGCTTATTTCCAGGGGGGCATGGAATAAAGCCAGCCTGGGAATAAACTGGATAATTTGGTTCTGAGCTGGATCTGTGATATCACAGAACCCTGTAGATCTCAACAGTTCCCTCACTAACTCAGATTTTTGAGCCGGTCATCATTTTAAACACTGAAATAAATGTTCTCAGGCAGAGCTGGACCGGGACAAAAAAAATCATCTGAAACATTGCCCTGAAACCCGCCAGATCAAAATGAACGTGATGAAGCCAAGAGTTTCTGCAGCGGACTAAAAAATGAATCTACGACTCACCTGCACTAAAACGAATGCTGTTTAACCATCTGACCTGGTACAATGAAAAAGTACTGTTTACTTTGAGGAACATATCAATTATATAACTCGTGTTGAATATTAGGATTTGCTTTATTATTATTATTATCATTATGACTATTATTACTATTATTTTATCATCTGTAGTTTTATTATTATTTTATTTTATTACTATTATTATATTATCTGGAATCGTCCAATAATAAAAGTATAAAGTATTTAGTTGGCTGTTTGAAAATTAAAAAAATATCTTCATTTTAGCACATAAGACCCACAAATGTGTCCTTCTTTACATCATTTGTGTTTTTTATTAAAGAAACCCACAATTACATAGTTTCATGTGATATAACATTATCAAATAATGATGTCTGTGTGAGGATCAGCAGCTTATGGGAGTTTTGTTGTTTCATTTTCTGTTTTAATGGAATAAACGTTCTTCTTATCTCTGCACCTCAACCTCTCCATTCAGCTTCTTTCCCCCCACCAAGGCCAAAAGTTTTGCTAATTTGAAAATAAAATTTGAACCTGAAAATTCAAGTTTTGATCGTGAACTTATTTTTTTACAGTTTAAATTAGTTTTTTTCAATATCAGATCTTTTTTTCAGTTTCAGATCTTTTTTTTTCAGTTTCACATCCTCACCATCTACACATTATATATTTGTTTGTCTTGTTCCTTTGTACGTCCTGTACTCCCAGGCTGGGTGACGTGACGCGTGTGGGGGGCGGAGCGTAATGACACCTGTAAAGGGGCGGGGCCTCGCCGACCGGGAGCGGAGCTTCTTTAGGTGTGGTCTGGATTGTTTTCAGTAGCAGCAGTTTCAGTCGACAGCAACAGGTGAGTGTGAGCATTTCACTTTCATTGTTTGGCGTAAACTCCCCCCTATTTTTTTCTTTTATTTAAATCTTTTTAAAAACACCTGAGCATAGTTGTCTATAGATTAGATTAGATTAGATTAGATACTCCTTTATTCATCCCTCAATGGGGGGAAACCAAGAGCAACATTTTCTGGAAAACAGTTAGCAGCATCTCTACTGGTAAAACTGGTTAAAATGCAACATCAAGAATGAAACATGTATTTTAAGCAGCAGTTTTGTTGTCAATAGCAGTATTTCTGCTCCAATCACCTAAAGGAATTCACCTAGTACATGCTTATTCACAACAGAGCTGAAAGGGTAAAAAAAAAAAGAGTCTGTTCCTCATGTGTTGTTTTTAATAGGTTCTCGAGTCCTGTGACATACATGAAACCATTTTTAGCCAATAAGTCCGACAGGTTGTTTTTTTTTTTGCAGGCTGTTTTCACAGATCAGCACTAGAGGATCCATCAGCATGTCTTCCAGGCCCAACGGGAGTCCGCCTCCCTACGAGTCAGATAATGGATAGTAAGTCTGTTCCTTTATTCAGACAAACTTCACCAAAGTGTTCCAGCTAATGTCGGTCTACATGTCCT
Source organism: Cololabis saira (assembly GCF_033807715.1). Classification (NCBI taxonomy): domain Eukaryota; kingdom Metazoa; phylum Chordata; class Actinopteri; order Beloniformes; family Belonidae; genus Cololabis; species Cololabis saira. The sequence goes on from NC_084597.1 coordinate 21,823,229, forward strand.
GACCCAAAGGGTTAAAAAAAAACAAAAAAAAAACAAGGATTGGGCCATTTTATTTGCTGTTTAGAATGAGATTTACATCATAAATCATTGTATCCATACAGTCTGAGCAACTTTAACCTCATTGTTTTTTTATTAGAAGTTTGGATTGAAACTGATGTGGTAATTTTATTTTTTTGAGGAAAAAAGTAAACATCCCTTTTAGTGTGAGACGTTGAAGTTGCTGTATTTCTTAATTTAAAGGTTTTTGTGGCACTAGGGGCCTTTTTTTAGAAAGTAGGTAGATAGGAGGCGGGTAGAGAGAGGGACAGACATTGCAGTATAGAGCGACAGGCCAGGACTTGAACCTATAGGTTCTATAGGTAAGGACTATAGCCTCTATAGCGCCCGCTCAAACCACTGAGGTATCCAGGGCCCGTATTTCTTAATTTCTTTGTTTTTTTTTCTGTTAGTTATTTTGACGTTAAAAAACTTTAAATAACAGAAATAATTCCTGTAAATTCAGTCCAGTCTCCAACTTTGAAACCAGGTATTTGTGAATCAGACGGTCAGCGTGTGATTCTTGGTTGACGGGATTCCTGGTGCATTACACTTCACTTTCATTTCCTGTCTGCATCTCAGAAAGAAAGAAGAAGATGAAGAAACACAATTCTTTTTTCTTCTGTACATGATTAGAAAAAAAAATGTAGCATCTAGTTTCTTAAGCTCCTTCACAAAATGTTTGTCCAAATCATTACTCCTCCGTCTTCTAAGTATTATGTCCATCAGGTGTTTCTGATAAAAAGTTATGAAGTTTTTCTTGATTCATGGATAATTATATTATCATTATTTAAAGATGTCCAAGTTGTTAGAGCACTATTTCTGTCCTTTTCAAGAAATCAATTAGGCAGCTGCAGCTAATGCAGAGTCCTTACAAACACCAGGAAACTGGACCATATCACACCGGTCATGAAATCGCTACACTGGCTCCAGTGAGTCAAAGCATAGAGTTTAAAATCTTACTGCTGGTCTACAAAGCACTGAATGGTCTTGGACCAAAATACATGCTTGATCTGTTAGTTCCCTATGAAGCTCCCAGACCCCTGAGGTTCATCTGGATCTGGTTTGTTGCGGTTCCCAAGAACCAGAACCAAGCAAGGTGAGGCAGTTCAGTTATTCTGCTCCTCACCGGTGGAACAAACTTCCTGTAGACCTGAGGTCTGCTCCAACTGTCAGCTCCTTTTAAATCAGGCCGAAAAACATTACCGGTACTGTTTACTGACGAGTACTCTTAAATCAAATATTTACCTGCTGTACTCTACTGCCCTTATTTTTTTAACAACTTTAGCTTTTTCTTATAATTTTATTTCATTTTGTTTGTTATTTAATGTTTAATTGTGTTGCGGCTTTTAATGTTGATGTAAAGCACTTTGAATCACCTTGTGTTGAATTGTGCTCTACAAATAAACTTGCCTTGTCATTGCAGTCATGCTCCTACGCAGCCAGCCTACTCTTACTACCCAGACGATGAGTTCCAGCACTTCTACCGCTGGACGTCTCCGCCTGGCATCCTCAAAATCATGTCCATCATCGCCATAGTCTTGTGCGTGGCCATATTTGCCTGTGTTGCGTCCACATTGGCTTGGGACAGTCAGGGAGCCATGTCTGGCTTCGGGTACGGGGGAGGAGGTTACGGCGGCGGAGGAGGAGGTTATGGTGGAGGCTACGGCAGCTTTGGAGGCGGTGGTTATGGAGCTGGAAACAACTACGGCTATGGTGGAATTGGCGGGAACTACAACGACCCCCGGTCGGGCAAAGGGTTCATGATTGCAATGGCAGCCATCGTCTTCATCTTCACCTTGGCTGTCTTCATCATCATCGTGTCCCACCAGAGCCTGGCGGAGAGCAGGAGGTTCTACTTGGCCGTGTTGATCCTCTGTGCTGTCCTGGCACTGCTGATGCTTATTGCCACCATCGTGTACTTGATGGCCGTCAACCCCACTGCCCAGTCCTCCGGGTCGGCTTATGGTAACCAGATTGCCGGACTGTGTGCTCAGTTTAAGCAACCGCAGGTCTCAGGAGTGTTTGTCAATCAATACCTGTACCACTACTGTGTGGTGGAGCCACAAGAGGTGAACGCTCCCATCTATTTTTATTCTGCACCTTGTCATGTGGCTGTAGTATGCTCTTAACTCAGTCTTTTACTTCTGTCTTCAGGCCATTGCCGTGGTGTTCGGCTTCCTGGTCACAGCCGCTCTCATCATCATGCTCGTCTTTGCGCTGAAGACCCGCCAGAAAATCAGAAACTACGGCAAGAGCAACATTTTCTGGAAAAAAGTGAAAGTCATTGATGAAGTGACACCACCTCAGGATGTGGAGGCGTGGGTGAGTGATCGTGGCCTAAAGCTTGAGGTGTAAGGCCTTGCAAGTCTCTGGAAAAAAAACATAGCAGGAAGTTGGTAAAAGAGGAAGGGAAGCAGGACGCGATGGACAGAATATGGATTTGTAGCCGCCAGAACTCTTTAGGATGCTCCTTCTTCTGGTTGGGACGTGGCAGATTGTTGGACTCCAAGAGGTTTCTAACCAGTTTTCTTAAATCCAAACAATCTAGTCCAAGAACTCCGTCAGGGCCGACTTTCATCATCAATTAAGCTTCTAACTTTTATAGACCTAGTTTTTCCAGAGGATGTGGTTCGGTTGGCATCATCAAGCTGCAAGAATTCGCTCCAAATCTGAGACCATGTTTCTCAGACGGAAAACGGTTTAATGCCTAATAAAGGTTTGGGATCAGGTTCTGCTTTAAGTATCTTAATGTCTTGTCCATGAAAGAGGGAAGAACAGAGGAGAAGATCTACAGGTAGATCAGTGCAAGATCTGCAAACATGTGGGCTCTGTAGCGGTCTGTGGTGGTGAAGAAGGAGAGGTTTACTGGTGGATGTATGTTCTAACCATTACCTGTGGTCCCCTCTGTGGGTCGAAAATCAGAGTAGAGTTGGTGGTGCTCCACATCGGGAGGAGGAGCCAGTTGAGATAGTTAATATGGTGGGGAGGGGTTTTTGGGTATGTCCAACTGAGAGCACCTCTGTCTTTTCCTGGGGAGGGGAAGGTGTGGACTCTTTACTCAAGGTCCTGCCCACGTGATCCAAGTTTGGATGAATGTCAGTTGACGGACGGACAAATGGACAAGCAAACTGATTCCAAAGAGCAGAATAACTACTTACAGCAAGATAAAAGGCGAGTCTTGGGACCAGTTGAAGTATTGTGCCAAGGTCTTACGTAGCTATACGGTAATTTTATTTTATTTTTTCAATCGAAGATTTAATAAACATCCAGTCTCTTAGCCTTGTTAAAAAGCAAACCAAAGACGCAGCACTAATACTGGGGGTAGAGCAGTTCATTGATTGGTGGGTTTTAATTTTCATGTGGTGTGGTTATGTTGAGTAGAACTAGATGGAGATTTGATGTTGGAGGTCATTCTTTTGCGTGAAAATTAGGTACTTCAAAGTTTAAAAAAAAAAAAAAAAATCTGCAGAGAAAAAATGATAACTTCCTATTATCCAAACATTGTGTGTCATCAACTTTAACTGAGTGAAGGGTGCACGATAATGAGCTGTTTCCTGTTTGGCTGACCATGATATTCTGTAACTGAACCTAAAACCTGCAAAATGTTTTGTGAAGGAGTCACCTGAAACTCTGGGGGGTAGAGCTGAAAACAGAGTGATTGCAGGAGCGGTGAAACCGGTTTGGTGACAGTCTCCTGTCATCAGCGGGGGAGGGGAATAGTGGACTTCCAGGTGCGCTTGGTTTCAAGGTGTGGCACCTTCAGATAACAGTCTCAGTCTCTTGTGACGGACTGTGCAGTGCGAGGAATTGGAATGGTAAAAACCTGGACCGTTGGAGTATTTAGGCACCAGTATTTACACTTTCTAGGGACTCATTAGTCATGAAGCTTTTTTCAGAGCGGTTTCACAACAGAACCAAGTGAGCAACGATAAGTACCTGAGTCATTTTTTTGAGAACCGTGACATGCAGCTGAGTTCACTTCAAAGCAATGAACAGGACAAACCGGTTGGTCTAGGTCCATAAAATCCACCAGTTAGAGGAAAAAAATGCCACCAAAGCAACCCGATACTGGGAACCTGTGCCAAGGCTTCACAGGTGCTTGTGGGAACTTGTTTAAAAGTGCTGACGGCAGAGACGTGCTGCTGAGCGGTGGATGGTACACTTGTCCTCTGTACGCAGAGGACAAGTCCTGACAGCTGCTTCATACCTGAAATGTTAAAGATGCTGTAGGTTCAGTCGAGGAGGTTGTTTATCTAGGAGGTTTGAGACGGAGTTTAGACTGTAGAAGGCAGATTTCAGCTGCTGAGGCTTTGAAAGTGCAAACAACAATACAGCTGAACCGAACTAAAAGATCATAACGATTTATACATCAAATTGAGTGAGTCAATAAAAATAATGTATATGGTATAGCAACAAATGGCATTCATCTGGTGCTTTTAAAATTAAGAGAAATCATTCAATTTACCTATCAGTAAGCCAAGTATGAGTATCAATTCCACAAGGACCAGAACTCTGACATCTGTAGCTTTCAGCTCCACAGAAAGACACTGGAAGGTCCTGAACTCTCATCTGTTTTATGGAGTTTATGGGAAAAACGTTTAGATTCGTGTGTCTGCGTTACTTTAATACCAATTTCAACTCCGCTTACGTCACATAGACTTATTTAATCACAATCGTTACGTAGAAACACAGACCTTGTCTCTGATAAGTTAGTAAGCATTCGTTAATGTGACTTAATGTCAATTACCATTAGCATCACTAGCAACAGTAACTAATGGGGGTGGGACTTACCTACAGGTCAGTTACCTTTTGAGGCTAAAACTGCAGCAATCATTAATTCAGTTTTATTTATAAAGCTTCTATTACAGAACAAGTTGTCTCTAAGTGGTTTTCAGAGACTTGAACATCACCCCCGATCAATTATTACATAAACAATAACAGGCAAAAACTACCCTTTTTAAGAGGGAAGAAACCTGGATCATAAGGGGTGACCCTCCTGCTGAAGACCAGCCAGGTAGAGCAGGAAAAGAAAGATAAGAGAGGATGAAGAACAGAGGGAGGAGAGACACAGCTATATTGTCAAAGGTACAAAATAGCAGATATATTAGTATTAATGATCCGTTAACTGGAGAACTAACTATGTACATATGACTGATACGTGGTTAGTTGGTGGACTACTGAGACCACTATATAAACAGGTGTAGACAGCAGACACTGAGGTGGTCAGAGGGGGGAACTGCAGGTCAGCATGCAGCTCTGGAAGCTCTGGCCTGCAAACATGTACAGAAGAAAAAATGAGTGGGCAAACCAGCTCAACAAACTATAACAAAAATGGAGCGCAATCAATGCAACCATTTTTCTGATGCTTAAATGCAGCTATTTATTAATATTTATGTTTAATTTATGATAGAGGTAACAAAGGGGCAGGGTTAAATAAGTTTTACTTCTACCTGCTCCTTTTCGGACACTGTTTTTTTTTTTCCCCTTTTTTGTTGATTTTTGTTTTAAAATCTTATATTTTTTTATGTGTTTGAAATAAACAAAAAAAAAAATAAAAATAAATAAATAAATCATGTTTTGGTTTTCCTGATGTCCAAAGGTTCAGAGTTGTCCTAGACTGTCACATGTTCAGCTTTCAGGCTGTCTAGATGTCATTTGTGAGGAACCCTACCAATTAATCAGTGAATTGGTTTTGAACTAGCAGCCACACCAGCAGTTATTTCATAAAGACTTTTTTCTCACGTAGCAGTGTTTGCACCTACAGGTTAAACCTCTATACTCTGAGCACCAACCAACCCGGTTTCTGACCTCACATGGGTTCAAAGCCTGGCCTTTATTTTCAACATGCAAAAGTTATGCAACTGGACAGAAAAATGTCTCTGCAATTAATGGGTTATCACTTAAGTCAAGGTTTACGTCAGATCAGATGATTCATCAGTGTTTGTTTGACTTGTTAAGGTGAACAACGTGTCTGCTCCGCCGGAAGAGATTCCCGTCTCAGCCTATCCTGAGAACCTGAGAGGCTCCAGGAGCTATCTGGACGATGAAAGCAACTACGATAAGCCGCCCTTGAGCTACACCCCGCAGTGAGTACAACGCACCTCGGTTTAACACAACATACGCACACGCAGACATCGTCCAGCATCAACCCAACCAGCTTCCTAGTGGTTTGGTGGGTGTCCAAAATAACATCTGCTACAGTGGACATGGTGACAGAGGGGGACGCAGCCCTGTTTCACACCTAATGGTCCAGTAGACTCGAATCAGAGGTGTCAAAAGTATTCACATTCATTACTCAGGTAGAAGTATAGATACTATAGTTTAAAAATACTCCTGTAGAAGTTGAAGTATCAACACAAGTTTTTTACTCAAGTAAAAGTATAAAAGTACTGGTTTCAAAACTACTTAAAGTATTAAAGTAAAAGTAATGTAAGGGGGAAAAAGCCATTAAGGACAAAAGCCATTGAAAATGAATGTATCTTAGTATAATGCAAATATATTAAAGAACCATATATGTGTACTATTGAGCATTAACACGTGTTTCAGAGAGCAGAAGATATGATGACTAGTTGCCTATAAGTATTGTTATGGTGCAAAAAGTCAAACTTCAGAGGCATGTTATCTTTTATCCTAACCTTTATTGGAATGTACATCCAAGTTTAGTTGCAGGAATCTGATGTAAGAACAAAACTGGACAAGAACATCTGAAACAACCACAACCAAATTCACTCTATCTGGATGGAGCAATTTAACTGGATAGTTTTTTTTTAAAGGCCGAAATGAAATGGAGTAACGAGGCTGTTTTTAAAATGTAAGGAGTAAAAAGTACAGATAATTGCGTGAAAATGTAAGGAGTAAAAGTAAAAAGTCGTCTGAAAAATAATTACTACTACAGTGAAGTATAGATAACCAAAATTTCTACTTAAGTAAGGTAACGAAGTATTTGTACTTCCTTACTTGACACCTCTGACTCGAATAGATGAAGGTTGCAACATCTGTGTATTCTTTGACGGTATGATTGTACATTTGCCCCTTCCCAAACAAGCTGGACTTTCAGGAAATTAACTCTAGTCCTTTTAAATTGGACCAAACTGATCTGGTGTGAATGCACCCAGAAAGATTGCTACATTGAATTGTGATCTTCAGCTCACATCGGAGCTTTTTGTAGCCGAGGGTGAAGGGGTGAGGACAAGAATCAGGACCTCCAACCCTGAGGCCGTGGATCTCAGTCGGAATAGAGCGGTCGTGGCGGGGTGCTGCCTCACGATTCGTGTTTCCCTACAAGACTCAAATGATGTGGAATAGATTTTTGCTGATGAAAGAACATGACGTGAAAAATACATCACTTTTGTAGACCTTGAACCGACTCGTATGCCAGACACGACTCATATTGGTTCTCCATCAACGTTTTCTGTGTGTACACATGAATTTGTCCCAGTTGTGAGTGTTTTTGGTTATTCGTCACCAGGCCTGTGGTTGAAGACCTGCCCTTGCACAATGGAGCTCCTTACAGCAGCAGCTCAGAAGTACCAAGTTCAGCTGGGCGACCCAAAAAGAGGCGGGCACGTCGGCCACGTGCCGCCAACGGACAGGACTACGACACCGACTACAACTCCTCTGGAGACGAGTTGGACGACAACGACTTCGACAGGTACAAGAAATTTAATACAGTCATGTGAAAAACAAATTCTCCCTTTTTAGGTTTTTCGGATTCTTTTAAAGGAGCTTGAGGCTGGATTTATGAAAAAAAAATTGTATATGTTTAAATTTTTCTAGTAATAATGTCAGATGAAGCGTTCCAAACCAAAAAGAATGAGCCCTCTAGTATATCTGTCCGTTGCCTTGAACAGGCTGTGTGCTGCAAAATGTGCTGCAAGGCTGGGGCCGCATTTCCCGTGCTGTCCTGCGGATGTGACGTCACATGACGCTGCATGCGCGTTCTCCCCGTTCTCCCGTGCCGGCTTCGCTGTTGGCTGCAGTACCCCCGACGTCCGTCGTGGTGAAGGGTGGCGCTAGAGAGTCTAATTTCTTAAAAGGAGCCTCATGCTCCTTTAAGCCTTAAAATAATTGAATTCTTCGAATTGTAGTGGGTCCTGGTCGGAAGTGTTTTGAATCATTTCCTATCACATGACCCCATTTAAGCCAAGCTTTAGGGCATACAGATGAGTTCTTGGTCCACTTATAACTGCTTATAACCCACTTATAACCCAGACCATCATCCTCCACCACCGTACTTGTCAGTTGCTCTGCGGTGGTTCTGCTGGTTTCCTCCAAACATGGTTCTGGAACTAAAGACCAAACATGTCCACGTTGGTCTCATGGGTCCAGAGGACATTGTTCCAGAGGTCTGCTGGTTTGTTCAGATGCAGTTTTGTGGACCTCAGTCCTGGTTCCATGTTCTTTTAGACAGAACAGGTTTTCTCCTGAAACTCTTCCAAGCTCCAAACTGTCCTGGTTCAGATTTCTGGTTGTGATCTGTTTTGGGAGAAACTCACTTTAGGCTCGGGAGCGGTCGGCTGTGCAAAAATGAATCGGACACACACTCGCTTTTGCTATACGATATGAATACATTTATTACCAGCCAGAAAAGCAAGCATCTGCATAGAAGACACACAAAAAGACTCGCACACAATTGCCCTTTCGCTAGGATAACTCTGTGTCAAGTTATCCCCCGCAAATGACAAAACAACAGGCAATTACATAGGGGCTAGGCGATGTACCTCTTACCTTAACACAGAAGGACTGGAGAGCCGGACAGTCCAGGCAGAGAGCAGCCATAAACCCGCTGGGCGTCGTGTACTAGACCCACAGCTGACTCTAACCCGACTTCCGGCTGTCTCCGTCTTTATACGACATCTCGCGGAGGGGGTTGCCCCTTCAACCCCCGCCTGCCAGTTCTCACGCTAAGTCTTGGTTCACACGGGACTGAGCTTCCCGTGTGAACAAGCGCCTCTCTCACAGTTACATTAAACAACAGGTGCATAGCTGATATGACTGTTTTGAGAATTAAGGACATTTCAGGACACAAAACTTATTTTTTCTTCCTTCATGATCTCATGGACTTGAACATCTAACATGGTTAGTCTGTAGGCTCTGAGATTAAGCTTTTTCTTCATTAAAATTTTATTTTTAATGTATTTATCTGAGCATTACATTAAAATTTCCCACCAAAATGAGATTATTAGAGGGTACTAACCTTTGAACTCTTGAGCGTGAACACTAAACTGTTCTATTACATGGTTAATACTGCTTACTCACGTTTACGTTTTCCCCTCTTCTTTTCCTGTCTACCTCTTGTTTACCACATCAGTGAATTTCCTCCAATCAGAAATGAGCAGGAGCGCTCTTCCTACAAGCAGGAGTTTGACCGCGAGCATCAGGAATACAAGGACCTGCAGGCGTACCTAGACGGCATCAACAAGGACCTCTCAGAGCTGGACAGAGAGCTGGACCGGCTGGAGGAGGGAAGCCCGCAGTACCTGGTGAGGACTTCAAAGCCTAGCGGGCATTTGTCCGTCCACTATGAAACATGTGAACGGTTAAAGTAGAAGCTGAGGGAGCGCAGCGATGATGTGGCCGGCACGTCTGACAATCTCACTTTACCCCACTAGAGGGGCCTACCTGAAGAAGTGCATCACACAAACGTTCATGGGACATGCTGCCAGAGCTGGGTAGAGTAGCCAAAAATTGTACTCAAGTAAAAGTACTGTTACTTCAGAATTATATGACTCAAGTAGAAGTAAAAAGTAGTCATCCAAATAATTACTTGAGTAAAAGTAAAAAGGTACTTGGTGAAAAAATTACTCAAGTATTGAGTAACTGTTGAGTAACGTCTGATTTATTTTTTTAACACAACCATTCAAGCAGACAAAAGTACAAAATAATCATATTCAGGCAAATTAAATCAATAAAATAATAAAATTAATTAAAATTAATAAAAAATAACTTAAAGTAAATTCAAGTACTTTAATAAATAATAAAATAAAGAAAATAATAACAGAATAAAAAAATAAATTAAGCACAGTAGCACAAAATTTCAAGCCTTTGTACTTTTCTTTTTTAACCAGGCAGAACTAGAACAAGCCCATGAACTCATAGAAACTCTGTGTGTGTTTGAGTCTGTGTAAATGTGACAAAACATGCACAAACAAAATTTTTTCCCAAAGAATCACCCGGTGATGTCATGAGATTGACGCGTATGCGGATAAAAGGGATAAAACAAAAATAACAGCTCAACGTAGCAAAGTAAGAGTAACAGTTTCTCCTTCACAAATCTACTCAAGTAAAAGTAAAAAGTATAGTGATTCAAAACTACTCCTAAAAGTACAAGATTTCCCAAAACTTACTCAAGTAAATGTAACGGAGTAAATGTAACTCGTTACTACCCACCTCTGCATGCTGCCCACATCTGGTCAGGAGTGGCGTTGCTGCAGAGTGGCTAAGATTTGACAAAATGAAGCATGTCTTGTGTGTTTTGCTTTTAAAAGTTGACACCATTTTTTTTTTTTAAAGATGTGAATGAAATATCTGCGTCATGTATTTTCAAGAAAACATGTCATGTCTTTTCTTTTATGCGTTATAACTCTACTTGTGAGATGAAGCACACGTAGAAAGGTTTGAAGTGGAGGCAAAGATGGCTTTTCTTGTTTGTTTGGCTTTTTTGAACATGACAAAGTCTGACTGAGGGAAATCATCAGGGACAATTGACCAGCGTCTTGAATGTTGTCCACTTGTGAATGATCTTTCTCTCTCCACTTTGGAATCCATGTTTTCTGGAGATGCTTGAACAGCCTGATGTGCTGCAGGAGCAGTTGCTTCTCTAACGGCATTAAGAACGTCTGTGTTTGCCTCTTAACAGGACGCTCTGGACGAGTACGACAGGATGAGGAGTGTGAAAAAGGTACGTGCATGTTTCTGCTTTCAGCGCCGCTGGAAGATTTTGGACCAGCTCGCTTTCTGAGATCAACAACTTTAATGAGATTTCAGCTGATATCCAAGAAACCGAGTAAACTCTTCACGTCACGACAGAGTTTCCTCATCACGATGGCGTTTCCTCGTCACAACTGCGTTTTCTTGTTTCCTCCTCATTACCGCGTGTCCTTGTTGCGAGTTTGTTTCTGCGTCACAACCAGTGGCGGCTGGTTAGTAGAGGGTGCTAGGGCGCTGCCCGTTCAAATCAAGAGATGAAAAATAAAAATAAATGTATAAATTATTAAAAGAAGGTGTTATTTCAGTCTGTGGGTGACTGCCAATAGTAATTAAATGTTGTTTAAACATGTATTTGTTTTCAAAATTAAGTTATAGTTAAGTTATAAGGTATTTTATTTACTTCTGGAAGTAAGGGGCGCCGGTCAAACAGAATCCAGTGTAAACTCTCTAACATTTGATAAGTACTTGACCTGAGGATCTCTTAATTGGTTTGAATTAGATTCGTAAAGGGACACAGTCATGTGCGTCCCTGAAACTCGGTTATCAGCAACGAATCCACGATCAGTATCGTGATGTACCTGTATGTTGTTTTTTTAATCTAATGTGATTGTACAATTCATTCCACGTCTTTCAAAATCAAACTGAACCACACAAACCACATTTTTATGTTTGTTTTAAATAGGTTTAATAACACTTGCTTTTGAAATAATATTTGTTAGAGAGGAACGTTATCTTTTCAAATAATATAAATTCCAGACAGAACAATGGAAATGTTAATGTTTTTCTTCTCCCTAATGTGTAAAATAAACTGAACCCAAACCAGGAAGAAAAAAACAATACAAAATAACAGTGGACTTGTTAAACCCCTACTTTGTTTTCTTTTCCCACTGCAGCATAACTGAACTGCTTCACTAAAACTTATGACCAATAAGCCATTGTTGGATTTGGTTTACATTTTTCAAAATTAAAGGACCAAAATATTATTTTCTACCTTTCTTTTTTCCCCATTGTACCAAGCTTGTACCTTACTGTGGCTTATGTGTACTGTTACACCCCTATTATGCCAAGGTAAATTGCAAGGTAAATTGGTAATAGCACCAGCCGCCACTGGTCACAACTGCGTTTTACTCGTTTCCTTGTGATGACCATGTTTTCTCATCATGATTGTGTTTTTTCCTCCTGATCTCCCCTCTCTCCCTGCAGTCTCCAGACTACCAGGTGAAGAAGCGCCGCTGTAAACATCTGAAGTCCAAACTGAATCATATCAAGAAGATGGTCAGTGATTATGACCGCAGGGCCTGAGCACGTCTGATGACTAATACGGCTGTCCAGCATGGATCAGAAGGGACTACTTTCTGTAGAACGACGATTTACTACAGAAAACCACAGTGACAATGGGCTGGTTTTACTTAAGCAGCGAAAAAACAAATATTCTTTCATGTGTTGTATCACTTTTTGTATCATTGGTGTCTTATATTGTACATATTTATTTTGCCTAAAGAGATCGAAGTGCTGTCCAGTGGAAGAATTCCACTTTTTTTTTTTGAGTGAATATGAATTTTTTTCCTCCCTGCAGTAAATCCTTTCTTACTGTCTTTTATTTGGATTTTTAAGTTTCTGTCATGTTTTATTGTAATATGAATATGTAAATATGTGGGAGGTGTATGTGGGAGGAACATTGTGTAGTTTTAAAACCTCTCTGTAGCAATGACTTGGCTGACCACACGGGGGCAGCAACAACAATAAATATATCAGTCATCGTCGATATAAGATGCAAATTTCACCCCACTTGTGGGACAGTGGTTTTACAAGACGGACTGTCCCCACTCACTAGGAGAATACTGTCATTAGCGGACACGACTGATCTAAATGCCCCGTGTGCTTAGGAGTGGCATTACTACATAGACTGGGTTAAAGACACTGTGATGACATTTGCCATGCATTTTTGATTGAATAAAAACATTTATTCAGCACTTTTTTAAACACAATGACGGGCTCTTTTCAAAATTGCTGCTGATGGCAGGTTTTTACAGACATTTATGCTTTTTAAAGCTACTTTGTGGAGGACTTAGTGATGCCTAATGGCATAGTTGCTGCAGTGCAGAGTGCGATGGTCGCCCTGACATCCACTGACAATTATTGTACTTATGTTTTTGACATTAACATCATCCATTAAATTAATGTTCTGGGGTTAAATCAACCTGAGGTTTTTGCTTTTATTTTAGATGGTAAGGAGTGAACACTTTTGTTGGGAACAAACACAAGAATGTCAAAAACAGCAGCTGGGCTGTGCCGGGCCTCCGGGGGGGAGTGGTGAAAGATTGTCCATGTCTTTGTCAGTGAGTGTATGTTAGGGCCAATCCCAATGTTCACCCTACTCACTACCACTAGCCCTCACTCACTACCACTTCACCCTCAAAATGAAGCCACAGGGGTAGGGCCCTTGTAATCTTCCCTAGGGATTGGGACACCACTCGCTACGTCACTGCGTGGTTTACGTTCGGGTACGTAAGCGAATGCGTAGTTACGTTTGCACATACGTCACACCATATCAGGAAGCTGAGAGCTAAAAGCTGTTTTAATTTCCGCTGTAGCGCTGTTAATATGCCACTTTATTAAGTTTTAATATTTTTTCAGGTGTAAAAGTAACCGTTAAGATCCCCAACCTGGGCTCAGTTTATCCAAATAACGCCTGTTAAGAAATTTGCTCCGATGTTTTCGGGGATGAGAAGAGCCGCCGGCTCGGGAGCAGCAGCTGGTTCTGCGTTAAATCGACGCAGAGCTTACGGTGTAGGGTACGCCGTAGGCTCTGCGTTGGTGTAACGCGGAACCATAAATCAGCCTTTATTCTGGCGAGATCTGAAAAAACTTTGCAACAACGGGCAAGCGAGCGATTATGTACATTCACTGAGTGAATATTATGAAAGTAAAATATATATTTCTCGCTAGAAATGTAATCAAAACGCATTTTTATGCAGAAACTAACTCAAAATATTGATTTTATTCACTAAAAATGAGAAATGTCCGCCATGTTTTTTTTGTTTGATTCAGTCTGCAAATGAAGACGTAAAGCATTCTGGGAGATTTTCTCTAGCCCTCGGTCGGTGAGTCAGCATCTGAAATCCCTCGCTCTCAAGGGCTAGATTCATACACACTACCCCTTGTTATGTCCACTACCCCTACATGCAAAGAGGAATTGGGACACCACTACCCTCACGGGAACGTGCAAAATTTAGGGGTAGGGCTGAAAAGTAGGGCGAGGGGGTGTATTGGGACTGGCCCTTAGTGTCTGTGTGAATAGGTATATACAGGTTATAGTTATATAAAACATAAAATTTAAGCATAATGAGGGTGTGGACTTTTGATTGACGGACAGCAGAGTTAGTTTTACTGAGCTGCTGGAGACTGGGTCTCCACCATGTTTTAGGGTCTTTTACCTCATTGGTTCAGTTTTGTGCTCATCTGTGTTTTCAGGAACAAGATTCTTATAAAACAAACTAGCCACACATAGACGGGGAGTCGGGAACAAAGACCCAAATACTTACTTTAGGATCTGACAGAGTACAGAATTGGCCGTAAAGTCATGTTATGCACGTTTGAAGCTGTTGTATTTAGCAGTACCTCGTTTTGACCACACGGAGGCAGATAGCTGCCAAGTTGATAAGAGCCACTGATGATGCTGCACTAATGAGTCGGGCAAGTCCGGCCCGTCTGACAATCCCACTTTACCCCACTAGAGGGACCTTTCTATATGTCTTACCTGAAGAAGTGCATCACACAAACGTTCATCAGACGTAATGCCCACATCTGGTCAGGAGCAGCGTTGCTGCAGAGTGGCTAAGATTTGACAAAATGAAACATGTCTAGCGCGTCTTGCTTTTAAAAGTTGACACAATTTTAAAAAAATGTGTGAATGAAATATCTGCATCATGTTTTTTCATGAAAATAGAACAGGAATGCAGTACAGCAGCTCCTGTCAAAACGTCCTCACACCTCTGTTCATACTAGGTGTTTTTTGGGGGGCGGAGCAGACTTATAGTTCTCAAGACCAGTCTCGAGACCACTTTTTTGTGGTCTTGGTCTTGTCTCGGCCTCGGGTCTCGGTCTCACCATGTCTCGGACTCGGATCATTGAGAAGCCGTTGCACACACCAAAGTGACAGAATCTTGTCACCAGTTCTTCCTCTTGTTAATGTACAGTTTTGTTAACGATTTGTATTTTGCATTTGATTTAATATTTTGGTGCATCTGCATGTGTGTCTGTATTTAATTAGAGTGTTGTGTTTATAATGGCCATGTTTGAATAAATATATGGTATCATTGACTTTTGAATAATATTTGCATATCGTTGTCATTGATTAAGCATTAGGTCTATTTCAGTGATGCTGATATACAGGGTAATGTGGCTACTATAATGGTAATTAATGCAAGTTCAAGTCGATAATTGTGTGTATCTTTAATTTAAAATTCTCGTTTCATCTACAAATTAAGTGTAATTTAAATCAGTAACATTTACTGTTCAATAGACTTTTCTGAGGTGGAGGGTGGTGTTGGAGGCGTGTTAGTTTGTTAGATGACTTGGGCACTAGTTAATAGTCATGCCAATCCTTAAAAGCACTCCAGTCCATCCTCAGATAGTGTATAAATAGCTGTAGTGCAATTGCCACACATATTTGATCTCAGCTAATTGATGAAAACATTTATAGTGAGTTTACACATAAGACATTCACTGTCTCTGTTGTATTGTGCTGCATTTGAATACAACCTCATATGTAAACTAAGCAGCTGAACCCAGGCGTTTATGTTCTACAACTGACGAAAGATGACAAAATTATTAGGTTTATATCCCAGAAACCAAGTAAACTCTTCACGTTTGCCCATCACGACGGCGTTTCCTCCTCAAGATTGTGTTTCTTCGTCACAATCGGTTTTCTGCTTCATGACCGCATTTCCACGTTTACTCATCACGACAGCGTTTTCTTGTTTCCTTGTGATGACCACGTTTTCTCCAAATGATTGTGTCTCCTCCTCCTGAACCCCCTGCTCTCCCTGCAGTCTCCAAACTACCAGGTGAAAAAGCGCCGCTGTAAACATCTGAAGTCCAAACTGAATCATATCAATGTAATGACTTTGCCAGTGATTTGCCATGCATTTTTCATTTAATAAAAACATTTATTCAGCACTTTTTTAAACACAATGACAGGCTCTTTCAAAAATGGCTGCTGATGGCAGGTTTTTACAGACATTTATGCTTTTTAAAGCTACTTTGTGGAGGACTTAGTGATGGCATCATCACTTAGGCCTAATGGCATAGTTGCTGCAGTGCAGAGTGCGATGGTCGCCCTGACATCCACTGACAATTTGTGTACTTATGTTTTTGACATTAACATCATCCATTCATCCATTAAATTAATGTTCTGGGGTTAAATCAACCCAAGGTTTTTGCTTTTAGTTTAGATGGTAAGGAGTGGACACTTTTGTTGGGAACAAACACAAGAAAGTCAGAGACAGTCTTTACTCTGAAGGGAATATTGACTTAGAGAAAAATGGCGGTTAGTGCCAGCCTGGGTATTGGAGCTTCATCTTGTCATCATGCAAACTTCCGGACTGAAGCCAGCGGGGAAGTAAGAAAGATTGTAGTTCCTCTACTGACCACTATGTTCTGGGTCCTGATCAGCGGTGTCCCTGTTGAGCACCCGGGTCCTTGTCTGGACCTGCGGTTTCCCTGCTGACCACTGGTTCCTGGATCCATTGAGCTCCATCTTAAAATGTCCAACTTGACAGCAGAAACGAACATATTTACAGTCTGGTATAAAGAGTGTTTTGGTTTCCGTTGTTAGATTTCCCATACATGATAACTGTATGTTGGGTGTTTTTCTTCCTTTTTTTCTACCACACCAGGTTATAGTTATATAAAACATAAAATGTAAGCATAATTAAGGGTGTGGACTTTTGATTGATGGACAGCAGGGCTAATGGGTGGCTGTCATGGCTTTTGATAATAAGTGCTGTTTTGACTTCTGAGCTGTGAATAAAGACTTAACAGAACATAATTATTCATATTTCAAAGATAAAATGTTCAGTTGTGTGGATTTTCCAACCAGAGCACAGTGACTGGTACTTGGTTGTGGGTTGGTCTAGAACAGGGGTCGGCAACCCAAAATGTTGAAAGAGCCGTATTGGACCAAAAACACAAAAAACAAATATGTCTGGAGCCGCAAAAAAAGTCTTGTATAAACCTTAGAATGAAGACAAATGGCGAAAGGTGAAATGTTGAGAAAAAAAGTCGAAATGCCGAAATGTTGAGAAAAAAGTCGAAATTTTGAGAAAAAAGTCAAAATTTCAAGAAATGTCGATATTAATGTTGAAGTACAATCTCAAGAAAAAAGTCAAAATGTCGAAATGTCGAGAAAAAAGTCGAAATTTCGTGAAAAAAGTCGAAATGTCAAGATTAAAAAGGAAAGGAAAAAGGATGAAAAAAAGAGAAAAAAAAAGGGAAAAAAAGAAAAAAAGAAGAAAAAAAGAGAAAAAAGGAAAAAAAAGAGAAAAAAAAGAAGAAAAAAAGGAAAAAAAAGGTCAAACATTTTCGAAAAAGCTCCAGGAGCCACTAGGGCGGCGCTAAAGAGCCACATGCGGCCACGGGCTGCCGCGGGTTGCCGACCCCTGGTCTAGAAGAGTCCGAGGATGAATCTTAGCGAACAGGAGTCAGCTTGTTTATCAGTCATTAGGGAGATGCCACGAAAACCATATTGGAAATGGGAGTTCCCATTGCCAGTGTTGGACTTTAGCTCCTCTGGTGTAGACTGACTGAAGGTGCTGAGGGCCACAGCGGATCATTTACTGCCGTACATGTAGGCAAGGGGGGGGGTGTCCATTTCTTATTGTGTAGTTAATCACAAGCTCCAAGATACACTGAAGCTCTAGACACCACAACACATCCTGGCGTGCAGGGTCTCCGCAACTTAAAAGCTGTTATGTACACAAGCTGTTTTTTCCTCTTTGGTTTTTTCACAGTGATTTTCACGACACAGACTACAAGGCGGCAGCAACCACGCTTTGACACAGGTGAATGTTTTCCCGCTCCAGATTGCTTTTCAGGCCGTGGTTTTGAACTGTTCGGCCTGTATGGAGTGTCTCCTCAGCAGCATCCTTCTGGTCACTTCTTTGGGCTGTCCAGGTGGAGCACAGGGGAGGAAATGCTTCTGGCCAGACTCTCTCTCAGAGAAACTGCTTCCGCTGCCAGAGCTCTGGCTGTAGACATTGAGGATGGGTGTGTTGGTCAGAGGTGGCAGAGATCTAGGCCTGGCCTGGAGGTTACGGTCCAGTAAGAGGGTGCCAGAGGCTCTGCATTCGTATCCGTGCAGGATTCTCTTGTTTTTGGCTAACAGTGATTCCTTTAATCCCAGCGTGCTGGCGCAGCGTAACGGTGCCAACCTCTTGGCATTAATTGGGTCTCTGGTTCTGTGTTCTTCAGGGATATTTGGGATCCCTCGTGCTAGCTGTGGGTCGGAGCTGTAGATGCCTTCACGGAGTTCCCGCCTCTGGATCACACTTTGGAGGCTCGATGAGGCCATGCTGTGAAATTGTGTGCCAAGGTTTTTGGTGCCAGAAGTACATGAAGAAGAGGTGACTGAATCTGGACCAAGGACATCAGAATGCAGATTGGGGTGGGATGCAGAGTGGGATAATAGCATACCTGCTAAGGGTGTGTTTCGTGGAGCATCTTTGTGGTGATCAGCATTTCTATCTCCCCGTGTAACTTCATCCCCAGCTAACCTACTTTCCCAAATTCTGAAGCCGTCAAAGTTTGTGTTGCTGACCCCATCCAGTTTGGGACCTTTCAAGGAGACATCCTCAGTCTGTTTCAGAGTTGCATGAGGCTGCTGGGATTGCAGGGACGGCGGGATCTTTAACCAAGGCTCAGAGTTCAGCCTCAGCAGGGGTTGCTGTTGTCCGTTGTGTGTGGATTGTCCAAGCCCTCTTAACCGAGACGGGGAGCACGGATGGGAGCTAACGCCACAGATTTGTCCTTCTTTAAAAGAAAAGACACTTCTGGGGGGGCATAAAGAGGAGGAGGTGTTCTGAGGTGAGGTGATGAGCTGAATGTCAGATGGAGATGCAGGAGACGGTGGTGTAATTTTGTCACTGTGATCCATGGGAGGCATGTTAAGGTACTGCATGGCTTGCAGTTTTGCAGCTGGGAACTGGTCAGTGGTTATGATGATTACCTCCTTCCCCTTGGCCTTGCATGTGTCCAGCAACAGCTTCAGCACCTTCCAGTCTCCTGCCATGACGGCATAGGCCAAAGCAGACGTTCCACACTGGTCCTCCAAGCTGAGGTCCGCCCCGCTGGCCAGGAGCAGAGACACCACCTCCGGACCAGCCTGCTCCCGGCAGGCGTGCATCAGCACAGAGCGCCCATCCTTGTCCTGGATGTTAGGATCGGCTCCTTTCTCTAGAAGAAACTGGATAAGTTTCACCAGACTAGCGCTCTGGGAGTCGACGTGTTTGGTCCTGCAGGCCACCATTAGGGGTGTCTGGCCTTGGCTGTTACTCTCATTGATGTAAGCCCCACCCTCCAACAGCAGCCGCGTGAGCCGCAGTCGACGAAGGAACACTGCTCTTAGCAATGGATTCCCGGAGTCCATAGAAACACCAAGATTGCAGGCCTCTCCTTCCATACCTCTTGGGTTCCGATGTAGATCTTAGAGATGTTGTTGGACAGATTTCTGTGGATACAAAGAAAACATTTTTTGAAGACCAGGAATGTTTATGAACTATATTCAAAGATAGGCAACACCAATCAAAGGTTGTGCAACCAGCACTTATGCTTCCACAGGTCAAATGTCAAACATTCAATACAACAGCTGTCCACAACCTACACTCTGGGGGAGCGCAAAAGTTTGGAAAGCGGAAGAGAGGTGTCCGGCAATGGCTGACGAAACTGTATGCTCAACATAAACATTGTTTATGTTATGTTTATGTAATGATTGCTGGGGGGTCATGTTCTGGGTCTCTGGAAATATCCTAGAGACAACTTCTGTTATAAATAAAACTGAATTGAATTGAATTGAATTCAACTGGGCTCCGCTGCCCTCGATGATCCTGGTGAACGTCCAGTCCCTCAGGAATAAAATGGACGAATTCCAGGGAAATGTCGGCTGCCAGAAAGATTTTAAAGACTGCTGTGTGATGGCGCTAAGAGAGACCTGGTTATCCAAGCGTGATCAGGACGGACAAATGTTAGTCAGCGACTTTGGAACTCCACACCGACCGTATCAGGATCATAATGCTGAGGTGACGCAGAAAACACAGAGGAGGGGTCTGCCTCTACATTAACCCTAGATACTGTACCTCTGTGACTTTGAGAGAGCAAATCTGCACTCCTCACTTGGAACTCAGTAACCTTGTGCCCCTTTTACTGCCCCAGGAGTTTCCCCAGCTTTTTATCACTCTTTTGTATGTTCACTCCAAGGCTTGTGCATCCTCTGCTTATAAAACTAATTTTGATGTTGTGCAGAGGCTCCAGTCTATCACACCTGATGCTCTGAATTTCGTTTTAGGTGATTCTAACCATTTTTCTCTTAAAAAGACAGCTCCAAGTTTCACCCAGTATGTAACTTGTCACACTAGGTGGGATAAAACCCTGGACCTCTGCTATGGGTCAGTGAAGGAGGAATATAAATATCTTGCTTTGCCTCCTTTGGGAAATGGAGACCATAATTGTGTCCATCTCTTACCCACCTACAAAACTGTTTTGAAGAGGGAAAGAGTTCAAACAAAGGAATCAATGTGCAATGCCTGCAGGACTGTTTTGATATCACTGACTGGAACATGTTTATAGAGGTATGTGATTGGAATTTAGATGAGTTGGCAGATGTATCATGCTCCTATGTGACCTTCTGCAGATATATACGATTTTACCAGACAAGAGGTCAGGATTTTCCCCAACAATAGGCCCAAGGGTTACCAAATGCTTTGCTTTCCAATCTGGGTCTGTGTCTGCTGTGCACACAGCTACAAAGGAGCTGAAAACTAGTATTTTAAAAGCAAAACAAGACCATAAAACAAAACTGGAAAACAAAATGGCTGCAAATAATCTAGGTTGTTGTCCCTGTTCCAAACACTAAACGTCCAAAAAATCTGATTGACTTTAGACCTGTTGCTTTGACATCGATTGTGATGAAATCTTTTGAAAAACTGGTGAGGTCTGAAATCATAAGGAAGACAGAGAATGATTTAGATCCTCTTCAGTTTGCTTACAGACCACCCTGTGGAGTCGAGAATGCCACTGTCACTTTAACAAATCTGCTTTTTAAACACCTTGAAGGGAAGGGAACACAGGCTAGATTTTTATTTGTTGATTTTTCATTTGCTTTTAATACCATTCAACCCCACATTTTAATTGGGAGGCTTTTAGAACATTTTAAATTAAGTCTTAATTTTGTGGGTTGGATTTTAGATTATTTATCAAATAGAACACAGAGAGTGAGAGTGACTAACACTGTCTGAACAAGTGTGTTCCTCAACTTGTTCTCCACAAGGATGTGTTTCGTCACCTCTGTTGTTCATCTTTACACAAATATGTGTTACAGCAGAAGGGAGGATAGATTCATTTTAAAACACGCAGATGACTGTTTTTGTCAGTTTGCTAAAGGACAATGAAACCTCTCACGGTCAAATCATACGTGACTCTGTCTGAACCAAATAGTGAAATGGTCCAGTAAGATGACGAGAGAGCAGCAGATGAATCTGTTTCCAATGAATGCTGTTTTCCAGACAGATACAAAGGCTGTCTGGATCCATTTTAAAAGACAACTCTCATCCACTACACGACCACTTCCAGCTACATCAGTCAGGAAGCAGATATAGATTACCAAAATGTAAAACAAAACATTTTAAACATAGTTTTTTACCTACTACTGCTATAACCCTCCTAGATAAACAGATAAGATTTTAGCCTTTTATGTTGTGATTATGGTTTATGTTTATGTTGTATGTATGTACTGATGGTTTCTTGTTGCTGGACTTGCTAGACCACTTTATTGCAAGGCAAATTTACCTTTGGGTACAATAAAGTTGAACTGAACTGAACATTTGTGGGGGAACTGTCTGAGACTTAAAGGGCATGAAAATTGGGGTCTCCATGTGGGATCTTCTTTGGTTTCCAAGTCGACCCCGTGTTCACTGCTGGCAGTGGATATAATCAGGTACACGAGTTCCATTGGGGTTTATCTCATACACCAGACGCATTTGGGTGTTGATGCTACAACACCCACAACACATCACCCCCGGTCATACCCTCATCTGCAGTATACTTACTATACCAGTTCAACACAGAAGTCCTCCATACCAGCATCTAATGCTGCATGCGAGGACTTTGCAGATCACTTCAGAAATAAGATCAACGCTATTAGATCCGGCCTTTTATCCCAACAAAATGTTGATTTTAACAGATCTGAAGTGTTGCTTTTATATAAGGAAACACTAAGAGTTTTGTCCTGGCTGATGCAAAGATGCTTGGTTGAGTTTTCACTCAACTGAACCCAACAACCTGCCTTTTAGATCCCATTCCCACATCAATTTTAAAATCATTTTATGGTTTCTTTGAGTATGAGCTTTTAAACATAGTAAATTGCTTTCTTCAGACAGGCATTTTCCCTTCTGCCGGTAAAACGGCAGTGGTGAAGCCCCTTTGGAAGAAGTGCAATTTAGATCACAACATCCTTGATAACTACTGACCTGTATCCAACTTACCATTCTTAAGAAAAATCATGGAAAAAAAATAGTTTTTATCCAATTAAATACATTTTAATAAATACAATATTTTGGAGAAATATCAGTCTGGTTTTAGGACAAACCACTGTACAGACACAGCCCTTTTAAAGATTGTTAATGATCTCAGATCCAATATGGATTCATGGAAGCTTTCAATCCTGGTGTTACTGGATCACATTTTATTAAATAGACTTAAAAGTCTGGTGGGTGTCTCTGGCACTGTTAGAATGGTTTTACTCCTATCTCACTGATCAATGACTTTCTTTGTAATTATGGAGACATGCTCCTCAAGATTCTATAAAGTAAATTATGGGGTTCCCCAAGGATCAATTTTAGGCCCATTACTTTTTAATTTATGCATTTTGCCCCTTTGGGGTGTCATCAGGAGACATGGCGTTGATTTTCACTGCAATGCTGATGATACACAACTTTGCATCGCTGTGTCTCCTGATGACATAGAACCAATTAATGTTCTTTTAGACTGTATTTTAGCCATTAAGTCATGGATGGCAGATAACTTCTTATAGCTTAACCAGGACAAAACTGAAGTCTTAATTATCAGTCCTGAAAACAAGAGAGATCATTTTAACAAAACTGTAACATTTTAAATCTTCTAAGTGTGTGAGAAATCTGGATGTTCTTTTTGACTGTGAGCTGGGTTTTGTTTCAAATATTAGAAATGTAGCAAAGACAGGATTTTATCATTTTAAAAACATCGCCAGAGTCCGCCCATTTCTCTCTCATGCCAGCACGGAGGTGTTGATGCATGCTTTTATTTCTAGTAGAATAGACTAGATAGACAGATCTTTAGCGGATTTGTAAGATCTCCTGTAGAGGTCTGAATTTTCTCTTGTAAAGGTCTGGAGGGTCTCCTGTAGTGGGTTTGTGGGCCATCACACAGTCAGAGTTCAGGGGGCCTGGGCGTTCCAGCGAGACAGATCAGGAGGCCTCCCACGGGACCGGGAAGGCTGGCAAGACAGCTCAGGGGGCCGCTCTCGGGGCCGTTTCGGGTGCGTCCACCACTGGATCAAGGACAGGCTGGGGTGCACCCAGGACCACCTTGGGAACCTCTGGAACAAGGACAGGAAGGGGCCGTCGCGGCCGCCATCTGCCTTGAGCCTGAACACACTTGGGCCCGCTTCGAGCCAGGCGTGTTCCCCAGGAGAGGGACTCCTCTTTCTCCATGTGGCGCCTAGTCTTTTCTACGATGGAGTATTAGGGCCAAACTAAGACAAAAAAAATTGGAAATTACGAGAATAAAGTCATAATATAATGAGAATAAAGTCGTAAAATTACGAGAATAAAGTCGTAATGTTGTGAGAATAAAGTCGTAATAGAATACAGTCATAATATTATGAGAATAAAGTCGTAATATTACGAGAATAAAGTCGTAAAATTACGAGAATAAAGTCGTAACATTACGAGAATAAAGTCGTAATCTTGCGAGAATAAAGTTGTAATAGAATAAAGTCGTAATATTATGAGAATAAAGTCGTAATATTATGAGAATAAAGTCGTAATATTACGAGAATAAAGTCGTAAAATTCCGAGAATAAAGTCGTAAAATTCCGAGAATATAGTTGTGACATTACGAGAATAAAGTCGTAATGAATAAAGTGGTAATTTATGAGAATAAAGTCGTAAAATTCCGAGAATAAAGTTGTGACATTACGAGAATAAAGTCGTAATGAATAAAGTGGTAATTTATGAGAATAAAGTCGTAAAATTCCGAGAATATAGTTGTGACATTACGAGAATAAAGTTGTAATGAATAAAGTGGTAATTTATGAGAATAAAGTCGTAAAATTCCGAGAATAAAGTTGTGACATTACGAGAATAAAGTCGTAATGAATAAAGTGGTAATTTATGAGAATAAAGTCATAATATTATGAAAATAAAGTGGTAATTTATGAGAACTCTAACAGGAAGAGCAGTCTTCTCCCTGTGTTAAAATGAAGAATATTGAGCATCTTGTGAAGTTATATTTATAATATATTACAACTTTATTCTCGTAATATTACAACTTTATTCTTGTAATATTACAACTTTATTCTCGTAATATTATGACTTTATTCTCATAATTTTACGACTTTATTCTCATTACATTATGACTTTATTCTCGTAATTTCCTTTTTTTTGTTTTTTTGTTTGGCCCTAATACTCCGTCGTACTTTTCTGCCTCCTGGCGAAACTACTCCCAAATAGTAATCTACTCTCCTGCTGGGTCAATGCTGGCTGGTCCGTTGTGTCACGAGTTGGTAGATGAGGACCCAAACGCAGGAGAGACCAGGAGGCAGGAGTTCCAAAAAAAGGTGATTTAATATGGAAAAACCAAACTAAAAGTGCTGCAGAGCAGGGTTAACAAAAACACGAGAGCAAAAATCGAAAAACCTGACAGGACACACGGAGGGTGGAACAGCAGGGAGCAAGGGAAAGACAAAACCAGATATACACAGAAGGGTTAACAGGACACAGGTGCAGGCCAGGACAGTGCAGATCAGGGCAGATGGGAACAAGGGAAGTCAAAACAGAACTGAAACACAAAGACATGGGTTTCAAAATAAAACAGGAACTGAATAACCAAACTCTGACAGTCTGAAAAAGATCTCCTGTAGCAAGTTTGTAGGATCTCCTGTAGAGGTCGGAAGGATCTCGTGAAGCGGTTAGAAGCGGTGCTGTGAAGAGGATGTTCAGGGTTGTCTGTGATATTCTTTATTTTATGAAGTATGTTCCTTCAATCATCACCAGAGGGTCCAAAACAGAACCAACCTTCCTCAACAGTTTGTTCAGTTTCTTTCAGTCTCTGGTTCATCACTGATACACCACACAACTGAAGAGTAATCTGAGTATTTCTGCAGATGACAGGACTTGTGCACGACTTGTGCTGGAAGTCTGAAGTGGTGAGAGTACAGTACCCTGTGCTGCTGACTGCCTGGTCAGAGACACAACCATTCTGTCTCACCAACTGTGGTCTGTTTTTCAGGTAGTCAGTAATACAGGTGATTGTGGAGGTGTCCACCTGTGTCTTCTGGAGCCTGAATGTTGTTTACTGTACTGGAGATGTCAAAGAACATGATCCTCACAATGCTGCTGCTTTGTCGAGATGACTGTGGGTTCGTTGCAGCAGGTGTATGATGGCATCTTCAACTCCAACCCCATGATGTCAAACTGCAGGTGGGTCAAAAAAGTCTCTCCAGGATATTCATGACATGTGAAATTCTTCAGTTTCTTCATATTCTTTTCTTCCCAGCATTTGGATACAAGTTTATCTTGGTTTCATCTGTTCAAAGAATCCATGACATTGCAGGCTTTTAAAAATGTTTTCTGGTAAAGTCTAATCTGTCTTCCCGGTTCTTCAGAGTTACATCTGCTCCATTAACATTCACAGCCGTGATGCGTCCACCTTCTTGACCTTCTTTTTTTTTTTTAATCAAAGAAACAATCATGCCCTTTAGCTGTCATCTATTGTCTTCCAGGACGACTTTTTTTTTCCTTTCTTTTTTACCTTGTCTGCACACATATTAATGGTTGATACCATGCTGGTAAAAATATACCAGGGGGTGACATCCACTGCTAAACCAGGCTGCAAGAACAAGAACACACGGAGGCACACGTCAAGGACTGGAAATCTGCAACAAAAACCACAAACGAAACACGAAGCCGACACGGAGCCGACCAAAACACGGGCAGCAATCGACCCAAATCTCGAGATCTGATCACAGTCTGATATAGTATAGTAATAATATCAATAAATTATTAAATGTTGTTGTCCTGCCAATGGAGGCCCAAATCCTCCATGGCAGGACCCTTCCATACCGCATTCTCACAGACAAAGACGCACAATCACGCACCGTTTCCCCCTCCCCGGGGGGGCCAGCACCGCCAGAAAGCACCTCAGGCTGCACAGCGAGCCCCGCCAGGCCCGGGTATCCCAGGCCGGCGAGGGAACGCGGGTGATGTGGGCCCCCCTCCCGACCCTGGTGTTGAGTACATGTAATTAATGCAATAAAAACAGGGAGGGGGAGGTCAGGGTATCATACTGACAATGATCCCCCCCCTCCAGAACTAAGCATCCTTGTTAAATGTATTTATTAAATGTTGAATGTGCAGTGTCTACAGTGTTATTAAAACCGTGAGGCAGGGAGTACCGGGCCACGTGGGTCTTCCAGGACTTCTGATGTTTCTGAGGTCATCAGAGCTTTCTTTTTAATAATGTACCAAACCAATGGTTTGGCCCCAGCTTAGAATTTTGCCCACTTATATAAATATATAAAGAAAAGTTTTTCAGCCTGTCAAGCTATAACGAGGGGGAAATTTCATATTTTTGTGTAACTTCTTAAATTAAAGCTGAAATTTTGCACTTTGATCACATTTTGACTGTTTGATTTCCTTTCAAATCCATTGTGTTGGTGTATAGAAACAAGAATCATAAAAAAGCTGTCATTATCCAAATGCTGTAAGCGAGCCCGAGCTGGAAACTCACATTCACATCAGCAGTTTATTTTCTGCAGAAACAGCAGCAGTCACTTTAAACCAGCCTTTGTGCCGATCTCGTATGTCCTTGGGTTTTTTTCCATCTCGTTCGATGAGATCTCAGACGGTAATGCAACGTTTCCCGTTTAAGTCACACAATCACTGTAAAGAACTGCATCTCTATAGAAAATATAATCTCATTAAAACTGAAATATCTGAGATACAAACATTTGTTAGAAAGTTTATGGGATTTCTTTTGTCTGTTTTTCAATTGTTTTGTCCAGAAGTGACAAAATGTAGTAATTAAACAATAAAACATTAAAATATGATGAACATTTGTTGATATTAAATGTTTAAATGCATCATGTTTGCTGAGTCACGAAATCTGCATCTACACATATGGCCATAAATGCACAGCTGTTTTTAAGTATAAAGCAGGTTTGAATTCTTAAATGCTGTTTTACATTTTTTTTTTTTACTCAAATTTTTATCTCATCTGATGTTCCCGCAGAGGTCTTGTGGTCCAACCCTTTAAACTCCACCCTTTTCTCAGGTGTATAGTCTTAGATGACATGTACTGGGGGGAAGAGGTTCCTCCTGTTGGGAAGACTGACAACTGCCTTGAATATTTTGTCAATTTTCTTTTCCTTAATGAGGGGATTTATGTGTGACAGGATTAAGATTATCTGAAGCGTGGATGATTGTATCTTGTTGAAGAGCTAACAGGTCTCATCCACTCTTTGGTCTCCAGTACTTTGATCCTGGATTTCTGTCTGTCTGACTATTGTTATATCTTCACTCAATTTGGGGTTATGCACATCTTTTTACTCACAGGCACTTTCTCTTCAATTATTCTGCAGCCATGTGCAAATCTTATGTTTGTTTGAGTAAACAAATAATACACATCATCTGATCATGAGGCAACAGAGCAAAATACCAAGTCAACACTGTGCTCGAGTCGTTATTTATCTAATAAAATAATAAATGTTTTTAAAAAAACAACAAGAAAAACATGGGCAATATCAAGTATTCCTACTCTCCTACAAAAGATTTAAGAGGGTAAGTTAGTTTTTTAAAAGCAGATGATTTGTCAGTTTTCTGGTATGGAGCATTCAAGTGTGTGTTAATACAATGCCAAGAAGGAAAGACATCAGCAATAGCCTTAGAGAAGCAACTGTTGCAAATGTTTCCAAGATAAAACCTCTTCTGTCTAAAAAGAACATGGATACAATACTGAGTTTCAGGAACCTGCATCTGAACAACCAGCAGACTTCAATCAATCAATCAATCAATCAATCAATCAATCAATCAATCAATCAATCAATCAATCAATCAATCAATCAATCAATCAATCAATCAATCAATCAATCAATCAATCAATCAATCAATCAATCAATCAATCAATCAATCAATCAATCAATCAATCAACCAATCAATCAATCAATCAATCAATCAATCAATCAATCAATCAATCAATCAATCAATCAATAACTTTTATTTGTCCCCAATGGGGCAATTAATCATGCAGCAATATGTAGACATATACACATAGTAAAAAAAAAAGGACAACGACTTTAAATCTAAAAATCTAAAAATCCAAGCCCCACAACAGCTACCTTTTCCTCATGGAATTGAGAAGGGAGATGGCAGAAGGTACAAAAGAATGTTTATGTCTGTTGGTTTTGAGAAGTGGAAGTCTGAGCAATGTACCCGATGGAAGAAACTGAAATTCTTGGTGTAGAGGATGGGAACAGTCTGATAGGATAGTTTTTGCTTTCCTATACAGCTGTTTGTTATACAGGTCCTGTAGAGTCACCCGAGCAGAGCCAATTATTTTGCTACAGACATTAAACACCTTGGTAAGAACAGTTTTCTGCTTTACCCTTAGTGATGAAAACCAACAAATGAAAGAAAAAGTTAAAACAGACTCAATGAAAGAGCGATAAAACATGGACATCAAGGATGAATCGACATGGAATTTGGACAGTTTTCTAAGACAGTACAGACGCTGCTGACTTTTCTTGTAAATTAAGTTGGTCTTACTCTCAAACGTCAGCTTATTGTCTATTATAGTTCCCAGATATTTATAGGACTCTACAATTTCTACATCTTGTCCGTTGATCACTGTCCTATCCGGAGAGGGCTGAGAACGTCTAAAATCAATACACATGTCCTTTGTCTTTGATACATTAAGAGTTAAAAAAGAATCCTGGCACCACTTAAGAAAATAATCAACTACAGGGCCATGGGAGTTATCAGTGCTGTTCAACAGACTCACAATGACGGTATCATCTGCAAACTTCAATATATGATGGTTTAAAAATGTGCTACAGCAGTTGTTAGTGTATAATATGTACAGCAGAGGAGAAAGGACACATCCTTGTGGTGAGCCAGTAGATATAAAAGATCGGTCAGAAAGTTGTCCATTTACTCTCACTCTCTGAGTTCTGCACGTCAGGAAATCCAAAATCCAGCCAACAATGCTACCATCAAGACTAAAGTTGTCAATTAGTCTCTGAATCAACAGATGAGGCTGAATAGTATTGAAGGCGGATGAGAAGTCGATGTACAGCAGTCTGACATGGTTGTTAGAGACCTCGAGGTGCTTATAGATGTAATTTAGCAGAGTTAAGGTGGCATCTTGGACCCCCCTACTGGTCCTATAGGCAAACTGCATTGGGTCAAGCAGATGCTCAGTCTTGTTCAGAAGTTCAGTTTTAACCAGTTTTTCGGATGACTTCATGACTAAAGAGGTTAAAGCTATAGGCCTGAAGTCGTTTAAAGATTTAGGGTGTTTAGATTTAGGAGCAGGAACTATGGTAGCCAGTTTCCACAAGTTAGGAACCTTCTGTTGGAAAAGAGACAGATTAAAAATATATGTAAAAATATAACCTAATTGCTCTGCGCAATTAGAGAGCATTCGACCGCTGATGTTGTCCGGACCAACACTTGTTCTGGTTTTACAGTGTTTAAAAGTTTGAACAACCGTATGCACATCAAAGGCAGGCGCGTCCAGATGACTTGACTCCGAAAGAGTGTTTTTCAGTGTAGTTATTTCATTGTTAAAATCCTGCACATCAAACCTTGAATAAAATTTGTTGAGCTCCTGCGCCAAAGTAAAATCTGAAGTAAACCCATCTAATAATAAGATTTTCTTAGCATTATCAGACAACCCTGGACTTCTGGATCAATGTCCTGTGAACAGATGAGACCAATGTGTCTGTTCTTCATGTCCAGAACCATGTTTGAAGGAAACCAGCAGAATCACTTCAGACCCACTGTCAAGCACGGTGGTGGAGGGATGATGGAGGGATGATGAAACATAGCAGCAAATAGAGACAGCTTGGTTTCTTTGAAAAGGTGCTGCTGCTCCAGGAAGCGTTTGAGTAGCAATTTCTACAGTTGTACCTGGTTTACAGTCAATTACCGTCTTTCTCTAGTTAAAAACAGATTTAATGTACAAAACTGAATCTGCCGTTTTATCCTTGTACTCTCACACTGCTGTGATGCTGCTTTTGGTTTTTTGTTTTACAGAAAATGAACAGAAAAACTCCAACTGAAACATGATTAAGTCAACACTCATCCTTCATGAGAGCCCACTGACACCACTGTGTGTGTGTGTATGTGTGCCTGTGTGTGTGTGTGTGTGTGCGTGCGTGCGTGCGTGCGTGCGTGCGTGCGTGCGTGCGTGCGTGCGTGCGTGCGTGTGTGCGTGCGTGCATGTGTTGTTGGTGGTTTGTTCACGACACATGTTGGAGCCGCTCTTAATGCATTTGCTACAGTCAGTGATGATGAAAACAGCATTACGCAACATGGTTAAACACTACATTTAAAAAACCTCTGAATTGAGCACCATCCATGGATGATGCTCAATTCAGAGGTTAAGGTAAAAAAAGAAAAATCCTATCTGGAGTTATTGAACTGTATCTCAGTAAAACATCATAAAAGAGAGAATTTAAGTTTTAAACACTGTGAATAATTGTTGGTGTGTGTCTGTCCCACTCACCAGCCTTCAGCCCGCTTCAGTCTTCTCCTAAAGACATTTACTCTCCTGTTGCAGAGCAGCGACTGACTGATGCGATCATGTGTGCATGAGAGAGAGAGAGAGAGAGAGAGAGAGAGAGAGAGAGAGAGAGAGAGAGAGAAATAGAGAGAGAGAGAGAGAGAGAGAGAGAGAGAGAGAAGAGAGAAGTGAGAGTAAACAACAGCAGTCAAGGTTTCTCAGAAAGTGATGGAGGGGAGTTGTCAGGGTTGTTGTCAGGCAGGTCTAAGAGACAGTTTAATCCATCACAGCAGCAGCTTGGGAGAGTCAGAGAAGCAGAACAGGGAAGGTTCATGCTCATGAACGCGCAAGGTGAAACACTATAGCAACCCGGCGCTGTGCCGCGTCTGATTTGTCTTTTCATTAAAGGCAGTCTGATTCAGCAGGGGCTTTTTAAACCTACAACAAGCCGTGCAGGACTTTCTTCAGTTGCATGCAGACAGGAGAACAATTTCATTCACCTTATCAATGACATCCCCATGACAACCATCAAGGAGGCTGAATGGCGGCACATGTTGTGCTGGAGAAACTGCTCTGTGTGTTTGTGTGTGTGGGAGTGTGTATGCACTTGTGTGAGCTTCAACACTTCTTTGTGTTCATTTTTTTTGATATCAAGAACAAATCATGTGTAAATGCTCAGGAGTTAAGATATTAAAATAAGAAATATAGACTCCTAAACTGTACACGGAAGAAAAACTGGACAAATCCTCTGTGACATCATCCAGAGGTTTTCTAAGGGGAATGAACAGGTCAGGGGAGCCGACAGGAACACCCCCACTTTATTTTAATCTGTGAATTAACTTGTGCTTACTATGATGGTGATTAATTTTACTTTACATTCATTCTTGTCAGATCCATTCCAACATCCTCATTTCAAGCGTCACTTCTGACACGACAGCTGACATCGCTGGTGCCAGAACTGAGTGGAGGGCCGAGAGGGCTTTGCAGGGTCATGGGTCCGTTTAGCATTTCACTAGATAAGGTACTTAAAAATTAAACTCCCACAAAGTTGCGATGGATGTTAAATCTAACTATGGAGAAAAAAAACATTGTTTTTTTTGTACAAAACTGTAAATATGTTTATTTCAGCTGGAAAGTTTAACATTTTAACCTGGAAGATGGGGATTAACTCACTGCTGGATCCAGACCCTGGTGGTCAGTAGACAACCAACAGGTCTGGATCTGGATCCTAGTGGTTTGTAGAGGAACTGCTAGTCTGGATCTGGAACAGATGCAAAACACTTTTATGACTACAACTGCAAAAATGTGCAAATATATGCATTCTTTTTCACTAGAATTATAAAACCATGTGAAGATGTAAATCTCATCTATAAATCTGAGATTAATATCTCTATCAGAATAAATACATGTTGAACTTTTAAAAAACTACCATTGAAACTTCCTAAACATGACATAAAGGAGCTGTATGAACAGTGCTACTTGGTTTCTTTGGTAAGTATTGCTCCTCTGCATCCTCTGCCAAGACTATTACTTACCCAAATGTTACAGTAATTATCCAGACTTCAGTGCAGAGCTTTTATCCCTCTACTGTAGTCATAGAAACAATAAATGTCATTGCTGTGCACAAGTCCACCAGCAGATGTCAGGGTCTCTGAGTAGAATTGTTTGGATAAGCAGTGGAAGTGATCCAATTAAAGACAGCGTCACACAGATGACCCCTGGGAGATAAAACTGTAAAATAAGTTTTATCTAATCTAATAAAATAAAATAAGCTCTGCACAGAGGACTTTTGAGAAAATTCAGCTTGATCTGGTCAGTGATTCAGGCATGTTTGGAGAAGATTTATTTCTGACATTTGGGATCATAATTTTGTTGAGTGTAAAACCATCGTCAGCAGCTGAAATGTAACTGGACAAACTACCCTTACTGTAAAAGTGTTCATCTGTAATTCTTTGTGATGGATCCTCCGTTGGAGCTGACTGCCTGACGCCAGATGTTTAGACCTCTATGTTTAGGCAGTTCTCTGCAGTTCTCTGCTCTGGCACCCAGGTCCACCCACAGGTCCTGCCGCTCACTTATAAAACTGACTTTTGTCAGCATGTTGAAATTAAACTTCTTTTTTTCTTTTTCCTCAAAGCTGATGTGATAGTTTTGTACCAGTATAACTGAAACTCAAGCTTGAAGATTTAATTTATCCATTTACTTAAAGAAATAAATGTCATTTCATTCTACTAGTTAGGGCCCGAGCACTTACAGTGCGAAGGCTCTATTGCAGGGGTGTCAAACTCATTTTGCTTGGCAGGCCGGATTTTACCAATTTTTTTCTCGCGGGCAGCACGCTCAAAATAACAAAAACGGTGCGAAAATGTTTTTTTCGAATTCTTTTTTTTTACTATTGTTATCTAATCCAATATCAGTTTAGTTAATTTTAAAGGAAATATGCACTTTGTTTACACTATAATTATGTAAAATATATTTCTTCAAGGTCTTTTTTTGAAATTTCTCATTTTTTCCAAATTATGTAAGATACTTTTAATATTATTTTACAAAGATAAACAGAAACAAGTATGTTTTTTTTTTTATATTCCGCTTTTTTATCAAAATTTAGTTAAAAGCAACATCTTTCTTATTACATCCGAGAGTGTTTCTTTGTGATTTAGAGATTTTTCCAGTACAATTAAGTGTATTTATTTTTAAAAATTGGCGCGGATATTTACGCTAGTGTGCCGAAAAAGTCAGCACTTCTTTTTTAACTGTTTTACTTTGTCACTATCCTCGTATTCAAAACTGAAATTCTCCGAATAAATATCTTCTATCATCTTTTTTAGCAGTGATATTTTTCCTGCGAAAATATATAATAGTAGTCAGTTAATAAAAATAAACAACCTTCTACAAAGAAATAAAATCGGCAAATGCATTCTAGAAAACAAAAAAAATGTCGAAACCGCTCTATTTGTGGAATAACGATGGATTTGTCGAAGAAATATATTATCGGATATGCTGCGATTCATGGCAATTATTTATGCCTTCCTTTTTAGTAAATTAACATTTGGTTTTTTTGTGTTGGAAACTTCTCGCGGGCCGCATGAAAATCTCTCACGGGCCGCACATTTGACACCCCTGCATTAAGTCAAAAGGTAAAGTCCTCATTATCACAGCTAGGAAATAGAAAAGTTTTTTGAGAACTTATGTGCCCCAACTTTTAACTGCAAACATTTCAACACAGTAATATTAGCCCTTTTTCTGTCTTCGGGTCAAGGAAGGGAGGAAGGAAGGAAGGAAGGAAGGAAGGAAGGAAGGAAGGAAGGAAGGAAGGAAGGAAGGAAGGAAGGAAGGAAGGAAGGAAGGAAGGAAGGAAGGAAGGAAGGAAGGAAGGAAGGAAGGAAGGAAGGAAGGAAGGAAGGAAGGAAGGAAGGAAGGAAGGAAGGAACGTTGATATTTTTAAAAGGAGGCTCAAGACACACCTTTTTAGCTTGGCTTTTATCTGATCTCATAGTCTTTTCAGCTATTTATTAGGGCCCGAGCACCTTCAGTGCGAAGGCCCTATTGTATCTGTAGGAATTTTTTTTCTTTTTCTTTTTCTTTTTCTTTTTCTTTTTCTTCTGACAAAAGGAAGGCCTTTTTGCCCCCCTAAACGTACCCAAAAAGTCACCAAATTTTGCATGCAAGTCAGGCCTGGCGAAAAATTTGATATTTAATGGTTTACATTAATGGGCGTGGCAAAATGGCTCAACAGCGCCCCCCGGAAAACTTTGTGCCTCAAGCCCCACAATACGGTTTGATGTACATGCACGAAAATCTGTACATACCTGTATCATGTCACAACTTAAAGAAAAGTCTCTTGGCGCCATGGCCCAAACCGAACAGGAAGTCAGCCATTTTGAATTAATCGTGTCACTTTGGCGCAATTTATGCCATTCCTTCGGCAGTTAATACGGCCCGACCCGTAACGTGCACCCAAGTGTGTTATACATCAAAATGTGCGTCTCCATCCTGCGACAACACGCATTACTTTTCTCTTTCAAAAGCGTTACCGTGGCGACACTAGACGCCAAAAAGCGCGCCCACCCTTCATCTGATTGGTTCAGACCGAAAAAACTTTGCGCCTCAAGCCCCATAATACGGTTTGACGTACATGAACGAAAATCTGTACACACCTGTATCATGTCACAACTTAAAGAAAAGTCTCTTGGCGCCATGGCCGAAACCGAACAGGAAGTCGGCCATTTTGAACATTCTGAATTAATCGCGTAATTTTGGAGCAATATGAGCCATTCCTTCGAGAATTAATACGGCCCGAACCGTAACGTGCCCCCAGGTGTGTTATACATTAAAATGTGCGTCTCCATGCTGCGACGACGCGCATTACTTTTCTCTTTCAAAAGTGTTACCGTGGCGATGCTAGACGGCAAAAAGCGCGCCCCCCTTCATCTGATTGGTCCATATTTGATAGTTCCCCAAAAGTCACCAAATTTTGTATGCAAGCCAGGCCTGGTGATAAATTTGATATTTAATGGTTTGCATTAATGGGCGTGGCAAAATGGCTCAACAGCGCCCCCGGAAAACTTTGTGCCTCAAGCCCCACAATACGGTTTGACGTACATGCATGAAAATCGGTACACACCTGTATCATGTCGCAACTTAAAGAAAAGTCTCTTGGAGCCATGGCCGAAACCGAACAGGAAGTCGGCCATTTTGAATTAATTGTGTAATTTTGGCGCAATTTATGCTATTCCTTCGGCAATTAATACGGCCCGAACCGTAACGTGCACCCAGGTGTGTTATACCTCAAAATGTGTGTCTTCATCTTGCGACCACGCGCATTACTTTTCTCTTTCAAAAGTGTTACCGTGGCGACGCTAGACGCGAAAAAGCGCGCCCACCCTTCATCTGTTTGGTCCATATTTGATAGTTCCCCAAAAGTCACCAAATTTTACATGCAAGTCAGGCCTGGTGAAAAATGTGCTCAACAGCGCCCCCTAGAAAACTTTTCTCTGCCATAACTTTTGAATGGTTTGACATAGAGAGTCGTGGGTGGTGTCATCAGATTCTATATGGAGTCCTTGACCTTCATTGGCCTGAATTAGCCCAGCCCCTTCTTCTGATTGGTTGCTATAACTTTTGAATGGTTTGACATAGGAAGTCGTGGGTGGTGTCATTTCTGATATGCTTATGGGGGCGGTGGCCGTGAGTGCGAGGGCCCGTTCATCGCTGCTTGCAGCTTTAATTGTATTTACTTCTTTAGCTTTTTTATTATCTTTAAACCTTTAATCCATTTTAGTGACTTTGTATTTTATGTTATTTATTATTCATCTTAAGTTTTGTATAGATTTCTCTAAAATTTTACACTTTTTAGGCATTTTTTACTTTCTTTTAATCTTTTAGTTTTTAGCTCCAGTGTTTCCTCAGGGGGGTCGTCCACACTGGGAGGTGTGCCTGCTCTGCCCATGGGGGTGTCGTCATGGGGGTCCCTCAGGCCTGGGTAGCTGGGGGTGGGACTCCACCTTCTGTGTGGGGTCTGTCCTGGTCTGTCCGGGTTGGGGGGGTCTCTGTGGCGATGCTCCTTGTGGTCATGGCCGGTGGAGCCTCTCGGTGTGGACGGCCACCCATAGGTAGTGTTTTCCTCACCTGGATCGTTAGTGCTAAGCCATGTCACCAATCCACTTACTGTGTGTGTGTGTGTGTGTGTGTGTGTGTGTGTGTGTGTGTGGGGTGTGAGTGTATGCACATGTGTATGAGTGTGAGTGAGGGTGTGTGTACACGTGGGGGGTGGGGTCGTATGGGATGTTTTAAATTGTATTTTTGATTGTTATTTTACTTTGTATGTAAAGCACCATGAGTTGCATTTACATTGCATGAGTTGGTGCTATATAAATAAATAAAGTTTGAAGTTTGAAGTTTGAAGGAAGGAAGGAAGGAAGGAAGGAAGGAAGGAAGGAAGGAAGGAAGGAAGGGCAAAAAGAGGAATGGAAGGAGGAAGGAGAGAGCAGGAGGAAAGAAGGAAGGAAGGAAGGAAGGAAGGAAGGAAGGAAGGAAGGAAGGAAGGAAGGAAGGAAGGAAGGAAGGAAGGAAGGAAGGAAGGAAGGAAGGAAGGAAGGAAGGAAGGAAGGAAGGACAGGAAAATTAGGTCATTTTGACCCAAAGACGGTACAAGGGTTAACGGTTGGGAAGTGGAGACACTTTAAGTCAAAAGCTAAAATCATCATTATCACAGCTGGGAAATAGAAAAGTGTTTTGAGAACATATGTGCCCCAACTTTTAACTGTAATATTAACCCTTGTGCAGTCTTCGGTTCAAGGAAGGAAGGAAGGAAGGAAGGAAGGAAGGAAGGAAGGAAACAAGGAAACAAGGAAAGAAGGGCGAAAAGAGGAAGGCAAGGAGGAAGGAGAGAGCAGGAGGAAAGAAGGACGGAAGGGAGGATGGAAGGAAGGAAGGAAGGAAGGAAGGAAGGAAGGAGAGAAGGAAGGAAGGAAGGAAGGAAGGAAGGAAGGAAGGAAGGAAGGAAGGAAGGAAGGAAGGAAGGAAGGAAGGAAGGAAGGAAGGAAGGAAGGAAGGAAGGAAGGAAGGGAAGAAGGGAAGAAGGGAAGAAGGACAGGAGAATTAGGTCCTTTTGACCCAAAGACGGTACATGGGTTAACAGTGGGGAAGTGGAGATACATTAAGTCAAGTCAAGTCAATTTTATTTATAAAGCACATTTCACATTACAAGCATGGACTCAATGTGCTCAAAAATACATAAACAAACAAATAAACAAAATTACAAGTTTACAATAACAGAAATAGATAACGAGTAATGTAATGTAATGTAATGTAATGTAATGTAATGTAATGTAAACTTTATTTGTATAGCACCTTACATCGACCTCAAGGTGAACCAAAGTGCTTTACATAACATACAACAAAATAAAACAAGAATAAAACATATGAACATATAAAAACATCAAGTATAAAAAGTGTCGCCACACTACTGGGTATTAAAAGCCACCCTGAATAAATAAGTTTTAATTTTAGATTTAAAAAGGCCAAGGTCAGAGATGGTGCGTAATTCACAGGGGAGCTTATTCCAGAGCCTGGGGCCGGCAACTGAAAAGGCTCGGTCACCCCAGCGCTTCTGCTTTGACCTGGGCACTTCCAACAAACGTTGGTTGGAGGACCTCAGAGCTCTGCCAGGCTCACGCACTGTTAAAATCTCCGATAAATAAGGAGGGGCAAGGCCGTTAAGAGCTTTAAAAACAAACATTAAAAGTTTAAAATCAACTCTAAAACGAACAGGCAGCCAGTGAAGGGAATAGAGGACCGGGGTGATGTGCTCTCGTCTGGGTGTGTTCGTTAAAAGACGGGCAGCTGCATTTTGTACCAGCTGAAGACGGCTAAAAGAGGATTGGGCAATGCCAACATAAAGTGCATTGCAATAGTCCAATCTGGAGCTGACTAGAGCATGGATAGCTCTCTCCATGTCGTGACGGCTCAAAAATGTTTTGACTTTGGTTAAAAGACGCAATTGATAAAAACTTGTCCTCACGACATTGTCCACTTGGCGGTCAAATTTTAAAAAGCTATCAAAAATAACTCCCAGATTCCTAACTTTGGGACTAAAAGATCCGGACAAAGAGCCAAAGTCAGCCGTCACGGTGTCACCAAACAAAATGCACTCCGTTTTGTCCTCATTTAAATGTAAAAAATTGCGTGCCAACCACTGTTTGATGTCAGCAATGCATTCCAGCAGGGAGCTTTGTGCACTAGTGACTTTAGGCTTCAGTGGCAGATAGATCTGTAGATCATCTGCATAACAATGAAATGATAAGTTATGTCTGGCTATAATGGACCCAAGTGGCAACATATATAATGAAAAAAGAAGTGGGCCTAGAATAGAACCTTGCGGGACGCCGCATGAGAGGGAGGCACAGGAGGAGCAGGAATCACCAAGCATAACGGAGAAGGTTCTATCTGACAGATATGACGTAAACCACTTGAGTACAGTGCTGTGAAGGCCAACATAATGTTTCAGGCGTGACAGAAGGACTGTGTGGTCGACTGTATCAAAAGCCGCTGTGAGATCTAGCAGCACTAAGACAACAGGGCACTTGACATCAACAGACAGGGCAATATCATTGTGCACCTTTAACAAGGCAGACTCAGTGCTGTGACGAGACCTGAACCCAGACTGAAACTTTTCAAAAACAGAGTTGTTCTCCAGAAATGATCTTAACTGGGTAAAAACAACTTTTTCTAAAACCTTAGACAGAAGAGGCAAATGAGAGACTGGTCTAAAATTTGACAAAACTGAGGAGTCAAGATGCGTTTTCTTTAAAAGGGGCCTAACCACGGCATGTTTAAAGGCAGCTGGGACTGCTCCTAAATTAAGACAGGCATTGATAAGCATCACAAGACTGGGCCCAACAGTATTAAAAGAACTCTTTAAAATTTTGGCCGGAATAACATCCAGAGGACAGTTAGTAGGCTTCAAAGACTTCATGATGTCAGCAAGGGAGGAGAGAGAAACCAGTTGAAAGTGGTCCAATACAGCGGAATGGGCCGGGGAAGCAGATAAATCCGTACCCGAATAATTGCTGGTAGCCTGCCTGACAGAGTTTACTTTATCAATAAAAAAGTTGAGAAACTTCTCACAAGTAGCAGTTGAGAAATCAGTCACAGGAGAGGTAGGTGGGGTTATAACAGAGTTGATTGTACTAAACAACACCCTGGAACAGTGGCCACTTCTGGAGATGATATCAGAGAGAAACTGAGATTTTGCCTCCCTCACAACTCTCTGAAACTCAGCAAGACAGTCCCTTAGAATCTCCAGAGACACATGTAGTTTGTCCTTTTTCCATTTTCGTTCTGCTTGCCTGCACCGCCGCCTAACGACCCGTGTGGTTTCGTTTAGCCATGGCTCTGTTCTTGGCTTTGCAATTTTTTGCCTTAGAGGGGCCACAGAGTCCAAAATCCCGGAGCAAGTGGTGTGGAAGGAGGACAGAAACTCATCTGGACAAAGAGGGGGGACCATGTCATTCAACGCAAAAAACTGAGAGTCCCTGAATGCAGCAGAAAATTCTTCAGCTGCAGAAGATGTGATGATGCGACGCTGGCGGGATGGAATGAGAGGCTTGCTGACTGGTGAAGGGGCTAGAAATTCAAAAATAACGGGGAAATGATCTGAGATGGCAGTCTCAGAAATCTCATAAAGGGAGATTGACAGCCCGGAATAAATAATTAGGTCAAGAGTATGCCCAAGATGATGTGTAGGTTTGTCCACTAATTGAATTAAATTAAAAGTTTCTAAAAGCCTTTTAAAATCAGTGGCGAACTGATCAGGAGCACAACAAACATGAATATTAAAATCCCCACAAATCAGTAGTTTGTCATACTTGGGGAGAAAGTCTGCTAAAAACTCAGAAAACTCATGAATGAAGTCCTTATTATATTTGGGAGGGCGATAGACAACAGCGCATAACACAGGACTTGCAAACTCCAACACAAATAATTGTAGCTCAAAACTGGAGTAAGTATCTGCGTGGAGAAGCCGACATTTAAAACTGTCCTTAAACACAGCAGCAACCCCGCCCCCTCTACCCGAAAGTCGAGGCGAGCTGAAGAAGGAACACCTAGGTGGGAGGAGCTCTGAGAAGGCGCTGTTGTCACCTGGTTTCAGCCAGGTTTCCGTCAACAAAAGGAAATCCAGGGAAGAAGAGGCAAACAAGTCGTTCAGGATAAAAGTCTTATTAGCCATGGACCGAGTGTTCACCAGAGCCATGCGAATTAAACACTGGTCAGATTGTCGGGAGGCACGACCGATCGGGCGGAGATTCTCCAACACACAGCCCCGTCTGTGGATTCTCACGGGCCGGTGACAGGGGAGCGGATACCCGGCCTCCGGGACTGCCGGCAACAGCCATCGATAGCAGTAATCCGTGGAGCCTTGCGTGCTGTAGCCGGGTTGACGACCATAGTTATGGGTGGATGTCGAGGCCAGGTAAGCTCTCAGCCTATACACTACTCCACCTCTCCTTCCTCGTCTCCTGCGTCGGCCGTTGCGTAGCAACCCGATGGATGAACGCCATATGCACGGTGGAATAGACGCCAGCAACGGCGGCGGCGTCTTTGGCTGTCCATTAAAGTCCTGGATCGGTAGCTTGACCACAGAATTGCGGATATTTAAAAGGGCCAGACGATCATACACCAGTAGCGGTGACACATTATGGACAAAAAACGCCCAAAACAGGACAATACAAAGAAAAAGTAACAGGGGCAGACGGCCAGCCACACACAACGGCGCCATCTTCCCGTCTGTTCTTCCCGAGTATGAAAAAAGAAAAAACAATAATAACAACCATAATTCCATTTTAACAAAAGTGCGATCACCCAGCCAACCATGAGTTTAGTCAAACGCC
Source organism: Cololabis saira (assembly GCF_033807715.1). Taxonomy (NCBI): domain Eukaryota; kingdom Metazoa; phylum Chordata; class Actinopteri; order Beloniformes; family Belonidae; genus Cololabis; species Cololabis saira. The sequence continues at coordinate 21,864,841 of NC_084597.1, forward strand.
TGTGCAAAAAGGTACGTTTTTACTCTGCTTTGGAAAGTGGGCACTGTTGGAGCAGAACTTATTTCCTGTGGCAAGGAATTCCAGAGAGTGGGGCCGTAGTGACTGAAAGCACCATGAGCAGATCTAGTGTGGATTCTAGGAATGATTAGAAGACTCTTATTTGATGATCTAAGGGATCTGTCCGGACTGTATTCAGTCAGCATGTCAACTATGTAGGAGGGAGCTAAGCCATTCACTGATTTAAAGACAAAAAGAAGTACTTTAAAATCTACTCTTTGTTTAACAGGGAGCCAGTGAAGAGAGGACAAAACAGGAGTGATGTGTTCATACCTCCTGGTTTTTGTTAGAATTCTGGCTGCAGCATTTGGAATAAGCTGGAGTTTATGTAACGCTTGCTTTGTTAGTCCTGCAAAAAGCGCATTGCAATAATCTAATCTACTGGAGATAAAGGCATGAACCAGTTTTTCAAAGTCTGATTGTGACAGAAAGCATCTTACTTTAGATATATTTCTGAGGTGATAGAAGGCAGTCCTGGAGACATTAGCTATGTGTTTTTGGAAGTTAAGATCAGCATCTAAAATAACACCCAAGTTTTTGACAAGCTCACACGGTTTTACTGACAGAGGAGTTAATAGAGGGAGAATATGTTGCCTCAGATTATTTGGAGCAATTAAAAGAATCTCTGTTTTTTCTTCATTTAGCTGTAAAAAGTTTGTTGCCATCCAATACTTGATATCTGTAATGCATTGAATGAGGTCATTGACTGGGCTCAAATGATTGGCAGTAACAGATACATATAATTGTGTGTCATCAGCATAAGAATGATATTGAATATTATGATGCCGAATGATGGACCCAAGTGGTAACGTATACAAATTGAAAAGTAGGGGACCTAGAATTGACCCTTGTGGGACTCCATATTGAATGCTGACATTATCAGATTCATAGCTGCCAACCAAAACAGAGAAAGATCTACCACTTAGATATGAAGAAAACCAGTTAAGAACTGAGCCTCTGAGGCCCAAACACTGTTCAAGGTGCTGAAGTAGAATGACATGGTCCACAGTATCAAAAGCTGCACTAAGTTCGAGAAGTAACATAATAGAGACTTTGTGGTTGTCTGTGTTAATTTTCAGATCATTGATAACTGACGAGGGCAGTTTCTGTACTGTGATTTTTTTCTAAAACCAGACTGGTAGGCATCAAACAGGGTATTATATGACAGATACCTGTGTAATTGCTGGTAAACAACCTTCTCCAGAATTTTCCCCAGGAATGGAAGGTTTGAAATGGGCCTGTAGTTCTCAACAGTGAATGGATCAAGGTTACTCTTTTTTATCAATGGTGTTATAATAGCATGTTTGAGACCTGAGGGAAAGATTCCAGACTGTAGGGAGGTATTTACAATTTTGAGTACATCATCACTGTTACAACCCGGCTCGCAGGGGAAAAGGGAAGCAACACAAAACCCAGTTGGTATAAGGTAAGGTAGTTTATTTGCTACTCAGAAATGCCGGAATACCGGTTAAACGATTAACAAAGGGAAAACCAAACCAAGGAAGAGGGCCGGTGGGTGCTGTTTAAATCATAAACAAAATATAACCAAAAGAGGAATCTCTAAGAGCTAAAAATCGATAACCAAACTAACTCAAAACAAAAAGGAAAACAAAGGCTGTCTACACTTACTAAAACCAAAGTACAACAAAAACAGCACCCCTGCACCTAGTGTGTCTAAACATAAAAGAAACTAGGTGTGGAAACTTTAACGGAATCAGTCACAGATAAAACACAATCTAAACCCTGGCCACACTTCCCAGGAAAACACAGCAGCAAAGGACCACACAGTAGCTGCTAGACAAAGTTTAACAAAGTTCTGCACAACACACAGAGGCGAGCTGTCCCACAATCAGCCACCCAGACTGACAGTTTGGCAGGGGCTTTTCAGGTGTTCACTCCTGATTGGGCGGCTGGGATTGGCCAACCCCAGACACGCCGCACCAATCAGGGACCCAGGTGATCGGAGGGATGGACTGCCAGGAGCCGGGAGGCCGCACCAATCAAGTCAACGAGGGAGGAGCTGTGCAGCTTGGCAGAGGCAGGGGGAGAAAACAAATTAAAACATAACATAAAGGAGGAAAGGGCAGCGGCGGTAACATGTGGCATGGATGTGTTTGGCCCGTTCATCATCAAGAAGGCACGCAAGGAAGTGATGATCTAGTTTGTAAGGTCAAAGTGCAAGTGGGAGATCGAAAGTTATCAAGGAAACCTTTGATTCTCAAAAGACCCATCCAGAGGCTGGTGCTCCTTTTAGAAAATGAGTGATTGGTATTTGCAATTATTATGCAGACTGGTTAATATTTGTGACAATACAATGGGGTCAAGGGTATTATAAACTTGGGCCTTTCAAATTGTACAGATTATGTCAATTGTAAATAAAAAAAAATCATGTATGATTCTCATGGTCATGAATGTATCATAACATGATTGGTGGGAGTGTAAATGACAGTAAATTGTCTTAACTGCCACCTGGTGGTCAGTTTTCACCAGTGTGGTTCAGCGGGGAATGTAAAGGTAGAAAGGGGAGTTGATGATTCTGCTGCGTAATCTCCACACCTGTTGCATCTCAGCTGTTGTCTCCCGTGGGTCGGCTTGGCGTTGTGCTGCTCCGTTTCCTTTGTTTGTTCATGACCTGTATTTAAGTAAGTTTTAATTTGACAACGGTTCTTCATTAAAATGGTACTTATTTGATGTGTTTTCTTCCTTTGACGTTAATTTGGGTTGTTGTTGTTTATTTCAAGTTTGATTAATTGTCAGGATGGTTTCCTGGAGGCAGCGATCACTCTGACATTTTCCAAACAAGCTCCCTTGGTAATGGAACAAGGTATTCAATTTGTATTATTTTAAATCTTTGGGATGTTCTGTTTTGTTAAATGATGCTGCTTGTGCTATTTTAATAGTAATAAATTTAGAATTTTAATAGTGGTCACTGACTGCGATGTAATAAATGTATCTTTTTATATTTCTATGTTTACGGATAGAATCATGGAATTTTAGTATGTGACGTTTCATTGTGGAATGTTTGTAAATTTGCATTAATCCTCCCTTTTTCCTTTTTTCTGTGTTTTCCCGTCAGTTTTCACGGTGCCCGTTATGAAGTAAAATTTGAGCACCCGTACGAATCTCTCCGCCTTTTTCTTGGAACCAAGGGTCCGCTACAAAGAGACTTTTCTATAAGTTGTGACATGATACAGGTGTGTACCGATTTTCGTGTACGTCAAACCATATTGAGGGGCTTGAGGCACAAAGTTTTCTAGGGGGCTGCTGTTGAGCCATTAGGCCACGCCCATTCATGCAAACCATAAAATATCAAATTTATCGCCAGGCCTGGCTTGCGTGCAAAATATGGTGACTTTTGGGAAACTATCAAATATGGACCAATCAGACGAAGAGGGGGCGCGCTTATTGGCGTCTATCGTCGCCATGGTAACGCTTTTGAAAGAGAAAAGTAATGCGCGTCGTCGGAGGATGGAGACGAATATTTTGATGTATAACACACCTGGGTGCACGTTACGGTTCGGGCTGTATTAACTGCCGAAGGAATGGCATAAATTGCGCCGAATTACACGATTAAGTCAAAATGGCCGACTTCCTGTTGGGTTTCGGCCATGGCGCCAAGAGACTTTTCTTTAAGTTGCAACATGATACAGGTGTGTACCGATTTTCGTGTATGTACGTCAAACCGTATCGTGGGGCTTGAAGCACAAAGTTTTCTAGGCGGCGCTGTTGAGCCATTTTGCCACGCCCATTGATGCAAACCATTAAATATCACATTTTCCGCCAGGTCTGGCTTGCGTGCAAAATGTGGTGACTTTTGGGGCACGTTTAGGGGGGCAAAAAGGCCCTCCTTTTGTCGGAAGAAGAAAAAAAAATAAGGAAAAGGAAAATTCCTACAGATACAATAGGGCCTTCGCACTGTAAGTGCTCGGGCCCTAATAATATAGTCTTACTCATAATAATGCACACATTAAAAAAAAATTGAATACAGGAGGAAATAAAGAAGAAGAGTTTACTATAGGCTTGTGGAGATGTGCGTAGACTGTTTTAATATGGTAGTAGAGTAAGAAATGGATTCCAGGTTTCCTTAAAGGCCAACAAATTGCTTTTGGTAGAGGCTGCCATTTCTTCCATTAATATGAATTCTGTGAAAAGGTTGGTCCAGTGGTTGATGTGTAACAATTGTTTTGATTTCCAATTTAGGAGAACTGTTTTCTTGGGGATAGTTAGAAAAATTAGCATGCAGCGGGTGTCTGTATCTGGTTAGGCGATTGATTTGTGTGATATCTCGGAGCAAGCAGAGGAATGGAGATGGTGGGATTCTGCAACTCAGTATAGAAGAGAGTTTTTTGTGGCTGCAACCCAAAAGGTGTTAACTGGTTGTCCAGGTTGCACAAAAGTAATCATCTGTGTTGCCTAAAGTACATTGTGAGCAGATGTCTGTGTCAGTTAAACCCATTTTTAGCATTTAGTATTGAGTGACGCGAGTCCTATGTAGTGTCTTATACTGTATAAGTTTTAAGTATGTGTTACTTGTCATAGAAAAGTTATTTGTACAGATTTGTATCCAGAAGTCGGAGTTGGGCGAAATAGCCAAATAATTCCCATTCCCGTTCCCATTTTGAAGTTGGGAGTGTTATGGATTCATCTGAGTTGGATAGAAGTTTATATAGTTTTGAGATTATTTTTTTTGAGTCTTCGAGTTTCTTGATTTGGGAGTTGTTGGTTATGTAATCTTAGATTTGATAATCGATTATGTTGTTGATATTGGAAGAGCTGATTTCTCCCAACCCCGTACCTCTGGGTTACTGTGTTAAAATGTATAAAATGGTTATTTTAAAAAAGGTGATGAAGGTGAGTGATTCCTTTGTCTTGCCAATGTGGGAAAGTGAATGGGAGTGTTGCCATCAGGGTTGTGCCAAATTGCGGTGTACTTAGAAGCTGATGTTGATGATCCAGTGATTTCCACCAGGCTGTCAGATTTGTAGAGAGGTTCCCTTCCTGTGACAAAGTGCAGTGCAAAGCAAACTCAGACCAAGTGAAGGTGTGAAAACCACCTTAAAGCACCTTCAATACTTACAAAAAGAAGGACGGAATCGACTCAACCCGCTTCAAACGCTGGAGAGGCCTTTTATAATTGACTGTGTCTTACAATAATCTTTATAACATGCCAATCCTTTTAAGGACTTTTGCAGGTTGGTTGGTTAAAGGGTTTCATTTCCTCTTTTCCTCACACATCAGGGGCCTCTAATCATTGCTTGTCCCTGTAAACCAGGGATATTCAATTGGCGGGCCACATGCGGCCATAGGTCAATATCAACTTCATAAAGTTTGCACAATGCATGGTTTCAAAATGAACTTGCATTTAAAATATTTATTTGAATATTATATTTAACATTCACAATGACTATATCTGGAGACAATTAATACATAATTCATATGTAAACTAGATATATTCAAATGTAATACAAATGTATTATATACTGTATACATAAGTCTTCGTCTTTGAGTGCAAAATACCTTTTGAAAACCCCCAAATTTTCAAATTGTGCGGCCCTCTCCATACAGTCCTTTTGCAGATGTGGCCCCCGGCCGAATCTAGTTGAATACCCCTGCTGTAAACTGTATCGTTCACTCACGCGCTCCCGTGCACCTGCTCGGGCGCGTGCGCGGAGACCTGTCTCTTTAAATTGGTGTCAAAGCCGATTAGCGCTGATCTCCGCCGTGATTCCGTCTCCACCGTCTGTTCCTGGACGTCTATTTTTGTATCTGGACACTGCGTGTTTTATCTTTTTATTTTTTTCAACCAAATGATTTTGTATTCGTCCCTGCACGGAGAGGAAACAAACTCCTCGCTTGAGTTTGCAGCATGCAAACGTGCTGAAGTGTGTGTGTAGGCTCAGCTGTGCCTGACGCGCTCGTAAGGCTGCAGGGGGGGATGCGCGCTGCGCAGCGGACGCTCCAACTTTTTATATCATGGTAAGCCTGGATTACGTCCCCAGCACACGGAGATACCCGCAGCCTCTGGAAATACTGGATTGCAGCAACGATGCTGTCTGTTTGAAGGTTATTTTTTAAATCGGGAGTGGGAATAAAATGCAGAAGAGCGTGCGGTACAATGAAGGCCACGCGCTGCATCTGTCGGTGGTGGCGCGTAAAGAGGGCACGAAGCGCGGCTTCCTCAGCAAGAAGACCACCGAGAACAGCCGCTGGACCGACAAGTACTTCGCCCTCTACCAGAACGTGCTCTTCTACTTCGAGAACGAGCAGAGCACGAGGCCGTCCGGGATCTACCTGATAGAGGGGTGCACGTGCGAGCGCGCGCCGGCGCCCAAAGTGTCCGCCATCAGTAAGGAGCCAGTGGAGAAACAACAGGTGCGTCCCCGTCACGCAGGGAAGAGGGCATTCCCGGGTAATCAGCTCTGGTATAGGCAGTACTCGAGTTGTAAAAAAAAATCAGGGGGGATGGTGGATTTTGTCATATGGGGACAGATCATTTGTGCAGATTACAAATAATATATTATATTACAAATAATAGCACTTAAATATCCACTGGGCTTACATCTAATACATTAAAACACAAAAATAAAAAACAGTTTTCTGAACTTATCAATAAGCCTCTGTCCTTCACAGGATAAGTAAAATGGATCACTGCAAAAACTCAAAATCTTAACAAGAATATTTGTCTTATTTCTAGTTAAAATGTCTCATTTTAGTAAAAAAAAATCTCATTACACTTAAAACAAGACTCATCACTGGAAAAAACAATTTTCACCTGTTTCAAGTAGATTTTCACTTAAAATAAGTAGAAAAATCTGCCAGTGGAACAAGATTCTTTTGCTTGTAATGAGAAGATAAATCTTGTCCCACTGGCAGATTTTTCTACTTATTTCAAGTGAAAATTTACTTGAAACGGGTGAAAATTGCCAAATAAGTTATTTTTCTGGTGATGACTCTAAATGTTGAAATAGCAGTAAAACCACATTCATTGATGAAATGACATAAGGGATGGAAAGGGGGGATAGCAGTTTTACAGGGGGGATGATTTGGACCGTTTTTATTTCAGGGGGGATGCCATCCCCCCTCATCCCCCCTCAATTCGAGTACTGGGTATAGGCTACCTATAACTTTCAGAAAGGCAACAATATGAACTGTACTGCTGCTCATTATCTGATAATCGAGGTCAATAACCGATGATCGAAACCAGGGCTGCCACTGGTAGAACTGGGGCTACTGAGAGCCAGTTATATTAGATTTCACATCCAGTACTACTGTACAGGGGAATCTTTATGTACCACATCAATAAAACTATACAAGCATGGGTGCAGATCCCGGGGGGGACGGGGGGGACATGTCCCCCCCAATTTCTGAAAAACATGAATTGTCCCCCCCAATAAAAATACCCTAAATTATTCAAAATTGAACAAATGTATTTTCAGACTTAAAGGTTGAATATGTAGAATATTTATTAAAAATATATTTCTAAAAAAATAATACATCCACGGTGCGTTTTGAGGTGTACAGAATGAAAGGATTGCTACTCCATACATTTCTTTTTTTAGTCTGTATTGATATTTTTAAAATTTTTGACGGGCTCGACAATGACTTTTTGTCAACATTCTGTTTATATTCGTACCTGCCCGTACTTGTACTTGTTTAGGGCTCCATATTTCATCCATATATCAATTGATCATGCATAAAGTAGTCCCATAGGATAAAAGGAAGATGTTGAGAAGAATTTGAGATGAGTAGACACTACATGCCAAAAACCCTTAAAATTATGATTTACGAATATAACAGTTAAGGAGTGACACAAACTGTTGGCTGTTTAGGACAAATAAACAGGAAAGGTAAGCACGATAAATGATTCCCTGTGCAGTATTTTTTGGCGAGCCTTTACCAATTTATGGCATGGTATGAGTTGCATATTGGCAAAAAATAAAAAATTTTTGGTGTCCCCCCCAATCCTGACATCGGATCTGCACCCCTGTATACAAGCCAACACATTTATGAATATTTAGGGGATTTTGATTGGCGGATCAGCCAATGACTGACCGTCATCACCTTTATTGTTATTTAGCGCTGTTCTGACCTCCCTGAGCTGTGAATTAAGATCTAAGAGAGTTTGAAGAGAATGTGTCATGTTGTCAGTTTCACCAGAGCGCCCTGATTGGTTGTAGGGGGGTCTGGAGGGATGAAGCCTAGCTGAGAGCAGGCAGCTGGTGCTAATGCAACGGCCTTTTCTGATGTCGCCACTGAAACGTTTGAAACGGGAGATGCTGCTGTAAATGTTTTTCGGGCAGGTCCACAGCTTCTCCAGCAAAGATCTGCTGAAGGAGCTGGGAGACATGGCGGACCATTTCACGATCCTTCCAGGTGGAAGTCTGCTGGGACGATGGCGGTTGGTTTCGGTCTGACCCTGGTAGTGGCTGGGACCTGCGATCACTTGGCCTGCCAACGTTGTTTCTGTAATGTTTTAGTTTCACTTTTAGTTTTTAAATATGACAGCAGAATTTTTTGGGGAACAGGGGAAAATGGTTGCCAATGGATTCGGATTTGGTTGGATTCGGCAGCCTCCAAATTTTTTCTTTTAAATTATTTCTGTTATTTATTTCCTCTTATCCTAGTTCACGGGGACAGCAGCCTAAGCTGCCGCCTCCTCCAGCTCCCCCCGGAGAATACCACAACGCTCCAAAGCCGACTTCAAATTTAGCCATACATCACACCACATATCACATATCGACATTGCAATTAATAACTATGACATCACATATCCCACATTCTCCCGATATCTGGACTGCAACCCGACTGACAATTACAGACCCAAGGCTGATGTTTTGCCTGGACATATCTATATCAGGGGATGCTGGAGTTAAGCAGCGTGTAAATGGTGAAGATGAAGTCCATTGATTGGCAACTGTAAAGGCAGTTTGTTGGTTCCACCGATTTGTGTATAAGGAAAATGAGGAAAAGTAGATTCAAAGAACATTTGGGCGTGTCCAGGTGTTCTTAGGCAGTTGGTGATCCGGAGACGTTAGACAACTGCGTGAGAGCTTCTCTCCCGTGCACACAAACACCGACCGCCAGCTGAGAACAGTGAAAGAGGACATTCCTGTTAATCCCCCCACACCCCCCACCCCTGCAGTGACAGCCTGGCATTAGAATCATGGGGGGGCTGTCAGCCCACTCAGCCGCCTGCGCTGTACTTAAACTTTACGCCTCACTGATGCGAATTCAGCCTTTGACAGTCGAGCCCGGGACGGAGCAGTCGCCTTCAAGGCCCACTCACATGGGTGACGAGCAAGAGTCGTGTCGGCTTTTATTACAGAAGAGCATCTTCACCGGGCTGTCACAGAGGAACCTTGTTTCAGCCGCTGAACGAGTGAGTGAAAAGTCTGCGGTTCTTCAAATTCTTAGTTCGGTGTTGTCCACATGGGACGTGGCAAATAAAAGACTAGAAAAGTTCAAACCAGCCTGTTTTGTTGTCTGATCTCATTACCCCACTTTTTGAAATAAATCATCAATACTTCTGTGGAAGTGAATAAAATGAAAAATTTTTTTATTTCTTAACAAAAACTGAAAGAAGTTTTGAAAAGTGACATATTTCACTCATGTATTTAATTGAAATGAGGAAAAAAGGAAACACCTCAAAGCCAAAATAATAACCCTTTTCACAGGTCTGGATCAATACCGTTGCCTTTGGGATTTACAACTGTCTCTAATGTCAGTTCCCACGGTGAGGACAGCTAGTCATTGGCTGTACCAGCTGCCAGTCAGAAGGCTACACTCCTAATTATACATGAATGTGTCGCTTTGTATGAATTTAGCTCATAAGGTACATAAAAAATCACCCCGGTACACAACTATGGAGACAAAACCAGACTTAAAATATGTTTATTTCTGCTGTAAAGATTAACATGAAAATTATTTGTTGGATCCAGATCCTAGTGGTCAGTAGAGGAACCCGGGAGTCTGCATCCGGACCCTGGTGGTCAGTGGAGGAACTGCAACTTTTTCTGCATTAGCTTCAGCCCAGAAGTTAGAGCATTGGCGTTTGTTGAAAATGCTCCGACGTGAACGCTGTTCGAGGTCTTTGAGGACAGACGAGTGCATCCAAAGCAAACACTGCAGTAATTCCATCCAGCTCTCCGTTATTCAACCATTGAAGCTCCGTGAGCTGGACCTGGGTCGATACCGTGGCAAATGGGGTCTGGTTGTGATGATTGTGACTGACGTTGTGAAGTAGAGCTGTCTTTAAAACCATTTTCTGGTCCCTGGAGGTCAGGCAGAAGATTACAGCGAATGTTCAAAGTTTTCTTCTTTTGGGGAGCCAGAGATGGAGTGAGAGTAAATCTTGAACAGAAAGAACCTGAGCTAAAAACTGCAAAAAGTAATTTGAGCTGCTTTAATGGCTGTTCATGCTCAGTGTTTGAAACAGATACAATATAAACACACAATAACGGAGCATAAGCGAGGTTTAACCGCCGGCTCAAACGTGCACACTGGAAGCGTCTTGAGTATCGCCGTCTGTTGACTTTGAACGTGGTGAAGTTTCCACGTGTTGTAGTGGCATCATTGCCTCTGACAATAGGTGGGGAATTTTCAACTTAAACCTTCACTGCAAGCGTCAGCCAATCAAACTACAGCTACACGACGCGTGCTAGCCGATGAAGTCATGGGTGGTCTGTTTGTGTAGTGAGGACCAAGGCGCTTGATTGTTTGAGGGTATGATAAAAGCATGTCAGAAGCTCCACCCACCGTGCTGACGGTTACAGTGTTATAGCCTATGTGCTGCTCTAAGTCGCTTCTGTGTTATCCAATAATGACACTTATGATGAAGCAGATGTGGTGACCCGTAGAAGCAAATAATGTGGCAAACTGGTTAAAATTCATCAACGTTTCCAAATGCTTTCGCTTTTCTTTTGTAGATCCATATTTGACCACTACAGTTCAGATCCCGGTGGTGCGATGATCAAGTTCTCCAGAGTAGTGCACGATAATAAACTGTGTTTGTTTAAACCTGAAGGAACAAATGGGCTGAAATAGTCCAGAAGTGGTTCTTATTTTTAATAAGGATAAAATCAGAAGACTGACTTTATTGGGTGGTGGTACAAAGACACCGGCGTTGAAAACGTTGCTCAGGTTTCTGATGAAACCTGTGTCCTTGTTATAGGAATGGGCGATATTTTACCGTTCACGATAAACCGCCAAAAAAATTCCCCACGGTAAGAATTTGTCATCTCGCGGTAAAAACTATAAATTCCCGTTGATGACGTTTTTGTGTAAAGCCAGATTTAAGAAAGAAAGAAAGAAAGAAAGAAAGAAAGAAAGAAAGAAAGAAAGAAAGAAAGAAAGAAAGAAAGAAAGAAAGAAAGAAAGAAAGAAAGAAAGAAAGAAAGAAAGAAAGAAAGAAAGAAAGAAAGAAAGAAAGAAAGAAAGAAAGAAAGAAAGAAAGAAAGAAAGAAAGAAAGGAGCCTGAAAGAAAGAAAGAAAGAAAGGAGCCTGAAAGAAAGAAAGAAAGGAGCCAGAAAGAAAGAAAGAAAGAAAGAAAGAGAAAAATTCAGGTTGATGAGTCTTTTGTTTAACAAATATGGCGGATCTAATAGATTTATAGTTAAAAAAGTGGAGTTGAATTGGTATTTTTTTTTTTTATCATCATTTTTATCGTTATCGGGATAAATGCCAGAAATTATCGTGATACATTTTTTAGTCCATACCGCCCATCCCTACCTTGTTACCTTTTCAGGGGCAAGGATTCCATATTTCCAGCTTTCATCCAGACTCAGTGACCACACATGGTTTGCCAATGCGTTCTTCATCCAGCGATATTAGTGCAATCCAATATAAAAACCTCTATTGATACCCACACAGTACACATATATAGCCCTGATTTTAAACTGATGTGGCAGTTTATTTAGCTTAGAAGTATACTTTGGCTTTGAGGGACTCGTGTAGAGAAGAGACAACAGCGGTCTGTGTTGCAGAGCTGCTGTCCAGAGAATAAAACCAAGAAGCCTCCTGACTCAGATACTCTTTGTTTGATCTTTGTCTGAAGAGGACCACTTTGTGATTTTTTTCTTATGGAGAGGTTTTTGATTTTTTTTAACATTGAAGTCAGACAAAACATCAGAGAACATCAAAGCTCCCTGGTGCCATTGATTACTCGGCTCTTTTGATGGCAGGTTGCCCCCCAATCTCTGGCTGCTGCGAGAGATGCTGCTCATTAGCATGGATCTGACGACCCGCTGGTCTCAGCGGGGGAACTGATCTCAAGTTCTAAATGCAGCATCTTTCAGCTGAATCCAACTACTTATAGTTAGATAGAGGAAGTCATGTGACAAACTGTAAGTTGTAGAGGGACTGGTGTTACTGAAGATCAGCATGAAAACTCTGGAGTGTCGGGTTTGTAGCCTAGCAACAGCTGAGATGAGGATGATGAAGATGAGGACATCACATGTCAGCACTGGCAGGTAACTCAGGTAAACTCTGTCAGTAGAGGACATTGATGGCACCTATCAATGTTCTCTACTGGCAGAGGGGCATTGAGGGGTGACACCTGCTTTTTCAAGTCAAGTTCCACAAGGAAATTAGGAAAAATGCATTTCCTAAAATGACCACCAGGAGCTGGCACCAACAGGGCGTCAATCTCCACTTCCCTCCATGATACGATGTCAAACTTTACAGCAGAAGTTAATATATTTACAGGTTACAGGTTTGCCTGGTTCAGGAAACTGTTTTGGACTTCAAACAGTTTCACTCTTCAGAAAACTTGAGTGATGTGACCAAGGGCATAGGTTTGGTCTCAACATTGGTAGGGACGATATAACGGCATAACCTGCATGTACACTTTTTGCTGGGGACGGGACATTAATAAGACCAAACAGATTGGGTGAACGGGGGTCAGGGCTACATTTGTCACGAATATGAACCTAATTAATTGATAGGCTAAATGATCAATGCAAAATAAATCTGTATTGACTTATACTAACTTTCATGTGTATTGGTTCACCTGATACACGGTTCGATTCAAACCTTTGTTTTCAAAAACTACTAAAGAAACATTTTGAAAACTTCCAGAATATTCCAGGATTATATTAGCAATTTAAATTGCAATTTTTGAACATAAGCCAATCAAACGTGCGTTTGAGGGGAAAAAAAATGTACCGGCAAATTCAGCAAGTGAAAAGGGGTAAATGTAAGTCTGAACATAATGAAAATTGGGAAGACAATCTAAATTACCTATATATCTGAACTCATTATATAATGCAAATAAGGTTGCTTAAAAGTTGGTGGGGACAATTTGAGGCCCCTGAAAAGTTGGTAGTGTTATGTCCCTACCGTCCCTATGCAAACCTACGCCCTTGGATGTGACGGAGGGTTGGTCTGCGTCTGCCAACATCAAATCTGTGGTCTGAGGCATCAGAGTCTGGATTCAAACAATAATAATCTTGTTCTCTCAGCTCCAGAAAAGCTTACTTTGCTAAGTTACTGCCAAACGATTCACAAACATTTTTTGTTGCACAACAGATTCTCAATTACTGAAAAAATTAAAATCTTCATCATGACAACGGCTGGGTTTCCTCGGATCAAAAATCGAGTATTAAGCCAACCTGAGTGCCCACACTGGGGGAGCATGATCCAGTTAACGATAGAAAACAGGGATGTACCGACTGCTCTCCTGGTGATTGGAATCAGAGGATTTTCAGCCTGACTACCTCTGAGTCATGACTAGCCAGCCAGACACTGGGGAATCCATTTATTTTTTGCTAATAAGTGCATCATAATTCACCCAAACCCACCCTCATTAGGAAACATGTCCGCAGTTTACCTTTAATGCTTGTAAAGTAATATATGTATATATAGGAATACCCACTAGAATGTTTGAGACACACACTCAATCCTACTTTTAAAACTGCATGCCCCTGCTGAGATGCTAATAATGGCTGAGATGGTAAAAATAAAGCCAGAAGCCTGGAGGCTCTGCTATTTTTATCCTGAAAAGCAAGAAAACTCTCTTTTCCTGCACTGGATGGCCCAGCGAGACTCTCATATTTGAGACAAGCTCATCTTAGCCCAAAATACACAAAACAGTGCAGGAAGTACTTCCCTGGCCTTTGTACCAACATATAATTTTTGTCTTCTTTCGTGCCACACAAAGAAGTTGAAGATTGTTCCCACTGCAACGATCAGTGTAACATCTGATATTAGTCTGTATGTCTGAGGCATATAATTAAACCTCTTTATTTTTAAAGATTTTTATATTTTTGACATTACAACTAAAATGTAACAATGACATAAAATTAAAAGCAAAGCAAAATAAAAGAAAGAAAAATAACAAAAGTGCACATATTGTAACGTCAGGTCAGTGAGCCACTCTGTAATCAACAGCAAAGGAAAGGAAGATGTTTCATTTTTGGAGTGGTGAAAAATCTTACCATATTTTTCCATGCAAATTCCCTCCATAGACCCGAACTCGAGGTGCTCAATTGGGTTTTACAAATGTTTGACCAATCCTCGTCTGGTATTTTTATTTTAGCTTCCTTCTCCCATTTATGTTTAATATAAAGTGTAAAGTTCCCATTTTGAGACTGTAAACATGCGTATAGTCTAGCAATCATTTTTCTGATGGACTTCGATTTATATGAGTTGATCAAAATATTTATTAGATCTGTGTTACACTCTTCTGTTGTTTTTATATTACTGTTATAATGGGCTCTAACCTGAAGGTACCTGTAGAAGTCATGTTTTTCTAAATTATATGTATCTTTTAGTTTTTGGAAACTGTCAAATACTCCTTTAACAGAGATGAGGCAGTATGTAGTAATTCCTTGAAGGAACCAGTGTTTGTATCTCCCATCCATCTGAGCAGGTTTAATGTCTTTATCATGTGTCACCCATCTTAATAGTTTGATTTGTTTTTCCAATTTAAGTTCGCAACATTCCCCAAAACATATGTTTATGGGCGTTTTTGTCCAACAGTTTAATTTTCCTTTTTGTTGTAGGTATTGAGTTCTGTCTCGAAGCAATGTCTGGAGGGGGATCTCCAGTTGGGATAAGTCTAGGTCCTTCCATTTAGCGCTGTAATTTGGATCACACCAATAAATCAGATATCTCAATTGTGCCGCTTTGTAGTGGTTCTCCATGTTTGGCAAAGACAGTCCCCCTTCTTCTTTAGTTAGTTGCAACATGTTATATCTAACCCTGGGTTTTAGGCCTCTCCATATGAAAACAGAGAACATTCTTTTCCACTCAATAAATTGTTTAAAGGGAAAGTTCGGTTTTTTACAACCTGGACCTTATTTCTGGCATGTTTTATGGTTGTATACTCACCCAGAGGTGTTTGGTGTCATTTGGAGTCCTTCGGAAGATATTAGGAGTTTTTTGCGAGCCTCTTCTCCTTATAACGGTAGCGCCTGGGGCACAGAGGGACACAGACGTTGCAGCGTCTAAATAACACATGATTGCCGCGAAACTCTTCATTTCTTTTATGAATCACTAGATCTACTTCCAGGACCTGTTGTAACATTGTGGCGCTGTCTGTGTAATAAATAAAATAAATAAATCTGTTTGTAAACAAGACCTCTGAACTCATGACGTCATCGCGAGTGCGCGCACTCTGTCCTCCGTTCAGTGAGCTCTTCAGCCGTATACTCCGGCTCAAAACGGTAAGGACGTCCATCATATTCAAAGTCGTCGTCCACAACCTCAGAATTTGACAAATATTCAGACATGTTTCAAATAACTATCAGTAAACTAACAGTAGCGAACTCCAGCTGTACACGGAGCTGTGTCTGGGACGCGCACACAGAGATGGCGTCATGAGTTCAGAGGTCTTGTTTACAAACGGATTTATTTATTTTATTTATTACACAGACAGCGCCACAATGTTACAACAGGTCCTGGAAGCAGATCTAGTGGTTCATAAAAGAAATGAAGAGTTTCGCGGCAATCATGTGTTATTTAGACGCTGCATCGTCTGTGTCCCTCTGTGCCCCAGGCGCTACCGTTATACGGAGAAGAGGCTCGCAAAAAACTCCTAATATCTTCCGAAGGACTCCAAATGACACCAAACACTTCTGGGTGAGTATACAACCATAAAAAATGCCAGAAATAAGGTCCGGGTTGTAAAAAACTGAACTTTCCCTTTAAGTGGTATTTCTATGGGTATTGAGAAAAAGTAAACTGGGTAGGATGTTCATCTTAATGATGTCTATCCTGTTATGCAGGTCTAATGGTAACAAGGTCCATCTGTTTAAATCTGCTTTAATATCTTTAGTAATTGTCAGGTAATTTGTAGCATAAATGGTGGATAACTCCTTTGGAATTTTAATTCCCAGATATTTAATGGTGTCATTATCCCATTTGAAGTTATAAAGGGTGTAGATTTGCGGTGCAGGTCTGTAATTGTAGGAGAGGATCTGCGTTTTGTGTGTATTTAGTTTATACCCAGAGATATGACCAAAGGTTTTCATACAGGACATTAATTTGGGAAGGCTCAAATCTGGCTGGGAGAGAGTGACCAGTATGTCATCTGCAAAGAGGCAAGTTTTGTATTCAGTGCCTTGAATCCTAGTTCCATGGATTGATTGATCTTCTCTGATTGCCTGCGCGAGTGGCTCAATGAATAGCGCGAATAGGGCTGGACTTAGAGGGCATCCCTGTCTGCAGCCTCTTCCAAGTGGCACATGGTTAGATAAACTGCCATTTATTTTTATTCTTGCAGTGGGTAATTTGTACAGTTTTTTTAAAAATTAGGATTACTGAACTGTTAAAACCAAATCGTTGCAGCGTTAAATATAAGTATTTCTAGATGACAGAATCAAATGCCTTTTCAGCGTCAAGGCTCAGAGCAATAGATTTATCCTTGTTTTTACACATATGGTCCACTAGGTGTATGGCACATCTTGTATTATCATGTGTCTGTCTATTTTCAAGAAATCCTGTTTGATCTTCATCTATTAAATCTGGAATTATGTTTTCCAATCTTTTTGCAATTATTGAAACAAACAGTTTATAGTCTAAATTCAGAATAGAGATTGGTCTGTAGGAGCTAGGGCTGAACGGTATACCGTTATCGTATCTATATCGAGATATGAACATTCAAGACATTAATAACGGAAAAGCAACGATATAAACGATATATTTCCGCTCGCCCTGGTTGTACAGCTCGAGCAGTCTCCATAAACATTACTTTTAAGATTGCCCTTGAACGCACCACTACGGCCAGCCAACCACAAAGCTTATTTCATGCTTGCTGTTGATCGACAGCTGAAGCCAACCAATGACAAAAATAGGAGGGTGGGAGGGAGGGAGACGTAGACTGAGACGCACACAGCCACACAAACAGGAGAGCGGAGATGAGCGGAGAAATCGAAATTGAAGAAAAGAGACATGAGTGCGGAGGATAATGCGGCCGGTGGCAGTGCAGAATCTGTGCCAAAACATAAATCATCCTCCATTATTTGGAGGTATTTTGGATTTAGAAAGGATGATGTCGACCAGAGCGAGGTGTTGTGCAAGTCGTGCTTGGTGAAAATTGCGACGTGTATTTCGCAGCCATCCGTTTTTAGTTTTGAAATTACAAAATAAAAATAGAGAAATAAACCAAAATAATCCGTTCCCCAATCTTTTGTTTTGATAATAAAAAACGTAAAACGGATCGTTATCCATTATCCGTTATCCTATTTCATTGATGTGTTTGAAAATCGAAATTGGGAATTAAAACAGGGTCCGTGTATCTTTTGGTCATTGGATTTTTCCATCATGAGTGGGAATCAAAAAACAAAAAACGATTGGTTTATTTGATTTTCCTTTTAAAACAAAAAACAAATATTGAATTACACTGCATTTTTTCTTTTTCTGTGTTAATATGATTTAACAAAGATTCAAAATAGGCCTACGCTTTTATTTTCGTTTTCTATTTCATATAAGAAAAATGAAATTACTAGTCAACAGGAACGAAAAAAACGAACCAAAAACAACCGTTTATTCATATTCAGTGCAGTGTTTGGCGGTGTGCTTGTGAGAACTGGGGTCCCTGGAGGTCCTGGAGAGCCAATGTCCCCGTAGCGCGAGGTGTCCCCGGCGAGCTGCAGTGTTTGGCGGGCTGTCTGTGAGTGTCCTGGGGTCCCTGGAGGTCCTGGAGAGCACAAGTCCCCGTACCGGGAGCTGTCCCCGGTCCTGGCCGGGATCAGTGCAGTGTTTGGCCGGTGTGCTTGTGAGAACTGGGGTCCCTGGAGGTCCAGGAGGCAAAGGGAAAGCCCAAGTAGCCTACCCCCCGTACCGGGACGTGGTCCCAGTCTTGGCCGGGTGCAGTGCAGCGTTTGGCGGGATGGGTGTGAGTGTCTGGGGTCTCTGGGTCCTGGTCCCGGGACTCGTGGGTCCCTGGGTCGGGTCCCGGGACTCGTGGGTCCCTGGGTCCTGGTCCCGGGACTCGTGGGTCCCTGGGTCCTGGTCCCGGGACTCGTGGGTCCCTGGGTCCTGGTCCCGGGACTCGTGGGTCCCTGGGTCGGGTCCCGGGACTCGTGGGTCCCTGGGTCCTGGCCACTTTCGCCCGATTTTCAGACACTTGGGCCGGCTTTCGGCTTCCTTCGGGCCCGCCTCTGCGGCGCTGCTCCCCCACCGGGGGGTTTGCAGCGCCTCCCTCTCGGTAGCGAGACCGAGTCGACCCGTCCGCCCCAGGTGTCCCCCCACAGAGCCCCGCCGCCGGGCAGGCCGACCTCCGATCCACCAGCAACGGGACTCGGGTCTCGGGAGCCCCGTGCGGGGAGACCTCGGGAGCGGCCGGAACCTCGCCCCGCCTCGACGCACCGTTTTCTGGGCGGGCGGGTGGGTCCGCTCGGGCTGGGGGTGACCATCATATCCAGGCCCCGGTTCAGCTGTATGCGGCGTGGTAGGGTTTGAGAAACATTGTTTTTCCCGGAGGACTAACACCACCGCCAGAGCGGCAGCCGACGTCGGTGGTCGGCCTGCCCGGCGGCGGCGGGGCTCCGTGGGGGGACACCTGGGGCGGACGGGTCGACTCGGTCTCGCTACCGAGAGGGAGGCGCTGCAAACCCCCCCGGTGGGGGAGCAGCGCCGCAGAGGCGGGCCCGAAGGAAGCCGAAAGCCGGCCAAAGTGTCTGAAAATCGGGCGAAAGTGGCCAGGACCCAGGGACCCACGAGTCCCGGGACCCGACCCAGGGACCCACGAGTCCCGGGACCCGACCCAGGGACCCACGAGTCCCGGGACCAGGACCCAGGCACCCAGAGACCCCAGACACTCACACCCAGCCCGCCAAACGCTGCACTGCACCCGGCCAAGACCGGGACCACGTCCCGGTACGGGGGGTAGGCTACTTGGGCTTTCCCTTTGCCTCCTGGACCTCCAGGGACCCCAGTTCTCACAAGCACACCGGCCAAACACTGCACTGATCCCGGCCAGGACCGGGGACAGCTCCCGGTACGGGGACTTGTGCTCTCCAGGACCTCCAGGGACCACAGGACACTCACAGACAGCCCGCCAAACACTGCAGCTCGCCGGGGACACCTCGCGCTACGGGGACATTGGCTCTCCAGGACCTCCAGGGACCCCAGTTCTCACAAGCACACCCGCCAAACACTGCACTGAATATGAATAAACGGTTGTTTTTGGTTCGTTTTTTCGTTCCTGTTGACTAGTAATTTCATTTTTCTTATATGAAATAGAAAACGAAAATAAAAGCGTATTTTGAATCTTTGTTAAATCATATTAACACAGAAAAAGAAAAAATGCAGTGTAATTCTATATTTGTTTTTTGTTTTAAAAGGAAAATCAAATAAACCAATCGTTTTTTGTTTTTTGATTCCCACTCATGATGGAAAAATCCAATGACCAAAAGATACACGGACCAAACAGGGTCCGTGTATCTTTTGGTCATTGGATTTTTCCGTCATGAGTGGGAATCAAAAAACAAAAAACGATTGGTTTATTTGATTTTCCTTTTAAAACAAAAAACAAATATTGAATTACACTGCATTTTTTCTTTTTCTGTGTTAATATGATTTAACAAAGATTCAAAATACGCTTTTATTTTCGTTTTCTATTTCATATAAGAAAAATGAAATCCCTAGTCAACAGGAAGGAAAAAACGAACCAAAAACAACCGTTTATTCATATTCGTGCACCGGAAGCTTGCATTTACAACCGAGTGAACTTAGTTCTGGATATTTAACAGGCATTCCTGTGACAATTCTCTCCAGGGGAAGTTTGATTTTAATATTTTATTGGTCGGGTTTACGTGACTCGGAAATGGCTCTGTATGCTGCAGTTCGGGTAACCATGGCAACCATAGCGGCGCTGAAACAACAGATTAAGGATTATTTTTTAAAGATTGATTAAGGACTTGTTCCACAGCGGTTTGACGCACAATGACATTTCCTGCACGTTGCAGCAGATGTGTCTCCTGCAATGCTCAGAAATGAGCGTCAGAAGATTCTGTGCTCGGCATCATCTGAGGAGAAAAAGACGCAGAGCTGGAGAGCGCTTTGATTCATCATGGCCGAATGACCGGCTATCTGTCTTCACTGGGGGTGCATGCTGGAGAAGGTCGGGTTGGAAGAATTAATTTAGTCCCACGCGTGAGGTATCCACGTGATTATCATTATATGTATACATTGCACTGCAGCACAAACTTTACCTGACGCCGGAATTCATGGTATGGCTGATGGAGCTCTCTCAGGTTCTTCCAACCCGACCTTCTCCAGCAAGCACCCCCAGTGAAGACAGATAGCCGGTATTGCGGCTTTCCTGTACTTTTAAGAGCCGCTTGAGAGTTTATTGTTAGGTCCTGTATATTTGCATGACGCGCTGCTGACAGAGAAGTACGCTGAGTCCGACAGAAGTTTTATGGCGTTTAATGACAAAACTCAGCCACAACGGCCTTCCGACATGCTTAATGGGTTTTAAACGTGTACACTGCAAACGTGATCGGGGTGATCAGTGTTCAGTACAAAGCTGTCAACAAAAGCTACGGCTCCCCTAACAGCCTGTCCTAACTGCATGCGAGCGTCCGACTGTCGCGTCACACTGCGTGGCATCAGACCCGCTCTGAACGCGTTATCGGCCCCACGTTCTACCACGTTCTTTTGATTGACAGCTGAGACTCGCCTTTTAGAAGGCTGATTTATGGTTCCGCGTTACACCAACGCAGACCTTACAGCGTAGGGTACGCGGCGCGGTCACCGAACGGTGCGCGTCGCCGCGTACCCTACGCTGTAGCCGTCGATTTTACGCGGAACCATAAATCAGCCTTTATTCACCCGCCCGTGCGCTCCTGAAAGAAACTCCTAACATTAGCCGACTCCTAAAAGAGTAAAGGGACAAGTAAAAGATGGGTGATTACTTGTAATCTCCCTACGTTTGTACTTTCTAAACAGAAAACAAGCTTATTATTCGGTGGAATAAGTGGGGAAAAAACCGAACAATTAATAACGGCGTGTGATTACGCAATCAAACAGCGAACAGCTGGAGTGACCGGCGTGCGGTGCAAACATGTCAGCATGTCAGATCATTACTGGGATGTGGGGAAAAAGCAGAGGACACGATCAATCCGGCAGGATCCGGGACAAATTAAGCCCTAATAAGATTAAGATAAGATTCTTATTATATCTTATTATCTTATCAGAACCTTCCAGCCTGGCGATCTCCCTCCAGCAGCTGCCACTTTATTGAAGTTCTTGTATTGAAATGACTGTTTCCTACAGCGCTTTACACTTTTTTTTCAACTTTCAACCGGCTTTCAACGCGAGCGACGGGAAGAAAATAGAATCAGGGCGTGCGACAAAAGTCCAGCTCAAAACGACGCCGCGTCGCTCGCAACCAGTATAGACAGTGCAATAAAAAATAAAGCAATGGAACTGTTTTTGACGCTGACTCTCGCTGGCGTCGCATGCAGTGTGTATATTTGCAATATACTGTGGACATCTGAATAAAAACCTCATAAATAGATTGAATCAAAGCGCTCTCCAGCTCTGCGTAGCCTTTTTCTCCTCAGATCATGCCGAGCACAGAATCTTCTGACGCTCATTTCTGAGCATTGCAGGAGACACATCTGCTGCAACGTGCAGGAAATGTCATTGGCCCGGTTTCCCAGATCAGTTAAGTAGCTCTTAACAGCGAAAGACTTCTTTCACAGGCTCCTTAAGATGGTTTGAAAGAAGTCTTTTGCTGATAAGAGCTACTTAACTGATCTGGGAAACCGGGCCATTGTGCGTCAAACCGCTGTGGAACAAGTCCTTAATCAATCTTTAAAAAATAATCCTTAATCTGTTGTTTCAGCGCCGCTATGGTTGCCATGGTTACCCGAACTGCAGCATACAGAGCCATTTCCGAGTCACGTAAACCCGACCAATAAAATATTAAAATCAAACTTCCCCTGGAGAGAATTGTCACAGGAATGCCTGTTAAATATCCAGAACTAAGTTCACTCGGTTGTAAATGCAAGCTTCCGGTGCACGAATATGAATAAACGGTTGTTTTTGGTTCGTTTTTTCCTTCCTGTTGACTAGGGATTTCATTTTTCTTATATGAAATAGAAAACGAAAATAAAAGCGTATTTTGAATCTTTGTTAAATCATATTAACACAGAAAAAGAAAAAATGCAGTGTAATTCAATATTTGTTTTTTGTTTTAAAAGGAAAATCAAATAAACCAATCGTTTTTTGTTTTTTGATTCCCACTCATGACGGAAAAATCCAATGACCAAAAGATACACGGACCCAACAGCGAGTGGAAAACTCTTTTCTCTATTTCCCATTCGTTGGAGGATACTGAAAAACAAGGATTGGACAAATGGGGGGATTGCACATGCGCAGTAATAAATTAAGAAAATTGTTTCTGGTTCTTTTGTTGATCAGATTGAAAGTTAACATTTTTAGATATTTAAATGTTGAAACAGAAAATAAATCAAATATGAAACATGGGAGTGAAACATGAGTTTAATCTGTAATCTGTCTTCACTCCGTCATGAAACTGCAGTGATGTTGTGACAGTCCGTTCAGCTGCAGCGTCCAATCAATAACATGTACTGAACTCTAACTCTAACTGCATTGGTTATTTATCGTTAAAGCGGAGCTACAGTAAAATATTTTGATTATTATTTATTATTGAGTGACTTTATGTTAATGTTGATGACTGGCAGTGAGTTCTAATCAATAAAACTGCACTCTTTTGATTTCTGATGTTTTTATTTTTCTGAAAAATGCTTGGTTTTCACCGAACCCGTAGTCATATCGTATCGTATTGATATCGAGATATCTGGCATGAATATCGAGATATGAAATTTTGTCCATATCGTTCAGCCCTAGTAGGAGCTGCATTCAAATTTGTCTTTACCCATCTTTGGAATTACTGTAATGATTGCTTGTCTCCAGGATGTGGGCGTTTCTTCCCCTTTAAGGATAGAGTTAAAGCATTTCAGTAATGTTGGTGATAGAATTTCCCTGAACGTTTTGTACCATTCCGCTGGGTATCCGTCCACACGCAGGATTTGGTTTGTCTTAAGTCTCGAAATGGCATCATCCAATTCCTGTTTTGTTATTTCATCAGTCATTATTTTATTCTGTACTGTACCAATGGATGGCAGATCCAATGAATTTAGAAAGTCTGTAATGTTTGAACATCCAGCATCCTCCGGTTGTGCGTACAAGTCTTTATAATAATTTTCAAAGGAATGTTGTATTTCTTCCAGTTTATGGCACATTCTACCAGATTGTGGGTCCTTGATTTTGTAAATGGATCTTTCATCTTGTTGCTTTTTTATCCTCCAGGCTAATAATTTCTTAGCTCTCGGTCCGTTATCGTTATATCTTTGTTTAATGAATTTAGCTTTTGTCTCTTCTGAACTAACATATATTTTATTTAAGCTTTTTTTGGTCAGGTTTATCTGGTCCAGGATTTGTGGGTCGTTCGTTTCCATATGTTTGTTTTCTAGAATTTTCAGTTTGTGTAATAGATCGTTTTTTGTTTTTGTTTGGCCTTCTTTTTAATGGAAGACCACATTATGAGCTTCCCCCTGATCACTGCATTACTCGGAGACACCTCATCAAGGGTGGGAGTGAGGGCGTTAACTATGTCGATGTCTGACACGACTAAGGAATGTGACGTTTTTAACAGAGCTCGAAAACCGTCCGCTCAAAACAAGAAATGGGCCTCGTCCGAGCAAGCGGGTGCTAGTAGCATGGTCGACATAGCAGATGTGCTAAAAGAGCTAAAGTCGCTCCGCTCCGAGTTCAGACTAAAACTGGATGGCATTAATAACTGCCTCGAAGAGGTAAAAAGTGCACTAGAAGGCAAAGGGAGGAAGTTAAATAGGACGTGTCGGAGCATAGGGGTGGGCGATATGACCTAAAATTAATATCACGGTATTTTTCATCTTTTGAACGGTGACGGTATAATATCACGGTATTTTTTGGTACGTTTTGGGAGGAGTAGCCTGTCCTGTCCCTTTATGTGAATAAGGTTAATATTTTTATAATATAATAAGTAAATGGTAGGTATCCTTATCAAAAAGAGACATGGGAGAGTATTATGCATTCTCAACATACTTATTTGGCAAAAAACCTAAAGATCTTACACATATATATATATATATATATATATATATATATATATATATATATATATATATAATATTATATTTATTTTTATTATATTATATTTTAAATACTTTGTAAACCTGTCTTAAAATGTAATACTGGACCTCGGTTGGGCTGGTTGGACAGCGGGTGGTGGAAAATTTCCCTTAATTTTATTCTCTTATTCTCTAATTTTCTTCTAAAGCCCGCGGTACAGGTGTGTTTTTTCGAGAGAAGAACATGGTTATGGGTATTTTTTTGTCACTCTTTCTTTCTTTTGGGCAAAAAGATTCTTTTAAACCGACATTCATTAATTTTTTCTCCATCTTGAAGTCTGTGATTCGTATTCCGGCAGGTTGAAACAGCGCTCTGCGCTCCGCTGCCGTCAAAGACCCGCCCAGCTCCACTTCTGATTGGCTAGTGTTCGGTTTGGTTGAGCCAGAGCTGCTTTCCTCTCATTCCATTGGTAGACGAACTCGGTTGACTCAACCTTTTTTTTTCTCTCAAACCTTTTTTTTTTTTTTTTTAAAGCAGTCAAACTCGCACGCCGAGAAAAAAAACTCCGTACGCCGGAGATCCGGCACAGTGCCGGAATACTTTAAGCCCTGTCATTTCTTACTACTCTTGTCGTAAGGTGTAGCAGCAGACCAGCAGTACACGATGCCTGCAGTGAAAGCTGTGTAGTTTTGGGACCGCTGCTCCGCTGGTTCTGCAGCAGCACCAGCGGAGCAGCGGTCCCAGCGGGACCAGCTGCTGGTCGCACTTGCGCTCGTTTTGGCCCGGGTTGCCTCTTCATATTCACGGGCGTGCATGTTTTTTAAGTGATGAAACAGGTTGCTTGTGTTTCCACCTCTTGCTGTCACAACACGGCAGCAAACCTTGCATATCACCGACGTTTTTAATTCCTTATTTAGGCTTATTATTTTATAATTGATTTATTACGGTATTGACGGTATTGCAAAATCCATGTCGTGGCGCAGTGTCACACCGGTGATGACTATGACACCGGTGTACCGCCCACCCCTATCGGAGCATACTAAATGCATCGGAGAAGCGGGGAACCGAGTGATGAGGAGGGCTGAAAGTTCACGACTGCTTCAAACCGGAAACTGGAAATGCATTGCTACCAAGCGAACCAATCACAGCCCTCTCAGTCTGCGTTTGGTCATCGTCGCCTTGATGCGTAGTTACAATTTTTGGGAGGTGTGGGCTGCGGCGTGGGGTGTGCGACACGGCGCAACCTGTGGCGTAGGCACGGCGTCGATTTGACGCAGAACCATAATTAAGCGGTCTAAGAGGTCTCCAGTCTCCCGGCGGCTCTGGTTGAACAGCCCGACAAACCATCTCCGATTGCGCTGTTTTCTTTACGAGATCACAAGAAAAGCAGAGCAGTGATCTCCTCTTCATCCCGTGTTGCGTGTCTTGTTAATTTATCTTTATTCCACCAGCTGGTTTATTAAACTACTACAAAATAGGCTCAACAGCAGGTATACACGCCCCTTTAATCTGATTGGTTTAGAGTAAATTGTCCTCCACGCTCATGTGATTGGCTGAAACAAAGGAAGACATCTGATTGGTTGCACATCCTTCCAGCGCAGCTCACAGACAAAAAAACGTTTGTAAATCAGTTATATTTGTGTGTGCATCAAAAATACATTTGTGTATCTTGTCCTACTCATGTGTGAATTGTTCTGTGCATTTGTGAATCGGTCTGTGGATTTGTGAATCTTGTCCTGTGCATTTGTGAATCGGTCTGTGGATTTGTGAATCTTGTCCTGTGCATTTTTGAATCGGTCTGTGCATTTGTGGATCGTAGTGTGCATTTGTGGATCGTAGTGTGCATTTGTGAATTTTGTCCGGTGCATTTGGGAATCGGTCTGTGCATTTGTGAATTTTGTCTTATGCATTTGTGGATCGGCGTGTTCATTTATGAATTATGAGACTGATCCAGCTCCATAGAAAAGCACCAGGGCCGGACGACTTTCCAATTGAATTTTACAAGAGATTTGGGGAAAACTTTTGGTCCCATTATTGGACATGTTCAAGGAATCCTATATGAAGGGAATACTCCCTCCATTCTTGAGACTTGCGATAATAACTTTAAACCTGAAACCAAACAAAACAACAAACGAATGCTCCTCTTTCAGGCCTATTAGCCTGATGGGGTGTTGGCCAGAAGACTGGAGTCTATCTTCCCCATCTTGTTGACAATGATCAAAATGGCTTTGTCAAAAATAGACATGAATTTCATAATATTCGGCGCATTCTGTATATGAATTATGAAAAACACAATTCTGGAGATACAGCGGCGTTATCCTTACACACGTGTCAAGGCTTTGACAGGAACAAGTGGGGTTTCCTTTTTAACCTGCTCGCACCGTTTGGAATTGGTGCACATTTTCTAAGATGGATAAAGCTCTCGTATACAAACCCAACTGATAAAATATTTACCAATAATAATGTCTCTAAACCATTTACTCTCCACCGATCAACGAGACAAGGGTGTCCGCTATTGCCTTTATGAACAAGAGTTTATAAAGGCATCATGGGTATAATTATTGGAGGATATGAGCATCGCATAGCTTTATACGTGGATGACATAATTATTTTTTTTACAAACTTAAAAGATAGTATCCCCCGATTAATGAATTTGATAAAAATGTTTGTCTTACCTTTATGTTTGTCCCCCCTTATGAGCCTGGTCCTGCTCAGGGTTTCTTCCCTCCTAAAGGGGAGTTTTTCCTTGCCACTGTTTGGCTTAAGGCTTTTCTCCCACTATGAGAGTTTTTACCTGTCATTGTTTATGTAATAATTGCTCGGGGGTCATGTTCTGGGTCTCTGGAAAGCATCTAGAGACAACTTTTGTTGCATTAGACGCTATATAAATAAAATTGAATTGAATTGAATTGAACTCCAATCAGAGTCCTTCGAAGTAAACATTGGGACGAGGCAAGGCTGTGCCTTGCAGCCGGTACTCTTCAACATCTTTCTCTCTGCCATCACATATCTTTTCCATTGTGCCCTGGACCCTGGAGATGGTGTCAACCTAGAATACTGTTTTGACGGAAGCCTTTTTAACATCTGACGCCTCACACTGCTCCTTCGACATGGAAATACACAACCACATCAACAAAGCATCATCAGCTTCCGAACGCCTATGCGGAAGAGTTTTCGAAAACCGAAACCTGAGGTCAGCACTAAGGTCGCTGTCTACAACGCAGTATGTGTTTCAACTCTGCTCTACGGGGCAGAAACATGGACTCCATACAGGCATCATATGATGAACCTGGAGGGCTTCCACATTTGCTGACTCCAGAAGATCCTTGGTCTTGGGGAGACCATGTCCCCCACACAGAAATCCTGGCCAACAGCAATTGTATCTGTATGGAAGCAACAGTTGCAAAAAGACACCTACGGTGGATAGGACACATCATCCGTACGCCTGACCTCCGCCGGCCCCCCGCCTGCCCCCCGCCTACCCCCCGCCTGCCCTGCCAAGTCCTCTACAGCCAACTGAGTGACGCAAAACGAGCTCCCGGACAAAAAAGGTGCTACAAGGAATACACAAAAGAACTTCTAAAGCACACTGTCATCAGTCCCATGCTTGAAATCCTGGTACTGGACCGGTCAGCCTGGCAGGTCACCTGTGCCAGAACAACCTCACAAATACACAACAGCAACCAGCAGAGAAGGACCGAGAGATGTGCCCAGCGACATCAGAGGGCAGCCCCCATTGCCCCCAGGTCCGGGCTCCCCTGGCCTGACTGTGGATGGATGATTGGCTCACGCATCGGCCTCGACAGCCACCTGAAGTGGCACCACCAGCGACAACATCACTGACCCCTTTCCCCCCACCCCTACCCCGAAGCAAGCGTCATCATCGTACACGGTGGACACCAATGAATTAAACCTCTATGTGACGTAAGGAGGTCATATGAGCCCTTAAAGCCCTTGACAAATTGGTATGCAGCATGTGATTGAGGCAGAGATTCATCCTCCAATCTACATCTACAAACTGGCTCCCTTGATCCAAATTGCTGTGTCCTCAAAGAAAAAGGTCAAACCAACCACCAGAAGTGACTTTTCCTGTATGTTTTCATAAACCTGTTTCAAGCATTAGCGTCCCAGATTGAAGGGAATGTTTAACCCAAACTAGGCCCACATCTGCGGTTTTCTTTAGTCCACATTTGTCTTTGACAGTTGGCAACACGTCCAGGTGAATGTGGCTGTCTAAACTACACCAGACGTGGCCCATAATTCATTTTTGTTGGGCGTTTGCGTCACGCGTCGCCCCCTCATAATACGTGCTGTGTCCAATCCCAATACCAGTTTATTAAATTTCGGCTCATACAACACATGGCAAAAGCCAAATTGGGTCCGGTTTTGAATTCTAGAACAACTCTGGGACACCTCTGGTCCACGTCGCTCTTGCCATTGCCATAACTGAGCTATAAGTGCAACAAGGAGTCCAGATTAGGCCCAAGTGTTTCCGCTATCTGCAAAGACTCTAAATAATAGGGGGGGGACACAAGAAGACATGTATCTCATGTTGTTGTCAGTAGCATTTGCCCTGACTAGTGGGTTGGTCTGAAGAGATCTGAGGATGAAGCTTGGCTAAGAGCAGTTAGCTTGTGGTAACTAAACATTGGTTAAATCTAGCAGTCGTTTCTGATTTCACCACTGAAACAGCTGAGAAATGGAGGTTCTGCTGCAAATGTTCACCCAGCAGTGATGCAGTTCCTCCAGAATGGATCGTGTCAAGGAATTGGGAACCACAACGAATCATTTCAGGACCCTTCCAAGTGGAAAGTTGTAGAAACCGCAGTCACGTTGGTAGGCTTACCCGACAAGAATGGCGGGAACCCTGGTAACCACAGGCCAGATTGAGCTCTGTTAGTCCTCATTTCAGCTCTGGCAGCACTTGTTTCAGATGTCGTTTCAGTAGCGACACCCTGAAGTGAAGATGTTTGGACAGGATTAATCAGAATTAATCTAAAGTATTATTGATTAGCTTTTTAGGTTAGCATAAGCTAAGCCAGCTAATCTGAAGTAGCTCACTGTGATTGATAGAAGGTGTGTGTTCTAGCCAGCTTCCCAGGCTGGTTGGTCCCACCCATTTCCAACATGGAGCTGTGCAGTACGAGGAAAAAGAGACTTCAGGAGCACTCTTCAGAAAACCTGTAGGTTTGGAAGTTTTTCAGCAATAAAACAGGATGTAACGAGTTAAATAACATTAAAACGTTAACCTTAGATCCTGCGGTGGCTTTCAACCACAGTGCCATCTGTGAGTTCATGTCTGACTGGCTGCTGCTCCGGGATGCTGCTGTGCTGGACTAAGAATAGCAATCCTTGCTGCTCCTTTGGCCTGCAGTCATGTCCAACTACCAAGTCAGCGCAACTACACCTCCAACAAATACCCTCTTCTACACTCCATCAGTACCTGCAACATTTGTAGCTTGTACATTTTACTCTACTGTGCATGTGTCTCTGACTGCAGTACATTTGTAACCAAATGCAGGAGTGTCCAATTTCTCTTCATCTATGCTGCCTCATCAAAAACAGTTGAGATGTGGAAATGTGAGCATATTTCAAATGCTGCAGATACTACACTTGTGCTTTGTGTTTTATGCATTAGACAAAACCTGAGGTGTACTTGGAGTGCTTGATGTTTGTGGGCTTGAAACTGAATATTAACGTCCTTGAGTTATGCAAGATTCATGCAGGTAATACAAGTGCAGTGAATGCTGTAATATTACTTTTGGTTGAGTTGTGTCACAGAAAACCGGCACTATCCACAAACTGCTACGGTCCACAAACAAGAGGCTGGTCTCAGCTGGGAGATAAGACGCCACAGATTCCAACGATGTTAAGATGTGAGGATGTGTGGATGAGAGGATACAAGGATATTAGGATGTAAGGATGTTAGGAGGTAACGATGTGAGGTGAGGATGTGTCGATGTTAAGATGTAAGGATGTGAGGTGAGAATGTGAGGATCTAAGGATGTGTGGATGAAAGAATGTGAGGATATAAGGATATGAGGATGTGAGAATGTAAAGATGTGAGGATGAGAGGATTTGAGAATGTGAGGATGTAAGGGTGTGAGGATGAGAGGATGTGAGGATATTCCATGTTGCTTTGAGAAGGGTAAATCCTGGCAGCTCCAGCAGCGTTTCTGTTGCTAGTCAGAGTATGTAGAGGTGAGACTACCAGCTCTCTCGTGAGGAAACATCTTTTCTTCATGCCCACTGGATGATGCTTGAAATTATGTGCGTTTGTAAACCACCCATCATAGAGGTGTCATCCAAATCATCCAAAACCATTGAGCCATTCCTGATTCCTGAGAATATGTCCTTATACCAGCAATAACGAACCTGAAACAGTTCTATCTGAAAGGAAAATGATACATTTGGACAAACGTGTCAAGCAAAACCAGGTTTATAGTTTGGTAAGACGTCAGTGACACAAGTATTCCACACCCGTTCCGATTAACAGTGAGATGTTCTAGTGTAGGTTTCTGGTGCCGTCAGAGCTGGAAGGAGGACTAGCGGTCACTGGCCTGCAGCTGCCGAGCTCAAAGCCCTCAGTGTTGAACCATGACGTCTGATTTTCGATAATCAGCGTTCATTAAATTAATATATATTATTCTTTTTGATTAATTTTGCTACTTATTTCGCTGAGGATTCTAGATTTTTCTTTCTTTAATGAAAATGAACCAGCAAAATTGCATAATTCTCCCAGAAGCATTAAGACGGACTTTGATATTTGCATTTTGGTTCAATTTTAGGTTTATGTTTAATGACTTGTCATTAATTAATAACGTTGCGTGGCAGTGTTGTTCCTTTCGGAGTGTATCTATCTGACCTTATGGCCTGAGTAGAATCAGTACAGAGCAGTGGGATTCAGAGTGCATGGGTTTTTTATTTTTTTTTATTTTTCATGCAGCAGTGTTTAATGCCCCAAAGTCAGTTTGCGGCCTTATAGAGCGCTGAAGTGACCAGCTCCAACCTGACACCAGGAGGTTACTTTTTTGTTGTGACACTGAGCGCTGGCTGCAAGTGCAGAGCCTCGTATCTGCGTCCAGGGATGCCAGTCTGATGACCGAGACGTGCTGACGCTGGTTGCAGGGCGAGTCAGCTTAAATTTCCCTCCCCATGTCTGTCCGTCCCGCTCATTGTTATCCTTAAGCTGTAAGCGGACCCGTGGCCGGGGACACCACATTAGCAAGGAGCCGCATAAACCTCGATGGTTATGTAACCCCCCCACCCCCCCCACGCAGACAGACAAACAAGCCCTTAAGCCTCCCTGGCTTGTAGCCAGCACACGCGAGCAAGTGTTTTTCACCCGCTTATCGTTACATCATTACTACACAGACCGGCTGTCTCTCTGCCGCAGACTCGGAGCCAACTATATTGTCAGCTCATAAAATATAAATAAGCAGCAAGGCTATGTCAGCTATGACTTTTGTTTTATAAAGACACGCATTTGTTAAGATTCACATTTAAAAAATTAAATATTTAATTCAGTGGTTGAAAAAAAACAATGGTCTTCATAAATGACCAGAAAAATTTGGGATTTCTTTTTTTTTTTAAACACATTTTTATTTCCTTTAAAAGATTGGCATGCCCGAGCCACCAAATATTGACTGTAGTGATTGTTAGATCATTCAAATTATATGTATTTGTAGTTTTTGTGGCTTTAGTTCCTTCCAGAGAAGTCATCAATCTTTCAGTGAGATTTCACTTTTTTGTTTTGTGAAAATGAAACATTTATGAGTTAGTTTGAATGCAATGAATATTTGAAGGGACATATTATAGAAAAAATGCTTCGGAGGATATACTCGATTGTCCAAAGTGACTATGAGAATCAAAATCAAAAACTCTGTACTTCTGTTTGGGACCCACTAGCCGGAAACAACATCACAGATGAGAGGAAAAGGCAGACTACTTTCAATTCAAAATTCAACTCAAAAGTCTTTATTTCCAACATGATACAGACATGCTTAAAAATACTTTAACAATGAATGCAAGAGAGACAATGTATATACCGGTATATGGAATTATGAGTATGGACATGGACGTATGGATATGGAAGTATGAGTTATGGATATGGAAGTATGAGTATGGATGTATGAGTATGGATATGGAAGTACTTATACTTCCATAAGCATGGATATGGAAGTGTGGATATGGATGTATGAGTAGAGTGTAGTAGACCCTACAAGTTTACTGCATTTTCAAAGGCAGGACAACCCATTTACTTCATAATTAAATAACAATACCCTGGGTTTTGTATATCAACTAACGTGTGGTCCAATTGAAAGTCCATAAGCCTAAGTATGTATACATTTGTTGCTTTATATAGTTTTAGCGGATCCATAAAAGGTCGATCGAGGTCCATAAAACCTCAGACCCGTCCACTTGTCATGGAAGTGAACTCAAACTATGGAGAACTGATTCTTGACTGTAAATATGTTTATTTCTGCTGTTAAATCTGGGCCACATCCTTCTCTTGCAGCACCTCCAAAAACGTATGAAAAAAGTTTGACCCGGCTCTTGACCTTTGTGACATTTCTGGTAGAGCCACAAATAAAACCCAAACCGAAGCCACAGAGATGCCACCTGCCCAACCAAATAACAGAGAGATTAGATGAATCGAGGTTAGACTTGCGTCTTCTGTTGAGTGTCATTACTTCGTGTCATCATCCACTAATTATTTTTGTGTCTCTTTTCTGTGACGCAGCACTACTTCCTGGTCATCTTTGGCCACGATGGACAGAAACCTCTGGAGCTGCGGACAGAAGAAGAGTTGGACTGTAGCGAGTGGGTGGAACGCATCCAGCAGGCCAGGTACCAGGAAACTCCTCCACGCGTTCATTCATACATCTCTCCGTTCAAGTTGTTTCTGTTTCCACCCTACACATGTCTGTGTTCCCATTGGTTGCTCATCAATACATCCACCAGGGGGCAGCGACAAGTCGGCTACTGACATCCACAAACATGGGGACCGTATAGTAGAGGAGATTGTTGTGATTATGTTAATTTAGAGGAAACGACAACAGCAAAGACAAACGGCCGCTGAACGATAAAATACAGTTTTAGTCGTCACCCACCAAGGTCAGCCCACAAAGTCGCTGGCTGATTTTGAGTGTCAGCAAACTTCCTTCAGAAGGGTCCTGAAATGATCCACCATGGATCCCGCCTGCTTTGGCCCTTCAACGCTGAAGAGCTGAAAAGCTGCAGAGTTGCCTACAAACATTTACAGCAGCGTCTCCTGTTTCGAATGTTTCAGCGACATCAGAAACGACATGCACTTTGTGTTGCATTTTATGTATGAAAGGTGCTTTATAAATAATGTTTGATTTGATTTAATTTGACCGTTGCATTTAGCTGATGCACAGTTAGCACCAGCTGCCTCATTCCAGACCGACCCACAACCGGTCACCGTGGTCCGACACTAAAACCGACAATAACAAATAACAAAAACAATAAAAATCCAACCCAATCCAATCCACTTTATTTATATAGCACATTTTAAAATACAACAAGGTTACCAACGTGCTGCACAATGAGTAAAGCAAGACATAATAAAATAGTAAAAACTAAAAACAGAGTAAAATAGATAAGAGCACATAAAAGCACGAAATAAAAACTCACCAAACAGACAACAACCAGTGATTCATAAACATAAAAGACAGGACAGAGACCACACAACTCTCATGCTGGATTAAAAGCCAAAGAATAAAAATAAGTTTTAAGGCGAGATTTAAAAATTTCGAGGGTGGGGGCCATTTTGATGTGGGGAGGAAGCTCGTTCCAGAGTTTAGGGGCTATTGCTGAAAAAGCACAGTCGCCCCTGGTTTTTTGTCTGGTTTTGGGAAAGACAAGACGTGACTGAGCAGAGGACCTCAAAGACCTCGAGGGAGTGTAAACGTGTAGGAGGTCTGAGATGTATTTTGGTGCCAACCCATTTAATGACTTAAAAACAAACAATAGTATTTTAAAATAGAGAAAAAGAGACAGGGAGGCCAGAACGGAGGTGATGTGGTCATGCTTGCGGGTTCCTGTTAAAAGACGAGCAGCCGCATTTTGGACTAACTGTAATCGTGCAAGGGAGGTCTGGTTGACGCCAGTATAGAGGGCATTACAGTAGTCCAAACGGGTTGAGATAAAAGCATGAACCACTCGTTCAAAATCATTAAAAGATAAAACAGATTTAATTTTAGATAAAAGCCTCAGATGATAAAAACTGGATTTTACTACAGAATTTATTTTGCTTGTCCAGTTTAAGATCACTGTCCATTTTGATGCCGAGGAGAATGATGAATGAATATGTTCTGTAAGGTCTTTATTCACAACTCAGAAGTATAGCAGTGCTAAATGGCTAAAGAGACAATGACTAGCCCTGGTGGTACAATCCATCAATCAAAAGGCCACACCCCTAATTATTCAAAAACTTAATGCTTTATATTATTACATCTGGCATGATGTGAAGTCAAACCATGGAGACCAAAACTTTTTTTGATACCAGACTGTTAATATGTTTATTTCTGCTGTGAAGTTGAACATTTTAAACTTAAGGTTAATAGATCCAGACCAGTGGTGCCAGTAGAGGAACTGTAAGTTCTGGTCTTGAAGGAGCAGGATCCAGGGGTTTGGGACCTTCGAACATGGGAATCAGACAGGTGAAGTCATCTGAACGCTTCCTCTTCGTGCTGATGAACCTCAGACTCAGCCGTGAGAGCGGGCGGGTGTGCATGGACGCTCTCTGCTCGCAGCAGTTCACATTTAGGTCACGCTGGTGCTGTAGCGCCATGCCGGTTACATCACAGACCTCATCTCGCCACTCGACCTCCATTTCTCGCACCTCTTTCTCTCTGTGGCCATCTTTCCCATTTTTAGGCAAGATAGGTAGGAATGTTGACATGTGACTCGGAGCACAGACGCTGTCAAATTCCTGCTCTGGACCAACATAAACTGTCACTAAAACATCCGTCTGTGTGTTAAATAATCGCCCTGTCATGTCTCCTCCCCTCCCCTCCCCTGCCCCCGTCAGCTACTCTGACATCATGGTCGAGCGTGAGATCCTGATGCAGAAGTACATCCACCTGGTCCAGATCCTGGAGACGGAAAAGATCGCAGCCAATCAGCTTCGCACGCAGCTGGAGGACCAGGACACGGAGATCGAGAGGCTCAAAGCCGAGGTATGCATGAGTGCATCCTCATCTGTGTGAGCATGCATACTTAAATGCACACACGTGCATATGCACGGGCACTCACATGCGCCCTGAGACGGAGGACGTCCAAATTAAACTCATTTCTGACATAAAACCACAGCAGGACTCCTGAAGTGACCTACCTGTCATGAAAGGAGCCCCCCCCCCATCCTGTTTTTTTTTTTATTTTATGTTTAAACATAATAAAAGTCATCAGATCATAGTCCATTCTGATCAAGTGATCGAGTGGCGCCAGAGCTGAAACTAGGACCAGCAGAGCTTTTGAATCATGGGAGGACGGGCACAACCGCCTGCTACCTGAGCTCAGGGTCCCTGTTGTCTCCTGCTGAGGCCCAATAAGATCTTGAGAGTTCTTTGGGCGGAAAGCAGGATTAAAGACGTATTCTCTGTGTTCCTGTGAACCTCTGAAGTGCTTTTACTGAGTTTTTCCCCATCCACATCCGTGAAGTCACCTAGAGACTGTTGTTGTGTCAGATTGTAGTGTTGAACAAAGCCAAGGAGCGGATGCTGCCGTTCCAGAGCAACCAGGAGGAAGAAGACCCAGATATCAAGAAGATCAAGAAGGTATGTTGTTGAAATCACATGAGACGTGTCGTTGGAGCAGCGGTGGAGAGGGTCACAGGCGTGTTGCTGTGATTGTGCAGGTGCAAAGCTTCATGCGTGGCTGGCTTTGCCGGAGGAAGTGGAAGATCATCGTCCAGGACTACATCTCCTCCCCTCACGCTGAGAGCATGAGGAAGAGGAACCAGATCGTTTTCAACATGGTGGAAGCGGAGACGGAGTACGTCCACCAGCTCTCCATCCTGGTCAACTGCTTCCTCAGGCCGCTGCGCATGGCCGCCAGCTCCAAGAAACCACCCATCAGCCACGACGACGTCAGCAGCATCTTCCTCAACAGGTAAAGTTGAACATTTTAACATGGAGATGAACTCAGTTTTGTAACCAGGAGAGGAACTGCATTTTTATTGGGTAGTTTTCAGACTCATGTGACAGATAAATACCCTATTTCTTAGAGTTGGCTTCACTTTAACTTTCTGTTTCAGCCATAACACACCATTTTTGTCTGTATTTAGTTTCTTCCACAATGGCTCAAACCACTTCAGACTGTTTGATGCGTGAATATAGATGTATTGTAAATTTAAGCTACTTTTTCTTTGAATTTTCAAGCTTTAAAAAGTGCGACCACCCTCATAGTTTCTTTACAAATCTCACTTTAAGTGGATTCAGACTCGGTCTTTGTTTCCAGTGAGACCATCATGTTTCTGCACGAGATCTTCCACCAGGGCCTGAATGCTCGTATCGCAAACTGGCCAACTCTGGTTCTGGGTGAGTAACGCACATCTGGGTTTTAATGTTTGAGACCAAACAAATCTGACAGTGAAGCAAAAATATTTCAGTCTTTCACATGAAACCAAAAGAGTCCTTTGCCATCAGTAAAGATGCATAAATGTGTTGTTTCTCTCTGGTAGCGGACCTGTTTGACATCCTGCTGCCCATGCTGAACATCTACCAGGAGTTTGTGAGGAACCACCAGTACAGCCTGCAGGTTCTGGCCAACTGCAAGCAAAACAGAGACTTTGACAAGCTGTTGAAGCAGTACGAGTCCAACGCTGCGTGTGAGGGTCGCATGTTGGAGACGTTCCTCACATATCCCATGTTCCAGGTAACGCAGCGGCTCGACTTGGACGTTTGAAGTCCCCATGAAATCAGAGTTTTTTTCAGCGACACGCTTTCTACCACAAAACACTTTTACACCCGTTTATGGTCCTGTAATGACAAAACAAAAGTGCATGCGTACTAAAAAGCATCTTAGAGTTTGTAAGGTTCTGATATTGATTTAAACTCAGAGCTGATGCAGGATTCTGGGGGGCGGAGCCTGATCATGACAAGGCAAGGCAAGTTTATTTCTATAGCACAATTCAACAACAAGGTGATTCAAAGTGTTTTACAAGGACATTAAAATAAATATAAAGCATGATTCAAAGTTTAAACCAAAAAAGACAATAAAATACAACAAAAGAGGATTTATAGGATTCAAACCTGAGGGATTCAAACCCAAACATTAGGCCATCTGAACCGACCAATGAGACGAGACTGAGCTTTTTTCCCTCTTTTTACAGGAAATGTATAAATAGATGTTTTGATTTTTCAATTTTTACTCTTTTTTTTACTCTTTACTATTTTTATGGGAACGTTAAAGTTATTTTGAATGAACTTTTAAGTTCCTCTGTCAATTTTTGTCTGTTCTTGTGACAGAAACAAGAAACGGGCAAATTAATGGAACAATATTTGAAACGGGAGGTCCTGAAGCAGCTCCACGGCTCTTCTGGCACAAATCGGCTGCATGGCAGATGATTTCAGAACCATCTGAGAAGCCTCAGAAGACAAACCCCCCTGAGTTACATCCAGTTCTTATTACCAAAAACTAGCTATTCTAGCTTAGCTTATTGTCCTCCGACAATTATTAATAATTAATAAAGTAGATTATTTATCAAATTTAATTATCAAAATGAAAACGGGGCACCACCTGATATAATCAGGAAAATGATAACTTTAACAGCAGAATCAGTCTCAAAGTTCATTATTCTACAGAATAATAGTTGAAGGAGGCAAAGTTCGGCACAGACCCTGGCAAACCAGCATTTGTAACAAAATATGTGTAAAATAATCACAAACAACGTCTCTCATTCAAATTAATCAGAATGTGTTTACCTAAACTACACAGAAAACAAACTTATTACATAAAAAGGGACAATAAATCATGTAATGCCAAGATGGCGGCCCACGTCACGCCACGTGAAACAATAGAAAATGGCGGACACGGTATTTAAAACACGAATAACTGGCGAAACGGCGCTACGCGGGTCTAACAAAGAACGAGGAAGCCTCGTGGTCTAATTACTAACGTGTCTGTGTAGTTAGTGAAAAGGAAGGGAACAAAGGACAATCATATCAAAAATACACACAAAATGGCCACAGCCGGCAGTCTGTAGGAGACCGTCGGTGCGTTACACAGTAATATGCATACTAAATTACAGTAGACACAAGTCAACGTTAACCGCTTAATAAACTAATTAATTGCCCAAACACAGCCTCACGTCTCCTGATTCTGGATCTGGAGGGGTCGCGGTGTCCTGAGGGCGTTGGGAGAGCTCTCGGCTCGGTTCGGCTCTATCAGGTGCCTGACCCACACTTATGCCGGGGTTTTTCCTCCCGGTCCTCTTTTCTCCTTCCAACTCTGAATTGAAAAGACCCTTGGTGCAGCGCTACCTTGAGCCGGCTTCTCCTTCCTGATCACGGAGCCTCTCACGCGCCTCGAGGCGCGCGGTGACCGGTTCCGTGTAGAACGTCAGTCTAATCGCCGAGGCGCAGGGCGTCACGGATTCAGGTGGATGAAGCTCACGGCTGAGGCTGGACAAGCTGACCGGAGGATGAGGTCCTTCTGGCGAAGAGGACTCAGAGCAGAGAGGGGAAGTTAGTAGGAGAGAGAGACCGGAGTGCGCGCAGCGCTCCGTGGCAACGCTGATGGGTACCGCTCGGCGGGCAATCCTGGTCCGGGCGCGTCCCACCCTCCCTTGACCGGGGAGGGAAGGAGACCGGTTGATCCCGACAGGCTGGTGGCAAGAAGAGGAGAGCTGAAGAGGGCGGTTTCCGGGGTCCCATCGGTTTTATCCGCCGGGGCTGCGGTGACGTCATCAATGCCCGCTGGCAGATCGTGGTGAAATCCGCTGATCGCAGATCAGATTCTGTGAAGCGTCGCCTCAGGCGCCGCCTTTTGTTCACACCTCTTGGACTACAAAGCCCAGCTTTGTAGTCTTTCCTTACATTCCCCAAACAAAGTGGCCATTTAGGTGAAACTCGAAACTGGTCCCAGGCTGAGGATTCAGACAGCTTTAAAGTCGAATTTCACCTAATCACAAATGTTCACAAAAGTTTCATAATCACAGTGGCCCAACAGTTTAAGTTCATTTTAACTAATTTAACTAATTGGTGAGATAAAAACTGGCATATGAAGTTGCTTTTATATTTATTTTTATGTAAAATGTTTGTAATGTGGAATAAATGGGAACATTTGTTATTAAATGGTGTTTAGATACCCAAGACAGTAACCCAAGACAGAAGAACTTTGCAATACTTTCATGCAGCATATTTGCTTAAACTTTGCTTTAACGTATCTTTTTTTTTTTTACTGGAATAGATTTTATTGCTCTCCCAAATCAAGTTCATGTAAACATTATTGTATTAAAAGTTGCAATAACATATTGGAGGAAATACTCTTCATGCTCTTTCCGTTATTTTAGATACCACGATACATCATCACGCTGCACGAGCTGCTGGCACACACACCTCACGAGCACGTGGAGCGCAAGAGTCTGGAGTTTGCCAAATCCAAACTGGAGGAGCTGTCAAAGTAAGTGTGTGTGCGTGCGTGTTGTAAATGGGTGGAGTGAACAGGTCTGGGCAACCAACTGGGACATGCCTACTGTAACTTCT
Source organism: Cololabis saira (assembly GCF_033807715.1). Taxonomy (NCBI): domain Eukaryota; kingdom Metazoa; phylum Chordata; class Actinopteri; order Beloniformes; family Belonidae; genus Cololabis; species Cololabis saira. Next base: position 21,905,217 of record NC_084597.1, read on the forward strand.
CTCAATCACAGCTACATATCTTAGTGTATGTTAATTTATGATTCTAATTTTAAAAGTTTTGTGTCCAGTTCCAAATGTGTTCGGGGGGAGGGGGGCAGATGGGTAGAGAGAGACAGAGAGCTCTTCGCCGGGTTGTTGTGACGCCTTAAACTTGAATGACTGTCAGGCGAACCAAGTAATTATTGTCACACTCTGAAGTCGGTGTGTATTGTTTAATGTCAATCTTCAAATCAAGTGGAAAATCATTTTCAAAAACGGAAACAATTTATGTAACGAACTGCAGCATGCAACCAGTCTTTTTCCACGCAGAGGGGTGGATAGTGTTTCTCGGTTTTATCAGTGGCAACGTGTGTTATTAGCAGTGGGGTGGGGACACAACCTCTAAGCTGTGTGTTTATGGGGGTGGGGGCAGAAAATCCTACGTTACAATTTACATGTTACTATTTCATGTAGTTGGATAAACTATTAGCACCCATCATCATTTTACTGGGACTTACAACACACTTGTTACCATCTGACAAACACACACACACACACACACACACACACACACACACACACACACACACACACACACACACACACACACACACATACACACACTGAACAACAGGAGTGGGTGGGTTTTGTATGGTGTTTACCGCTGAAGACTGTTGACGAGCCCAAGCGCTCTGCAAGTGTAGTCAGTTTCCGCTAAAGCAGCACCAACTCCACAGAACTGCCTGTTTGCACTGCCATCAGTCTCATTGTGCCCCCTGAATGCTACTCTTGGCGATCAAGATACAAGGCTGCAACTGAGTCTCATTAAAATATCACGTTTTTTCTTCACCTGCTCATTGTGCTTCTTTGTACTCAGACTTTTTGCCAGATAAAGAATTTCATTAATCCTGACACGTCCAAACAGTTTCAGTTTCACGGCACAGTCGATGAGATTTTTTGATTTGCCGTGAGACAGATTGGCAAGGTCGATGAATCCTGTGATAACCCGAGGTTTGTTCAGGGAGCAGGAATCCTCATCAAAAAGGAGACAGGGCAGCAAAGTAGCCGCTTATTTAAAAATCTACAGATCCTTACTATTTATGACATCAACAGTTACCAAATATGCATTTTTCTTTACAAGATATTTTCCTCAGAAGGAAATCTTCCTGAGCACTTTAGGTCATACTTCGCTACAAACTCTCAATTTCATTCCTACTCAACACGACAGGCCCTCGCCCTACATCCGCCGAAATGTCTGGAATCTAGAAGCCAATTTTTGTTTAGGTTTAGAGGTGTCAAAGTCTGGAATAGTTGGTACCAGATTGCAAACAATTGTAGGTCCCTATCCATTTTCAAAAGTTGCTCAAGAGAGCATTTAATTCAACAATGTAGTTAAGAAAGCTCTTGCTTTTCCCACTGTTAATGTTTCTTTTGTACTTCATATTCTGTGTTGCCATTTGTTCAGCATAATATTCATATTTTTATGATCATGTGATCATAGGTCTACAGTAATTTTTTATTTTCCTTCATGTTCTGCATTCAATTTTTATGATGTATTATTTCTTTTTATTTTATGATTTTGTATCCTCATAACTTTATTGTTAAATGTTATTAGGTGGGGGCTCCTCATAAGCCTACTGGCTTGCTCGCTCCTCCCTGCACAGTTTCTTTTAACTGCACTTATTTGTGTGATGTTATTTTTTATTATGTGCTAAATAAACTAAACTACGGTAAACTAAACTGGAGATTGTCGCTACCGGGTAGCCACTCAGTATGGACGCGATTGCCATCATTGAAACTGAAAGATCTGCGTGTTTGTTTGTCTGATGCACCATAAGAAAACCAGTGAACAGAATCAAATGTTGATACAAGCTTTATTATATCATGCACAATATTTTCCAGCCGGGGGTGCACTTTTCTCAAACAACAGAGCTATGAGAGAAATGCACGCAGTGGTCATTGATCCAGTCCTATTTATACTGAAAAAGGAGGTGTTTTGTAAGTTATTGGTGCAGATGTTGAACCTTATCTGTGGAGGAACCTGCGGGGAAAGACACCTAAACATGTCACACTTTCAATCATATATTTGCTGTTGATTGTTTCTTACTTGAGATGTTAACTCAGCAAAGGTCTAAGATCACTAAAACTTTGAGAAAAACAGAATGGGAGCTATCAGTTTTAAAACATCTGTTTCTCTTCATTGTCTTCACCTAAAGAAGAACTCAACTAAACAGTCTAGTCATAAAAACCGGGTGGAACCGTGCATGGGCGCCAGGGACCGTAAAGTGGGGGGGCCAATGGCCCGCTGGCCCCCCCACTCTGGTGCCAGTGGTCATACCATGAACAACCAATCTTCCTTTTTGCTCCACAAATGAGCCACGTACTTTGAAAAATATCCCACCGTCCATTCACTTTGAAGTGAGTGATGCATGGGACGGAGAAACCCATTAGACCCGTTCTACTCAGGCAAACCGACTGTCATCACGGCCCGATTGACCCAGTAAACTTCTGCTTAACGGTCTTGAAATGTTCTGCAGGCTGCTTTGACCCGAACGAGGCTAAATACTAAGTAGTAGCTCAAGGGATGACAGCTAACCGCTGGCCGTGCCACCTGCCAATCAAAAGTTCTTATTATACTGTATGTAGATTTGTCGCTTTCTATAATTTTACCTGATGTGGTACAAAAACTTCCTTTCAGGTGTCACAGATGTGAAATGTAATCAGGAGACCAAAACTGTTTTTGTACCAGACTGTAAATGACCTAGTGGTCAGTATAGGAACTGCAACTCTTCTTATTTCAACCCGGAAGTTGGAACATGTATTTATTTCATAAAAATGGGGTGAAAATAAAAGGAAAAGAAAAACATTTGGGAAATCCTAAGTATTCCTATTATTCAGTAGATCCACTTTCAGCAGCAGTCATGGTTATGGAGAAATCTGGTCCATTCTTTGAGCTTCTGTGAATATTCATCTATAAACACCTCTCTGCATGTATGTTTTGCTGATGATGGTTTGTGTTTTCAGGATGATGCACGATGAAGTTAGCGACACAGAGAACATCAGGAAGAATCTGGCCATCGAGAGGATGATCGTGGAAGGCTGCGACATCCTGCTGGACACGAGCCAGACCTTCGTCAGACAAGGTGAGCTTCAACTTCGTGGTTTCCTGTCACCCAACAGCTTTCGTCCAGCGCTCCATCTCTTCACCCATTCCCTCTGTGGGCAGGTTCTCTCATCCATTTGCCATCCAGCAGCGAACGGGGCATGCTCAGTAAGGTCCGGCTGGGTTCACTCTCCCTGAGGAAGGAAGGAGAGAGGCAGTGTTTCCTCTTCACCAAACATTTCGTCATCTGTACGCGGACATCTGGAGGGAAGCTTCACCTGCTGAAGGTAAGAATCACAACGTATCTTGTTTATTTATGCTCAAAAGATCCATTAAAATCACACTTTTAAGCATAACACACCAGACCAGATACACAAGACACAAGGAAGGGCACAGCCACCACCTAAAACCCGGATTTAAGCTTCTCCTTCGACATAAAGGCGTCACAACGCAAGGCATATCTGTCGACGCGACCCCCCTCCCCTGCAGAGATGCCCAATGTGTAGCTCCAAAATGTTCTAACCATCCGTTGACGCGATGCGCACCATTAGATCTGTGATTGGTCCGCTGTACTGCATAATTTCTGACACTTCACTTTTCCGCTTTGTCCCTTCTGCTAGACTCGTTCCAGGGACGTACAGACCACCTCCTCACACGACTCCTCTTTCGTTTACGAACCAACATTTGCAATAAAAGCATTCGTTGCTCCTAATCGGTCAGCTCCAACTCCAACAACGTCCTCTCATAGAAAAACAAAACTGGAAGGTAAACACTCAACCAACGAGTTTCACGTGATTGCATGAAAGAACCCTCTGAAACTCGATAAATCCGAGTGTTTTGGAGACAAACTGCTCTGTGGAGCATCCACCTCAAAAATGTAAACCACAGCGTCAAGCAGTGGTGTTCGTGGTTTAAACACAATAAACAGTCTGACTTAAAACAAACAACTTGGGGTGGTAGTCTCAACATGATTGACATGTGAGTAGGAAACACCCTCAGCTTCCTCTTGAGCTCTACAAGAGAAGATAAGATCAACTTTATTAATTCCTAATAATAAAAAGTAAATTGTTGTGCCAGAGTAGAGTAACAAGGTTAGGGAAATAAACTCAATTACAGAAGGGAGAACAATTAAATAAAAATCAAATAAGAACACGAAGTACAAAAATACTAAAAGTGTCCAAGTGTGTCTGGCTGATTGCGGAAATAATGCCTAAAAAATACAAATAAAATAACAAAGTACAAATTGAAGAAATCTTTTAATTATGTATCCCTCCTGTAAGAATGGGCGATATTTTACCGTTCACGATATACCGTCAAAAAAATTCCCCACGGTAAGAATTTGTCATCTCACGGTAAAAACGATAAATTGAGAAAAGAAAGAAAGAAATGAGCCAGAAAGAAAGAAAGAAAGAAAGAAAGAAAGAAAGAAAGAAAGAAAGAAAGAAAGAAAGAAAGAAAGAAAGAAAGAAAGAAAGAAAGAAAGAAAGAAAGAAAGAAAGAAAGAAAGAAAGAAAGAAAGAAGCCAGAAAGAAAGAAAGAAAGAAAGAAAGAAAGAAATTAATGAGCCTGAAAGAAAGAAAGAAAGAAAGAAAGAAAGAAAGAAAGAAAGAAAGAAAGAAAGAAAGAAAGAAAGAAAGAAAGAAAGAAAGAAAGAAAGAAAGAAAGAAAGAAAGAAAGAAATTAATGAGCCTGAAAGAAAGAAAGAAAGAAAGAAAGAAAGAAAGAAAGAAAGAAAGAAAGAAAGAAAGAAAGAAAGAAAGAAAGAAAGAAAGAAAGAAAGAAAGAAAGAAAGATAAATTCCCGTTGATGACACTTTTTGTATTGGTATTTTTTTTTTTATCGTTATCGGGATAAATGCCAGAAATTATCGTGATACATTTTTTAGTCCATACCGCCCATCCCTACCCTCCTGCAGAAGGGGGAAGAGTTACACAGTTCACGGGTAGGAAAGACCTCCTGTGGCATTCTGTGGTGCACCTTGGTGGTGCAACTGAAGGCTCTGTCAGATCATCAGCGTGGCGTGCAGGGGGTGAGAGGTGTTGTCCAAGAAGCTGAGCAGCTTCCTCAGCATCCTCCTCTCTGACACCTCCACACACAGCTCAGCACCAGGACGGAGCCAGCTCTCCTGATGAGCTCAGTGAGTCTGTTGGCGTCAGCTGCCTTCAGCCTGCTTCCACAACACACCACAGCGTAGAAGATGATGCTGGAGACCACCGAACAATAGAATATCTGCAGCATGTTTCTTCAGTCGTTGAAGAGCTGAGCCTCCCGAAGAGGTACGGTCGGCCCTGACTCCTCTTAAACACCAGCATCTGTGTTTATGGTCCAGTTTATTGTCTTTGTGGACACCCAGGTACTTGTGTTGTCCACAATGTCCACTTCTCATCCGTTGATGGTGATTGGTGATGGCTTTGTCTTCGAGACATTGAGCTGCAGCTGGTTCCGTCTAGGGCTGTTCGATTAATCGATTTTAAATCGTAATCGCGATTATGTAATTAGAACGATGTTAAAACGTGAAAATCGTAAAATCGATTTTTCACTTTTTTTTTTTTTATTTTATTTTTTTTTATTTTTTTACCTTGTCTGCACACATATTAATGATTGATACCATATTAATGATTGATGGAAATACCTCTCAATACCTGCGACAAGTGCCCCATCGGAGAGGCTCTTTAGTGTAGGAGGGGGCGTTGTAACATGCCACCGGGCATCCCCCAAGCCAGATGCGGTAGACCGGCTCGTGTTCCTCGCAAAAAACTTGCAAATGTGAATAGCAAATGTAATGACTGACATTACACACCTCTACCTCCTTCATGGGTTGCATTATTATTTAGCATGCAAAGACCCAGTTTAGTTTATTTAGAAAATGTCTTGTTTTATTTAATTGGAAATATAACTTACTGTATGTTTGCAAGTGCTGATTTGCTGATTTTTTTTTTCAGAGATAAAACTTTATATTTTATTATATTTTTTAAAACTTTTTTCAACTTATTTTACAGAGTTTTGCACTTTATTCATTCATTTTTGGTTTAATAAGAGCAAAGTTTGCACTTAAAGCCCAATGGGGCAAATGTTCAATAAAAAAACAGCATATTTGAAATCATTTCTTTGCCTTTTGTCAATTCACAAAATAATCGTAATCGAAAATCGGATTTTGAGAGAAAAAAATCGAGATTTTATTTTTGGGCAAAATCGAACAGCCCTAGTTCCGTCCCACCACTGCTGTACTCCACCTCATGGTCCCTAATGACACAGCCCACAATGGCAAAGTCACCTAAACAACTCCTGCAGGTGGCAGAACTGTGACCAGAACCTGAAGTCTGAGGTGTACAGCGTGACCAGGAAGGGAGACAGGACCGTCCCCTGTCTGTCCCAAATGTCCCAATGTCCCAAAGTCTCACATATTGTGGGTAGCCAGTTCGGTGGTTGATGATCCAGGTCACCAGTGGATCCCCACCTTCATGTCCAGTAGCTTCTGCTGACCAGGGCACAAAGTGACCACACTCTCCCCTCACATTCTCAGCAGTGATGGTGATGGGAGAGGACGGGGAAAGCCCTGGAGGTGGTGGACGGGGGAAGTAGAGGGACTTATACCACCACCTAGTGGGGCTAAGCGGTACAACAAGACTTGACAGCCCATCTTCACTAACACTGTTTGTCAGTTTGACAGCTGTTAGCCAGGACGCTAATTCTACTCACCTCCAGGATCTCTGGGCAACAGGCTACAAACCAGCGCCAATTCAACGCAGTGGGCCCAATTCGTTGGGCCCGTGTCTCTCCCTCTCTTAACCCCCCTAGGCTGCACTTGTAAATAAGAATTTTTTTCTTAAATTGCTTGCCTGGTTAAATAAAGGTTAAAAAAAAACAAAGTTTTTCCAGGAGGGATGTGTTTAAAATGGTCTCAGCAGATATTTTTTTTAACATACTTCCATTAATGTTGTTATTGTTTTAAGCATTTTAAAGTGAAATGACTACAAGTGGGACCTTTAAGGTTTTTGATATAATTGACGAGACCAGGTGGCTGCATACACAGCTCGTGAGGAAGACCTTGGGAATGGAGGGTGCGGAGGCCCCAGTGATCATTTTAGCCGTTATCTCTCAGGGTCGTGGGGTCTTGCGTTCCTGAGCACAGCAGCTACCAGACCCACTGAAGAAGAGCGCCTGGTGGTTCTGACTTTCTCCACATCAGAACCACCGATGAGCATTGGGTGGGGATTGGCAGACCTTCCTCCCCAAACCAACAAACTTCCTTTGTTTTTTCCATATTTAAGGGGGACTTGTTGTTTTGGACCCGAGACCAAAGGCCAGTCCATCTCTGACTGACTACCAACGATGTGGACCAAACTTCTCAATCCGCTTTTAACATTTTAAAGTGATCAAAAGTAACAAAAATAATGGTGTTTTCTTTGCTTCTGTCCATCAACAGCAGGGAGGAGCATTGTCTCTCATTGAGTGTACTCTGATCGAGGAGCTGGACGCCAGCGATGAGGACTGTGAGTATCTCTAAACAGTTTTACTTTTTACTACCCCCTTTCTAAAATTAAATAAAACCATGACCACAAGGTCAGCTGTTTATGGTCTTCACCCAATGCTCCATGTTCCTTGAGGTTCTCGGTTTTTATCTGAACCGCGTGAGGCGTTGTCCGTGTTTTGTTTGCAGACAACGCCGCCGGTCAGGGCTTCAGCCACCTGGAGTTTAAGATCGTGGTGGAGCCTACAGACGGTCAGAGCTTCTCTGTTGTCCTCTTGGCTCCTTCGCGCCAGGAGAAGGCAGCCTGGACCAGCGACATCAGCCAGGTAAGATCTCGTCGTGACCCCGTAGCGCATGGACCCAGAACCGGTTTTCACGCCTCTCCTCTCCATGTCTTCCCGTACCAGTGCATCGATAACATCCGCTGTAACGGCCTGATGACCAGCGTGTTTGACGAGAACTCCAAAGTATCTGTGCCGCATATGATCAAGTAAGTGGGCCAAGAATCAAATACAAGCTGTAAAAGTAGATATTGCACATATGTGGCAGGAGATTTGGTTACAGAGGCTTCTGAGAGTTAAGAAAAACATTATGAAACAGAAAAAAAGCAAAGGAAAGCTTTGTTGGAAAGGGGGATTACTCTACTCACTTTTTGTAAAAGTTACAAAAATTTCCTGGGGTATTAATGAAATATCTGTCACATGTACTGGCCAAAATGGCTCCATTACATAAAGTCATGTGTTAATGATAGTAACCCCTCTCATCCTGTGTCTATCGTGTAAAAATGTCACCTGATTGCAGTGAGTCTTAGTATTATGCAAAAGCTTTCCCACTTTGCGATTCTTAAAGGGGACATATTATGGCATCTAATCCCTATTTTAAACAGGCCTTGAATGTCTTAAAAACAAGCTTTTGATTGTTTTTGCTAAATAAATTAGAAATTCAGCCTCTGAACCATGTCTTTATCATCTCATTCTCTAACCCCATTATCTATGTGGGATTTTGATTGGGCGGGGAGGCTATGATAATGAGGCACTGTGCTGATTGGCTGCCTGAATGACGCGATACGAAAAAATGGCGGAAGCTCCGGCCGGCGGAGTTACACCGTGTCATAACTGCATGCGATGCGAGCGAGCGTCAGCGACAAAATCATTTCCATTGCTTTATTTTCTATTGGACTGTCCTAACTGGCCGCAGTGACGCGCCGCGGTGCGCCGTTTTGAGCTGAACATTTGTCGGACGTCCTGCTTCTATTTTCTTCCTGGCGCTCGCGTTGAAAGCCGGTTGAAAGCGCTGTAGGAAACTATCACGGATGAGGAACGGCTGATCCAGTTAGTTGAAATGAGAAGTTATCTCTATGATACCTCCTCATTTCATTACAAAAACCTCAATAAAGTGGCAGCTGCTGGAGGGAGATGGACAGAGAGCGTCCGATCTCACACAGTGCGATGCGATACTCGGACGCTCGCATGCAGTTACATGGTTTTATAGTTGTGGGCGTGGTTTGCATTTTGGTTACGTAATGAAAATCAGCAGAATCTGAATGGCTCATAGAAGCCACATCCGACTGGATGGCTCATCCGGACGGCTGTACAGACACTGCAGAATTTGGTTGCTTTCCTCCTTCTCTGAGTTGGCAGGCTGAGGGGAGACCACATTATATATGTTAAAGCAAGAGAAATCGTGCTTTTCATAATAGGTCCCCTTTAAGGTAACAAAAAATAAATAAAAATAAAAATCATGTGGGCAATCCTTAGTACCCCGGAGTGGGGGGTAGGATTTAAGGGCTGCAGCCGGTGCTGCTGATCCAGTTGCTGCCCTTGATGACTAGATCATCAGCAGGTGGGCAGACCTCTATTAAAGCTTCTCTCAGTTTGCTGGTCTAAAGCATTCAGGTGTGTGCTAATATAACACCAGGGGGGAAAGACATCAGTAATAATCCTAGAGAAGCAAAATTCTACAGTAAGGACGACTGTAAGTAAGTCAATAAGTACTCACTCACTCACTCACCAAAGGGAAATCAGAGATAGACCAAGGTGGATGTAGCAGGGCGAGTGCTACGGGGCCCGACCGACAGGATAGAGAGGACACGGAGCTTAGTGCAGAACCCTTTTTATTATAATCACCCACACGCCCAGGACACAGTGCACAAGCACCTCACACCAGCAGCACCTCACGATCAGCAGCTCCAGCTTCAGCCTTATAAGGCAGGCAGGGTGGAGAGCGCGCCACTCAGGCGGATGGGACACAGGTGCGCGTGTCCCATCAACCTCTCCACCCTGCCACACACCCCCAACGCCAACCTCGCGCCGGGGTCCGTCCGGCCGAGCCTACTCCCCCCCCCCGCCCCCTCGGAGCGGGAGAGGAAGCCCGGAACCCCCCGGGCCTTCCTGATCGGGAGGCCACCCTTGGCGCCGGGCTGACCAGCGGAACGGTCGGGGGGGTCGTCCCCGGCGTCAGCCCGACCGCCGTGGAAGCCACTCTCGGGGCCGGGCCCATGGTGGCCTCGGGCCACACGGTGCGTCCAGGACCACCTCCTCCTCCGTGACACGGCCCCGCGCCAGCTGCTGGTCCGCCTCCAGGACCGCTTCCTTCACGGCGCAGCCCCGTTCTGGAGCTGGTGCGTCCAGGACCGCCTCCTCCGTCACGCAGCCCTGCGCGGGCTGCTGGTCCGCCTCCAGGACCGCCTCCTCCTTGACGCCCTGCTCTGGCCGCTGGTCCGGCCCCGTCTCCGCGGGACCCGCTGTAGCTGAAGCGGAGGCGCAGCCGCCTCCCCAGCCAACTCCGCCTCCGTCTCCGCCTCCGACTCCGTCCCAGGAGCCGTCACCTGGCGGCCTGCAGCCACTGCCTCACGGCCGGTTGGCTACAGCGGCGCCAGCGCTGCCGCGGCGAACCTCAGACGGGGTGCAGGGATGGGTCGCTCCGCGGGTCCCGCCGTCTCGGGAGCCGTCGCTTGGCGGCCCGCAGCTTCTGCCTCCCGGCCTCCCAGCTGCGGCGCCGCCAGCTCCTCCCGCGCTGCTGCAGCGACCCTCCGGCGTGGCGCAGGGATAGGTCGCTCCGCTGGCATCAAAGCCGCCAGCACAGCGACCCTGGTCCCGACGCAGGGCGGCCAGGTCCGCCATGGCCTGGGCGAGTGCGTCCAGGGCCCGCTCCATGCCTCTCCTCCCATCGGGCCCCACGTTGGGCGCCAGTGTAGCAGAGCGAGTGCTACGGGGGCCCGACCAACAGGATGGAGAGACACGGAGTTTCGTGCAGAACCCTTTTTATTGCAGTTACACACCCAGGACACAGTGCACAAGCACCTCACGCCAGCAGCAACTCCTCCGAACCCCTCGCTGCTGTCCAGCTCTGCCTTATAAAGGCAGGCAGGGTGGAGAGCTGCAGCCACTCAGGCGGATGGGACACAGGTGCGCGTGTCCCATCAACCTCTCCACCCTGCCACAGTGGAGTTTTTTGTTGTGTCTTAAAACTGGGTCATGTGAGAGGAAACTATCCCAAACACAGCAGCAGATCCACATCAGAATGATGTAAATTACACTGATTGAAAACTGTGGTGGGAGCTTGACTACGGACCCCAATCCCTCCACATCCACGCAAGAGGCTGATCGAGTCAAATAGGACAAAATAACGTCAGGTTATTCCTACTGAGGGCGGAGCTACCATCGCGGGCTTGATATTGTCCATATGACTTTTTTTTTTTTTTTACTTCATTTTTTTAGAAATAGATTGTAACACAATGGAAAAGGTTTTGTCGTTCATCTGAGGTTGATTTCACAGAAATAGTACTGTAAAAGCTTTTCTTTCTAGACTTCTCTGCCACAAACATTGGTTAAAGGCGGTCATTTTCTCCAAAGGTCTGACACCCGTCTTCACAAAGACGATGTGGACATTTGCTTCAGCAAGACACTCAACTCCTGCAAGGTCCCACAGATCCGATATGCCAGCGTGGAACGGCTGCTGGAGCGCTTGACGGACCTGCGCTTCCTCTCCATCGACTTCCTCAACACCTTCCTCCACACCTACCGGATCTTCACCACCGCCGCGGTGGTCATCGACAAGCTGGCGGACATCTACAGGAAGCCCTTCACCTCCATCCCCGTCAGGTATGTGGCCGTCTGAGACCTGGCTGCAGACCTTGCCATCCGCCCCGTCCTCATCCCATCGTTCATTCCATCACCCCCAGGGTCGAGCAGCACTCATGTGACCGCCTGTCCATCATGTCGCTCTGCCCTGACTACAGTCTGAAGATCACCCAGCTTGCTCTGGACCAGTCCAAGTAAATCCTGGTGATTCATTGGTGGCAACTGTCAGCCGATCTGCAGATAAACTCCACACTTTCCTTTCAGGTCTCTGGAGCTCTTCTTCGCCACCACCAACCAGGGCTCCTGGGGAACCGACCCCTTGAACACCAAATCCCCGAGGCTCTGCCGGAAGTTTTCCTCCCCTCCTCCACTCTCCATCCCCTCTCGCACCTCCTCCCCCGTACACTGCCGCAAGCTCTCTCTCAGCTCCCCAATCAGCATCAAAGTAGGGACCCTGGATCTGTCTGCCACGCCCTCCTCCTCCGCCGCCAACTCCCCCACTTCCAGCCTCAGTCCCTCCATCTGCTCGTCACCTACCGCCTCATCCAGGCCACCCTCGGGCTTTTCGTACCCTCCGCCCACCGCCACACGCTCCCCCAGCCTCCCTCAAGGGGCCTCCGGAGTATCCTCGCCACCTCCCACCTCCACCAAAGCCCCAATGGACCTGACCCGTGGCCCCAGCTCTCCGGAGCTGAGTCCATCTGCGGGGGAGGACGTGAGCGGAGAGCTGCCTCGCCTCGACGCCATCTGTGGGAAGCTGAGGCGTAGCATCCGCAGGGGTGAGGATCTGGAGCCTGAAAGCAAATGATTCACACATGTGGGCACACGCTTGTTCGATTAATCGATTTTAAATCGTAATCGTGATTATGTAATTAGAACGATGTTAAAACGTGAAAATCGTAAAATCGATTTTTCACTTTTTTTTTTTTTTTTTTTTTTTTTATACTTTGTCTGCACACATATTAATGATTGATGGAAATACCTCTCAATACCTGCGACAAGTGCCCCATCGGAGAGGCTCTTTAGTGTAGGAGGGGGCGTTGTAACATGCCACCGGGCATCCCTCAAGCCAGATGCGGTAGACCGGCTCGTGTTCCTTGCAAAAAACTTGCAAATGTGAATAGCAAATGTAATGACTGACATTACACACCTCTACCTCCTTCATGGGTTGCATTATTATTTAGCATGCAAAGACCCAGTTTAGTTTAATTAGAAAAAGTCTTGTTTTATTTAATTGCAAGTGCTGATTTGCTGATTTTTTTTTCAGAGATAAAACTTTATATTTTATTATATTTTTTAAAACTTTTTTTCAACTTATTTTACAGAGTTTTGCACTTTATTCATTCATTTTTGGTTTAATAAGAGCAAAGTTTGCACTTAAAGCACAATGGGGCAAATGTTCAATAAAAAAACAGCATATTTGAAATCATTTCTTTGCCTTTTGTCAATTCACAAAATAATCGTAATCGAAAATCGGATTTTGAGAGAAAAAAATCGAGATTTTATTTTTGGGCAAAATCGAACAGCCCTACTTCAAATACCGGCAAGCATTTACAGCAGCAGCTCTAGAAACTGCTTTAACCCCTTCTTTTGAGATTTCTGCTCCAAAAGTAAATACCTGATTAAAAACGAGTATTTCTCAGCAACTACAAGGTTCATTTGGATAAATGTGATACATCCAGCCGTTCCTGAGATATGTCCTCCTATGAACACCCACAGCTCCGCAGCTGTTCCACATACGGAAGAGGTCAGCTGGTACAAACAAACACAAAACAGTTATATTTCAAAACAAATCATGCATTTAGTGCCACATACATAAAGTACAACCCGTTTAAATTAGCTGGGTTGTTTTAGAGCAGGTATCTCAACAGAGTGAGCATGATAACTGGGTCACCATCTGGATGCAGCGCCGGCACACCGGCGCAGAAAATCTGACTGCAAGTAGATGAGGAGAGAGGATACAAAGAGATAAAGTGAGTCTCTTTATTGGCGTAAGTGTCCTCCAAAGAGGAAAATAACAGTTAATGGCACAAAGGAAGAGTCTTCCAACTGGAACCAAAATAGCAGCTTTTGACCCAGAACTTCAGATGAAGGCGAAGAACACGCCGTCTGGCTGGCACTTGTTTTAAAGGACGTTCTCTTAATCTTAAATTACTTTTTACCTTACTTTTGAACCAAAAAGGCTTAAAATGTTGTTTTACACTTTGAAGCAAAGGCTGAATTTCTATGTAGATTTCACAGCAATTGGTGTTAAAGGAGCATGAGGCAGGATTTATGAAAAAAATGTGTATACGTTTTAAGTTTTCTAGTAATAATGTCAGATGAAGCGTTCCAAACCAAAAAGAATGAGCCCTCTAGTGTATCTCTCCTTTGCCTTGAACAGGCTGTGTGCTGCAAAATGTGCTGCAATTCTGGGCCCGAATTTCCCGCGCTGTCCTGCGAATGTGACGTCAAATGACGCTGCATGCCCGTTCTCCCGTGCCGGCTTCGCTGTTGGCTGCAGTACCCCCGACAGTCGTCGTGGCGCTAATGAGTCTCATTTCTTATTCTTGCCTCATGCTCCTTTAAGGAAAAATAATCTGCTGACTCATCATGCGGTCAGAGGAGTATGCAAATGACTCCTTCTCAAATTTCAGTGAGGGATCAGGCCGCCAGAGCTGTCCAATCAGACCAGAGTTCATGCACTTACACATCCTTGACTCCCCTTTATCTGTTGTTTTTTTTAAACCAAATTAGGTAAAATTTTAAAAAGCAATACATTTGTGCATAAGTAAGGACGTGGTCTTTTGATTGGCAGCCAGAACAGTCAATCACTTAAAGTCCTAAGAGATCATAGTCATGTGTTAACGTGGTTGCCAGCAGGTCTGGACGAAACCGAGGACCAGGCTTAGCCAAGCAGCAGGCAGTCTGTGTTAATCTTGCGTCAGCTAAACGCAGTAGCCGTTTCTGATGTCGGCACCAAAACGACACTTGTGACAGGCGGTCCCAGGTAAAGAACCCTCCAGGAGGAAAACTGCTGGTATGCACGGTAAACGACAACAGCTGTAATATAATCCTAATAAGTGTTCAATCATTCTGATTGTTTGCAGCTCTTCCATAAAAACACGGCGCAGCCACACACGTTTGTGTGTGTCTGAACCAGCGGCATAATATCACAGATTTTCTGTCTGACAAACAGTCGAAGGTCAGATGTCAAGTCCTTACTGAGATGATCTTTTCACTTGTCATCTCTGACTTTCCAGCACATATTTAAGCTGTTTCTTTAGCAGCTGTAGATCTGCATCCTTGTCCGATAAAGAAGTCACAAAAAGCCTTGCAAACCAAAGTGAGCTGAGTGAAACTTCAACATCTTAGTTCCTGTAGCTTTGTGGGCTTGAAAACTTGTTTTCTGCCTTTTAATATCACTCACTTATGATCTGTGATGTTTCTTCTCCAACAGCTGTTCTGGAGTCTGTGTCGCTGGACAAGTTTATGCCTGAATCTCCATCCATCAGCGAGCCGGGCGACTTGTCTCCCTGCCGTTCGCCGTCAACGCCGAGACACCTCCGCTACCGACAGTCAGGAGGTACAGCGTGGACAGACGCTCACAAACACACAGGTTGTACTGTAAAGACCGAGCCCGTGGACTTTAACTCCTCTGGTTGATTGCAGTCACATCAGGGGAGAACTCTCGCTGCGCCATGTCGCCTGCTTCGGCGTTCGCCATTGCTACGGCAGCCGCCGGACACAGCAGCTCGCAGGGTGAGCATACAGTATCTGGACCTTCATAAAGGTCCATGCTTACATGGTCGAAGGGGGAAGCTCTGGGTTTGTTGTCATTTAAACTGCTGCTGCTGCTGACAGAGGACAGAACAGTGATTAAAGAAGAGGAAGACTGAACAAAAAAAATCAAATCAGCATATTAAGGAGACACTTTTATCCAAAGTGACTTATAACAGAGTCACAGGCCACAGTAATGTAGCAGATACAAAGTAGATGCCGTTAAATCAGCAGTCATAAGTGGAGCTAAGATGACACGATATGTGTATATGGCAAAGAGAAGGGGCCCAAACACTGACCCTTGGGGCACCCCTGTAGAGAGCTTTCAGGCTGGAAATGCTTTTCAGAGGAACAGTTGCTAAGACTCATTTTTCACAGCTGGTGTAGTTTTCCAGCATCCATTTGTGGTACTTTTGAATTAAGCCTCATTTATCCATGGACGCTCTGCGGTAAAGACCATTTAATGAGAAAGGAAAGGACTATATGGAGTTAAAGTTACAAACTGAGGGCCGCTCGGTGGCGCAGTGGGTTAAGCAGCGGCTCATATACTGAGGCTACAGTCCTCCTGCAGCGGTCGCAGGTTCGAATCCCGGCCTGCGCACCTTTGCTGCATGTCATCCCCGATCTCTCTCTCTACCCCTTTCATATCTGCAGCTTGAATAAAGGGCCACTAGAGCCCAAAAAAATCTTTAAAAAAATTTTTTAAAAAAATTACAAACTGAAAATAATCCTAAAACAGCATTTCCTTAAACCCCGATGAAAATGTCCAGTCTTCAGTTGTTTCAGAGGATGAAAATGGACTTTTCTGTGGCTCTCGTTAGCTGTTAGAGGTTGGCATCCTGTCTATTAACGTTTAGTCACCAGTTACATCACACCATCCACAAGAAAAATACTTCAATGAGTTGGTTCAGGATGTTAAAATTAGTGCTGTCAAGCGATTAAAAAAAAAATAATTAAAAAAGAGATTAATTAATCAAGATCTGTAATTAATTAATCAAATTAATCTCTTTTTTAATCTCTGCTAAAAATTGCTGAGAAAAGCCTTTAAATTCATTACATTATTGTGGCAGATCAAAACCTTGATACCTTTTGCACTAGTC
This sequence comes from Cololabis saira, assembly GCF_033807715.1. Taxonomy (NCBI): domain Eukaryota; kingdom Metazoa; phylum Chordata; class Actinopteri; order Beloniformes; family Belonidae; genus Cololabis; species Cololabis saira. The sequence continues at coordinate 21,921,711 of NC_084597.1, forward strand.
CCACCTTAGCTCGGTTCTACCCGCCACGGCCCCGTCTTGCGCTTTTGCACTAGGGGCTGAGGCGGGTAGAGCCGCTCCAAGCCGATACTTTTTCTGTAACCATTCTGGCGAGGTTCTAACCGGGCTGAGCCGGGACTATTTCTGACGTCACCACCCTCCGTGCCACTGATTGGTCGGGGGGCGGGGCCGTCATCAAACTACAGGCCCCTGATTGGTCGGGGGGCGGGGCAAGCAGACGTTTGAATCAGGAAGCAGGAGTCAGCGCGAGGGGACTCGCGGAGACTTTATTATAAAGCGCAAAACGTCTGTTTGGTGATCCAACTCTGAGGTGCAGATGTTCATAAACCTGGTGGCTGACGAGAGAATTAAAAAAGGGATGTAGACGGGCTGTTTTACTCTCAGCCACTCGCGGCTCCAGCTGATTTCTCATCAGCGCCGACATGAACGAAGCGGTTGCGCAATCGAGTACGTCACAGCAGCTTCACCCCAACCCGCCCACTTCTCACCTGGCTGTGGAAAAACAAACGGGGACAAAACGGGTAGAGGCGTGACGGGACGAGTCGGGCCGAGTAAGTACTAATGCAAAAGGGCCATAAATTCCCCATTCACTGGACTGGCAACTTTCACATGCTCCTCCATTTTCTCCTTCTCCACTACTCACCGATCCTCCCCAGGCCTGTCCAGCTACAATGGGAGTCTACCAGCGTATGTTAGACAAGCCCAAACACAGTGACAGCCAATCAATGTCCACTTCAGGGTGGGACTGACCATTGTTTTCCACCCCTATAACTCAAGCACAAACACAAATTTCATAATAAAGGCAACTCCAAACAGACAAAAGTAAGGTTAGAGATTTAAAAGTACGCCTGTAATTAATGAATCGCTATTAACGCACTAATTTGACACCCCTAGTTAAAATCAATCACATAAAACTGCATTTTAACTCTTTTTTTCAGACACCACTGCTGGGTACTAGCTGGGTCTGGAGGAAAGCTTTCAACAACAGATAACATGTTCAGTGTTTTCTGGCTTAACTTGAACTTCTGTTTCCCTTCTTACAGGGTTCAATAACTCGGAGAAAGTGTACGACAAAGAATTCATCATCCGTAGAGCTGCCACCAACAGAGTCCTGAATGTGCTACGACACTGGGTTTCCAAACATTCCCAGGTGAGTCGTCTTCTGTAGACACGCCCTGCTGAAGGTCCCGTCCTCCCTTCAGGTCCGTTGTCCGGTCACGTGTCAGTCTTTGTGCACATTTCCTGCCAGTGTCTCTGAGTTCACGCTCGTTGCTTAACAGAGTTAATTCATGTGGAGGTAAAGACTGGTGGAGGAGGTAAAGACTGGTGGAGGAGGTAAAGACTGATGAAGGAGCTAAAGACTGGTGCAGGAGGTAATAACTGATGGAAGAGGTAAAGACTGGTGGAGGAGCTAAAGACTGGTGCAGGAGGTAATAACTGATGGAAGAGGTAAAGACTGGTGGAGGAGCTAAAGACTGGTGCAGGAGGTAATAACTGATGGAAGAGGTAAAGACTGGTAGAGGAAGCAAAGGCTGATGGAGGAGGTAAAGACTGGTGGAGGAGGATGTTGACAGCGATAATCTTAAATTAGCTTTTAATTCTCTTCTAGAATCAATGGCCATTTCACAATAAATAAACCGACGCAATGTTTTAATCATACCCTCGATCTCGTCCTCACCTACGGTTTAGAACATGATAATCTATTAGTGTCACCTGTAAACTCCCTCCTATCTGACCACTATTTAATAACATTTAAATTAAATATTGTTGATGTTTCATTTCATTTATTTATTTATTTAGCACACTTTTTTTTTTTTAAACAGTGCATTGAGGGAATGAAGCCCTAAGGGCTTGTACAGAGTTCCACTCCCATCTACAACTGTGATGAAGTAACAAAGATAATGTACAACAAATTGAAAAAAATTATAAATATAAACGTAAAAGAGAACATGGATACAAGGTCTGGATTACATTAAAGGTAAAGACATTGAATGTTAAGACAGAATAAGATTTTTTTTAAAGACTTTCTGAAGGAGGTAAAAGATAATGTTGACTTCAGCGACACATTCAAGTTTTGAGTTTTGGATCTCTAAATGTAATATTAAATTGATGACCAGATATTCGACAGAAGGGTAATTGAAGAATGAAGAACGTTTAGGGGGGCAAAAAGGCCCTCATTTCGTCGAAAGAAATAAAGAAGGAAAAAAAGTCCCACAGATACAATAGAGCCTTCGCACTGTAAGTGCTCGGGCCCTAATAATACATCCTCACACCTATATACACTGATATAAATATACCCATTATAAATTAATATATCAGTCTCAACAATATACAAAAAAGAAACTGGTTGATGCTTGGACATTGCTTCGGATCCACAGTCAGTCTCTTCCATAGCCTTACTCCATTATTTGTTATGCAGAATCTTTTCATTGTAGTTCGATATTGCTGAATCTTGAAATTTAATGTTTCCCTTAAATCATACCCTCCCTCTCTTTCATGAAACAGTTTTTGTAAGTGATTTGGTATTAATTGTTTCTGGCTTTGTATAAAAATTGTGCTGTTTGGAATTCTACCATATCATAAAGTTTTGTTATTTTAGACTCTACAAATAATGGATTGGTGTGTTCAAGATAACTGACCTTGTGAATTATTCTGATGGCTCTTTTTTGCAGTATGAATAGTGGCTATAGTGAACTTTTGTATGTATTGCCCCACAATTGATCAACCACTTGAGGGCATCATCCTAGGTGCATAGTGGAAAAGGTATATAGTACTGAAAAATCATCATGTGAAAGAGTATGTGACATATCATTAAACTGATCTTGAGAGAAGTATTGACAAGATTGTATCACATTATTTGAGTTTCAAAGATTTATATCAGGGTTGAAAAAATAATCATAGATACCACTATTGTCAGTATTTAACTCAAATGGATTGAAGGATAAAGAATCTATTTCATGGGGGACAGACACCCCAACATAACTTGACGACATTATCAGATGTGCAATTTGTCACATGATTATGATGAGAAAAAAACCACAGACAATCAAAAGCATCCAGATTAGGCTTCAGAGTCATTGATAGAAGATTGAGTCTGTCCTGGAAAGAGCCCTCCATTGATATGACAACCTACTACAACAACAGCCACCTGAAACCCAACCCGCCAAAAACCCAACTACGCATTTTCCATCTTAAAAATTGAGATGCAGGAAAAGAACTGAGCGTCTCATGGGATGGCCACAAACTCTCAAACCACCCCCACTCCGTATACCCCTGTGTCCCCCTCAGCAGGACACTCTCTTTCAAAACCCATCTTCAGAACACCAAAGCCTAGGTCAACACTTGCAACAATATCCTGCGCAAACTGGTAATCTCAAAGTGGGACACTGATCCATCAACCATCCATGCAACAGCCCTAGCCCTGTGCTTCTCCACAGCCGAATATAGGTGTTTAAACTGGAACCAAACTGGTTGACACAGCCCTCAACTAAACCTGCTGCATCATCACAGGATGCCTAAAGACCACGGCAGTCCTGTGACTCTATGCCTTAGCTTTCACCCCGACTGAAATCCAGAGCCAGTTTCCTACAGACAGTCCCACCTTCTCCAGACAACCAAAGCAACAGCAAGGACCAACATCTGGAAAGATGAATGGAACCAGCTCAACACACGAGCCCATGACTGGGTGGAGAGAGGAATCACCCTGACTGAATGCCTCGCCAGGGGGAACGACCTCCCATGGCCAACCTGGTAGACCCTCAACAGACTACGAGTGGAACAGGGGAGATGCAAAGCATTTATGAAAGCATGGAGGTACCAGACAGAAATCACATGCAGGTGTGGAGCAGTACAGACAATTTCCCCCCTGCTGGACTGTTACGATGCCCCCCAGGACCTGGCGGAACCCACCCCAACAGCTGTGATCTTTGCCAGATACTGGCAGAAAGACATCTGAGATTGCAACGGACTCGAAAAGAAGACAAATATATTTGTGAAGTTTTCAAGAAGGAGTATGCCCCCCTCCAACCCCACCTGAAAGAGCCCGTTGTTGTCGGCTTTCATCGCGTCTCCCCTCCCTGCGATTTGCTCTCCGTGTCCTTTATTCCACCCGGCAAGCGTGTGAAAAAGGTCACCCTCCTCCCCAGGGAGACCCACAGGATGATCATTTTCATTTAAGATTACATAAGGTGCTATTTTTGGACCAGGATGTCTTGCTGAGAGACGCAGTTCTGGTTGATGAGGGCGAGACACCTTAATTTCATTATTATTATTTCAAGATTAACGTAAGTTATGCATCTAGTTGCAAGTAGATGCACATATACACACACATACAGAATCCCTTGTAAATACATTTATATAATTTAAATTAATTTATTTTAACTGAATGTACACAAAATAAATAAATCTATCTATACCCAGAATTAAACAAAGAAAATAAATCCTAAGATATTTGATTAGAGCTGCTGAGCATCTGAAAGCAGTGCCCCAGTCAGCTACAAGTCTGGATACATGCAATCAAATAAACGTCAGGTGATGCTCATGAAGATTCTCCCCACAAACATCCGACGAAACAAACACATTCATCTTCTATTGGACCCCAAAGCTTCTTTAAAGTTTACAGTTTCTTCACAGAAAATGTAATCATCTTTTAAAGTGCAGTTTTGTAGAATAGTTTGGTGTCCATCGTGATTTAATACGGGTCCATCAATGTCCTCAACATGGAGCCCAGTTTACATGTCAGATGGCCTCAGATACAAACGTTGGGTGGGAGTGAGACCGGAGTCAGAACGTCCTGTCAGGGGTTCATCTCGCCTGGGACGCTGTGGGTGTTGAGGGCGTGTTTACTTCCAACACCCACACCCTGGGTGGGGTTGGAGAAAGGGCCTTTCTGTGTGTTCTGCATGTTCTCCCCGTGTTCCCTTGGGTAGCTAATGTGAGCTACCCCTCGCAAAAACATGCAGCAGTCCTGGGCTATACATGCCCCCTCTGGCCAGCCGGGGCAGGGAGGATCTGGCCAGAATAACGTGATCCTTCCACGCCCAGGCCGGGAATTGAACCTGCAACCGCTGCAGGAGGACTGTATCCTCAGCACATGGGCCACTTGCTTTAAAGGTATTATCCATGATTTTGGAGAGCTAGCAAGATTTGAAAGTGGCACCTCCTCTAAGCCCCGCCCCCTCCTCCCCCTCCCGTCAGCGCTCCGTCCAAAGCCACGCCCCCACAAACTTTGGGGAACGCGCATTTGCAGGAGTCAAGTATTCCAGGACATTTTGGACAGCACATTTTCAACAAAACTACCCCATGTCTCATTCACCTGTAAGCGAGGCCGGTTTTTTTTAAATGTGCATCCTGCCCACCGGCGTCTCCATCCCGGCGAGAGTGGAGAGTGAAGAGCAGAGAGCGGAGAGCGGCTGGCGGGGCGCTGCAGGCTCTAGAGCCACGGCTACGCCGTAGCCCATACTGCTTAGCTGTGGCAACAGAGCCTGCACGGCACCGCAGCGCTCCGCCAGCCGCACCGGCGCTCTCCGCTCTCGCCGGGATGGAGACGCCTCCATCCCCACGCTGCTGCTGCTGCTGCTGGGCGGAGAGTCCTGCAGCAGCAGCCTGGGCCGACGCTCTGCTCCCCGCTCTCACACACAGCGGGACCGAGCCGCTCTGGAAATAACTACATAATAACTACATAATAACTACATACTTGGGGTCCGTGGCAGAGGGGAGGGAGGGGGGTTACACTGGGACACTGTGAACCCAGCAGGACCCGTGGGAAGTGGACACGTCGGGCTGGAAGCGAGTGCGCGCATGGGATAGGGGCGGGGGGGTCGTGGGCGGCATGAAGGCATCTGATTGGTTCTTTCTCCCCCTGCCAAGCCTCTGGTCCTGGACCAATCCGTTTCACTCGGACCGAATGAAACGGATTGGTTAGAGTTTTTACAGGATTAAAGCTGGGAGGGGGAGGAGGGGGCGGGGCTTAGAGGAGGTGTCACTTTCAAATCTTGGTAGCTCTCCAAAATCATGGATAATACCTTTAACCACTGTGCCACCCAGCGGCCTATGGCACAATTAAAAAAAATACAGAATATCTTTATCCGAGCACATCATTCAGATATAAGGTCCCACGTGCACCCAGGTCTCTCATCGTCCGTGTATTCCCAACCAGGACTTTGACATGAACAGCGAGCTGAAGACAGGGGTGATGAGTCTCCTGGAGGAGGTGCTCCGGGATCCAGACCTGTTGCCACACGAGAAGAAAGCTACATCCAACATTTTAAGGTACACAGCATCCACTCAGAAACATCAGTGGGCTTCTGCTGGAGTCTTTATACCACCAGAGATATTAACTGATGTGGGCTGAGGTTGTGTTGAGGCTACTAAAAGCTCCTGTCTTGCCACAAGCTAAAATTACTAGCCTTGTTTCATCAGGGCAGAATGACAGAAAAATAAATGTGGCCAGGACCATGACTGTTGGCACGACCATAGGCAGGACTGTGACTGTTGGCAGGATCGTGACCACGCAGCAGTAACGCTCTCTTCTGCTCCCCAGTGCCCTTTCTCAAGAAGAACTCGACGACTGTCAGCTGAGGATCGAAGACATCCTGCAGATGGTCAGTATCTTTACTGAACAGACTCATGAAAGCCCGAGACTTAAAAACAGTCTTTGAGATGATTTATCTTCTGGTTGTGGTTCAGAGAAGCTGCCCCCTCTTAAACTTCATTGTGGTAAGAATAACGTAGTGCTCATAACGAAGAACCCCTTCCTGGTGAAGAAACAGCAGCTGTAGTTACTGTGGTGAACCCCCTCCATCAGCAGCTCTGTGTTTGAACGCATCTGTAGAGTTTCTGTTCCAGTGCTCTTGTACGGTACGATGACTTTGTTTTCCAGACGGAGAATCCTAAAGCGGAGTGTTTTGAGTCTCTTTCAGCCATGGAGCTGGCGGAACAGATAACGCTGCTGGATCACATCGTGTTCAGGAACATCCCATACGAGTGAGTACCTCATTCAGGGGATCTTTACCAAACGCTAGTGATGGGACAAACACTGGTGCGTCAGCACTGTGCCCAGCACACAACAGTGAAACCCTGTATTGGTGCGTCTATCACTTGTAGAAAACAAATCATGTGACTGATACAGGAACTGTGTCGTTTGGATGTTCCGCGCCAAATTGTGTTTATAAGCAAACCAACAGTATCAATACTGTTACAATTTTGGAAAAATAACCAGACAACATATCCACCCCTTTATCAACTCCCCCTTACATTTTTATGCTCACCACCTTCATCTGTGCCCTTTGCCTAAGGCAGGGGAGCTGGGGCCTCATGTACAAACGTCCGTAAGCCTCTTTCTACGCTCGCGGTCGGATGTTCAAAAAGTGACGTAAATGTGAAAAGTTGCGGTCCTTCACGCACACATCAAGTCTGGCGTACGCACATTTCTGAGGTTTTGTCCGTTGGCAACACTCACTGGCGATGCAGTGAATTCCAGAATATGAGGAAACGTGATATCAAAGATACTCTATACAGAAGATAGCGCATTACCGTTACTGCCAATGGTATGAAATGGTATACACTTCCTGTCTCCTAAGTGGGCGTGGCCGCCCCTCTCCCCACATCGTTTTGGAACATACAACACTAGATACAGGTGACACAGATACAGGAAACCGAACCGTAGTGGGCTGTCTCGTTTATTGAACGTTTCTGGTGATATCAACAATAAGTTCATTACCACACGTGAAGGAGAATTAACCACATGGTTTGAACATAAAACTAAAAGTTGGTGCAAAACGATGTAACCCACAAATCACGATTGCAACCTTAGTTCTGTTAGAGGAACCTGCTCATGCAGGATCGGGAGCGAGTCTTCAGGGACCACGTAGATCTGCTGGTCCAGGCCTAAGACTGGACCATCAGCTGGTTTAGGTATCAAGAGGATCCTTCTGGGTCTCTGTCGTGAACTGGACCAGCTGCTCCGGTTCAGACCAACATGATGCTTTCAGCTGGAGATGCTGACAAGTCGGAGATCTCTCAGTCGCCATGACGACCGTATGGGACGACTAATCGAGATAAAAGACAGAACCTAAAATATCCCATAACTGTGTCTGAACAGACAAACATTAAAACTCAATTTGCAGCAAAGAACGGGTTCTCTAAAGTTGTTTTTTAAGATAAAACTAATAAGTCACTGAAATATTGGTTGGTACGAACAGCCATACATGAATAAAGTTTTTATTGAAGGTTTAGGCAACTTTCAGAGTCTGATATTGAGTCGGCTGCAGGTGCTGCAGGACTCCAGGAAGTGTTTCTCCGGTTATGGAGGCCGGGACCAAGACTGGTCTCTCCTCCTGGTGATGGAGGCCGGGACCTAGACCTAGACAGCAACTTTGTTCTTTATTTCTCACATTTGCAGCTCGATATAATCACGTTGGAACAACTTGTCTTTATTATCTGCAGCGGAGGAATCAGATCGTGATGCTTCATGTTATAAATATGAGTTTATGTTGTTCAGATTGTTATACTTATGAGAGAGGTGATTGCGAACATCCACAATGCCAACTATAAGACTCAATACACGTGTACATTGGGCTTAATCCGTTAGTATATCATGTGTGACATTCACGATGGAATCCAAGCACTCTTTTACATGATCGCCTTGGAGCCAAGACACTTAAAAAACTTTTGTTCCTTAATAAAAATTCATAAATCAATCAAGTTTTAGTCTTTTATTTCATATGATTTAAAACTTAAGTTAACAAAATTCCATACGTACGTTAAAAATTTTAACTCTGAATTTTATTACAGACAAAATTGCTTTATTTTACATACATTTTATATCATTTTAGCATTTACACAAACAAGGTTTTAAGCAAATTTTAAACTCCTAACAACTTAACTCGGCAAACAAATTGAGCAAATTACATTATACAATAGTGAGATCATATTTTAAATATTTCACAGGCCAGTTTCAAGCGTGCAAGAGTTTCCACGGTCAGGGCCGCCGCAAGGGGTGTGTGCACCGTGCGACCGCACGGTGCCTCGCGCCCCAAGGGCCTCGCGCTATGGGCCGTTTTTTTTGTCATTTTTTTGTCATTTTTTCTTCTTTACCTTATAAATATCAACAGTCACGTTCCATTACAGACCTAAATGTGTACTAGTCTGTGCATATCAATAAATATATGTGCAATGATGTCTGTCTTGTTCAATACAACTGCGTCAGACCAAGCGCAGACACAAGGTGCTCTGATCCGGACAGGTGGAGTTGGAACAAACTGTCACACAATGTTGAGAGAACGAGACAGATTCAGGAAATTTCCATCAGGGAATGAAAAAAGAAAAAACTAAAGAAAATGGAAGAGTTTAATGCCTCTCTGAAAGGCTCGTTTGATAAATTTGTTACAAAAATCACCGATCCGACCGGGTCTCAAGCAGCCTCGGGGCCCCGCGTCGAGGCAAGAGATGACGATGAGGAAAGGGAAAGTATGCAATGCTTCATAATGAAACGTGTGTATGTGTTTGTATCCAGTATTTTGCTAATTGGAGAGTTAAAATTGCGCATATAGACATCCGATCCGACCCGAAAAACCCCAAAATTTCCCGGCCATTTCGCACAGGGCCTCGCAAATCTCCCAGACAGCTCTGTCCATGGTATTTTACTTTTGTTTACCTGCAATGATGGTAGGACTACTGCAGGGGTCACTATTGTGTGACCAACACAGTGTCAATACAGTGCCAATCCACTCCTTGAGGTATCATTGTCCCATCACTACCAAACGCCAACAAGTCTCGGTTCTGATTGGACCTTCTCTAAGAGGTGGATTTCTTTCCTCTGAGGACATTTCATGTTGAACTGGTGTTCAGACTCTGCAGTGCTCTGCAGCATCATCCAACTTCTGCTGAGCTTCAGTTGGTGGACAGACACCTTGACACCATCCTGGGGGAAGTTTTTATAGACTTAGGGAATGAATCCGTCCTGCCCCTGAGGGGCTCACAAACCCTTTCTCAGCCCTGCATCGGAGTAGTAACTGTGGCTGTGGAAGGAGGGAGTACATGTACAGTAGAGAGCAGCATTGGATGAAGCTGTGCGGAGCATGTGAGGACGTCTGACCGTCTGTGTTTCTGTCTTCCAGAGAATTCCTGGGGCAGGGCTGGATGAAGGTTGACAAAAGTGAGAGGACTCCGTACATCATGAAGACCAGCCAGCACTTTAACGATGTAAGACTCATCAGGGGTGCCATTTCTGAGCGTAGTAGGCTGTAGAGCAGGGGGACTCAATGATCCTGCTTTACACTGAAGGGTCAGTTCTAGGTCTGGTCCACACTTGCTGGAGTTTTTTGGTCGTGTATTTTGTCTGCACTGAAAGCTTGGACCTCCGAGCCCCGCATTTTAAAGAGGAATTGCTTTGAAAGCTGCAGTCTGGTTCTTGACCAGCAGAGGGCGACTCCTGGGAAAACACATCAACCGACCACAAGAACGTGACTACTTCTCACTTCATTTGTGACTTTATCAAACATTTACTTTCAGTTTATGCTATTTATTTATTTCTCTTGAAAAACAACAACAAAAAGCATTTTGTGTTTTATGTTGAGTGAAATAAAAACAGCAGGATACATTTATGTGAAAGTTAGTTCTCGCTTTGAAACCTGTTCTCTTTTTTTATGTGGAAAAAATAAAATAAAATAATCTGATCTCAGTGTCATAAAAATACAATCTTAGCAAACAATAGGAAAAAGAAACCCAAAGAGAGAATACATGTGGGTAATACTAAGTTCTCCCTCGCTGCTTCTGCAGGATTTGCAGTGTTGGGTGAACTCTACCCAACACTGCAAATCCTGAACCTGGTGGAGGATTTGTTTTTGTTTTCTGGCTTAATTCGTGTGAGATGAATGTAAATATGATTGGGTATATAAAAACACCTTTTTCTGCTCTGGAGCAGTGGCAGCGTTTGCTGATGGAAAACTGAGGAATCAGCAGTTTAAGCCGCAGTCTTGAGTCTTGAACCTTTTGAACATCCGGGTTTAGCCCACGAGCACGTTTACCAGATTATTAGCTGGGTTCATCTCCCTCCTCAGATGAGCAACTTGGTGGCGTCCCAGATCATCGCCCACACCGACGCGGGTTCCCGGGCCAGCTCCATAGAGAAGTGGCTGGCGGTGGCCGACATCTGCCGCTGCCTCAACAACTACAACGGGGTGCTGGAGATCACCTCGGCGCTGAACCGCACCGCCGTCTACCGGCTGAAGAAGACCTGGGCTAAAGTCTGCAGACAGGTCTGTTTCCCTCACCCTGAGCCCACTGGGACAACAGGCGGCCCTCTTCCAGGTAAAACCTTCTGTTTTTTTCTGCTTTCAGACAAAGGCGCTGATGGATCGGCTGCAGAAGATCGTGTCGTCAGAGGGCCGGTTCAAGAACCTCAGAGAGACCCTGAAAAAGTAACTGACTGTGTCAGAGAACGGGAGGGTTTGAACGCAGGGACGTGGTGGTGAGAGCCGGCTGACGTTTGTTTCTGTGTGGGCAGCTGCAACCCCCCCTGTGTCCCGTACCTGGGCATGTACCTGACCGACCTGGCCTTCATCGAGGAGGGGACACCCAACTTTACAGAGGAGGGCCTCGTCAACTTCTCCAAGATGAGGATGGTAGGAGAAACCTCTGATTGGAACCTCGTGCACTGTCATTATCTCGGCTGAGGGTTCAGGTTTAACCTTTTGATGACATAAGGAAGTCATGTGAGCTCGTTGCACCAGTGGTTAAACCTGCAACAGTGATCTCAGTTACTCTGTCCTCAGAAACGATGATACAGAACCCGAACCAGGTAAGTTCACTCGACTGACCACCAGGGGCTGGGCCGAGCTGAGGCTCCGCACTAAAACAGAAATAAACATATTTACAGTCTGGCATGAAAGACAGTTTCCATCTTTGTGGTTAGACTTAGCATCCACGACAACCGTACAGGTGAATGTTTACGTATCTGGGGCCTCATATAAAATGGACTGCGTAGGATTCATACTAAAAGTGCACGTACACCCAAAAGCCGAAAATGCCGGGCGCAAAAAAAAATCCGGATCAATAAAACGCAAGGTTCCCTTTATAAATCACAGTCCAGCTGGAAGATTGCTCAGCTGAATCCGCCTCATATCCCGCCCTCTACACGCCCACTTCATACCAAAAATTGTATGTTTTTGCATATGAATGAGCCTGCTGAGCATGCGCAGTGGCTTCCTGCGGCCTGTTTGGTTTCAGGATGAATGAGAGGTATCGAGCCACCGTGCCACTGAATTTCACTGAGATCTGAGATCGAGATGTTGTGGATGAGGTGGAGGACAGGAAAACTACATTATTTTGTGGTCACAGTAAAAGTAGAAAAATAAATAGTATAAAATACAGCGAGTGAATGGCAGCACGCCGTTGCTGCGCGGAACGCCGTGAGTGCCCCGGCGCAACAGTGGGGACATGCCCCCCGTCTTTTCAAAATCATGTTTTTGTCCCCCCCACTTTTTACAGTTTAAAAACCAACGGTAGGATCAGCCATTAATTGCCAATCATCGACACCCCCTGTGCGAAGACGATGCAAGTCTTGCGAGAACGGCGGCCCGGCAGACCCACTTCACCCCCCGCTCCCCCTCCTCCTCTCCCGTCTCCCCTCAGAGCTGCTCAGGGCTGATTTATGGTTCCGCGTCACCAACGCAGAGCCTACGGCGTAGGTGCGCATCACCGCGTACCCTACACCGTAGGCTCTGCGTCGTTTTAACGTGGAACCATAATTTAGGCTTACACCCGCACCTAAAGGTTTCATGCGCGCGTAAAACTCATTATATATAGGGGTGGGTTAAAAATATCGATATATCGATATTTTATCGATATACATGTGGAACGATTATCGATACATAAATCCAAGTATCGATTTAAATTTTTTATTTTTTTTTTTAATCCCGATTTTTTCCCCCCCCGCTTTATCACCCAGTGCTCCTTGCTAAGTCAGTCCTGGGAATTGCTCCCTCTACCAACCCCGGGAGGCCCTACACTGAGCTCAAGTCTCCTCCTTAACCTGAGGAGTGAGCATCTTCCGCTTCTTTCCACCAGTCAGGGTGAAGCTTCTCTGGCCGGACATAGCGATGGAAGGATCACGTTATTCCATTATTGTAATTAGAATATCGATATCGTATCGGAAATCGTATCGTCTTGGGACCTAGTGTATCGGAATCGTATCGTATCGGGAGGTCAGTGATGATACCCAGCTCTAATTATATATATAAAAAAAATCTGTGTCCCTTTAGGGAAGAAATGCTCTATGCTAAATGCTCTACGAAGCCCCTCATTTGTTCTGTCCTAAAGCGGTGAAGGAGGTTCCCGGCGTGTCCTGGCACCGCGGCTGCAGCAGCACCAGAGTCCTGACTGACGCTGTGTTTCACACACAGAGGAACACGATCAGCGCTATTTTATTATAAGTCTGATATATGCTGTGATATGTGATGACATTATTAAGAGTATGACATGAATCTGGCTTCATTTCACCACCTCACAGCCTGCATCGCCAGTTCCCCGTGTCTTAAGTAAATTCTTATGGGAGGGTCAGGGTTGCCGTAAAGATAAGCAGATTTTTCGGTTAGTTTTTTCTCTTTAGATCCCAGCCTTTGTAGAAGGCGGCTTCCGCATCTTTCAAGCCTTTTTTGTGCGCAAGCAAGCTTTATAGATGAGGCCCCTGATCAGAAGTGATTCATCTAAGCTGACTCTGCTCCCTTACACTTTAACACCTGTGGAAACACAAAGGTACTTTAATTCAGTTTCTGTGGAACACATGAGTAAATAGTGAACAGGTTTGAAGCTGGACAGCAGGTGGTACATCACCTGTCTTCATCTCTGCCTCTGCTGTCTCAGATCTGCCACATCATCCGGGAGATCCGCCAGTTCCAGCAAGCACCGTACAGGATAGAGCACCAGCCCAAGGTTCGTCCAGCCACATGCCTCTGAATCCACCATTTGTTATGTTTATTTTACCTGTGCAATATAGAATTATAATCCAACCAGTCCGTCTTCCTTCCTTCCAGGTGACTCAGTTCCTCCTGGACAAGTCTTTAGTGATGGATGAAGACACCCTCTATGAGCTGTCACTCAAGATCGAGCCACGTGTACCGCCGGGCTGATTTTATTCACAAAGAACACACATTAATGAAGCTCCAGATGTGCAAACGCTCCGTGGCACGCTGGTTTTCTTATGTGTAAAAGCTAATAGGTCATCTGGTCTTAAAGGGTCTCAGTATGACAAATACAACCTCAATGTACCGTTTCTTCACTGTGATAAAAAATTAGGGCAAAAAGAAAAAAAAGCTCTGTGGGTAATACTAAGTACCCCCATGAGTCCACAGCTGGAAGATCCACCTTTAGCAGCATTAAGTAGAAATTGTTTCCTGCATCACTTTGTCGGAATCTCGCATGGTTTTGGAGGAAACCACAGCAGCTCATCCGGGTTCAGGTCTGGACTTTGACCAGCTCGTTCCAGAACCTTGACTCTTTTATTTTCCATCATCCTGATGTGGATCTATTGCTGTGTTTGGGATCATCTCCTGTCACCTGACCCAGTTTCAGGTCAGATGTCCTCACATGGGTCTCTAGAAGACTCTGGTCTACAGATGAGATCATGGTCCACTCAGTGACTGGCAGGTGTCCTCATCCAGACCAGAATCCCTCCTCCACCGTGCTTGACAGTGTGTCTGAGTTGTTTCTGCTGGTTTCCCCCAAATATGGAAGACCAAACATGTCCACGTTAGTCTCATGTGTCCAGAGGATATTGTCCTAGAAGTCTCCTGGTTTGTTCAGATGCAGGTTTGTGGACCTTAAGCTTGAGTTATGGTTCTGCGTCAAAACGACGCCGTGCCTGCGGCGTGTGGTTTGCGTAGACGCAGACCACACGCCGTCACTGACGTGCACCTCCCGAAAATTGTAACTACGCGTCGAGGCGACGCAGACCACACGCAGACCGAGAGGGCTGTGATTGGTTCGCTTGGAAGCAACGCATTTCCGGTTTCGGTTCCGGTTTGAAGCAGTCGTGAACTTTCAGCGCTCTTTTCTTCGTGTATGTGTGATTTTTTTTGTTTGTGTTTTTTTTGTTTTTTTGCACAATAGTTGTCCTTATCTCTTTGATTCACTGTGACCGGAAAAAGTTGGGGGGTACTGCACCGCAGCGAAATGGAGTGACG
The DNA here is from genome assembly GCF_033807715.1 of Cololabis saira. Taxonomy (NCBI): domain Eukaryota; kingdom Metazoa; phylum Chordata; class Actinopteri; order Beloniformes; family Belonidae; genus Cololabis; species Cololabis saira. The sequence continues at coordinate 21,936,911 of NC_084597.1, forward strand.
GAGAAGTCCGAAGGGTTCACGACAGCGTCACGGCGACGGCGTGTGCTCTGCGTTGGTTTGACGCAGAACCATAATTCAGGCTTAAGTCCTGCTTCCATGTTGTTCTTAGACAGAAGAAGGTTTTTTTCTGGAAACTCTTCCAGACAAACCATCCTGTGTCGGTCTTCTTCTCGTTTCTTCTTCGTCTGTCGTGGACTTGAAAATCCAACTTCCTCTGGTAAATGTGCTGGAATGTCCACTGGGATGGTCGGTGACAGTCTTGAATGTTGAATGTTTTCTACTCGTGAATAATCATTCTCAATGTTGAAATCTCAACTCGAAATAGTCTGGAAATGGTTCTATAACCATTTCCAGACTGATATGCGGCAACAGTTGCTCCTTTAAGACCATTGCTGATGTCTTTTACTCTTTGCTTTGCATTAACACACACCTGAATCCTCCAAAACATGTCATCAGATCATCTGCGGTCATCTGAGGTCGGAACACGTGCTGGTGGTCAGCAGAACTGGCTGCGGCTTACCTTTTTAAATCCTATGAACTCAGTAAGGGGGTACTTGTCATTGCCCACATGATTGTTGTTGATGATAAAAGACTTGCAGGTTGTATTTGCACAGTATTGAGACCCGCTGTGGTTTATTGTGTGTTTGCACATGACAAAGCATATTCAGGAGAGGAGGTTTAACTTCTACACGTTATTGTACAGTTCAGCCAGTGCGCGTAGGAAACTCAGGGGAACATGTGCCTTGTAGTCTGCAGATCTGGATGAACATTTATTGACGAGACTGTCCTCTTTGTCCCACGGGTAGAAACCCTCTGAACGTGGCACCTGAACATTGCTGCTATCACTCTATAAATACGAACAATCTGGCTCTGTAGTCTTCACCTCGGTGACGTACCACTAATATTTATATCTGCCAACGTTAACAAATAAAATGAAAATGCAATACATTTCATAAATCCACCTTCCCCACGGTGGCCCTGATGGATCTGAGCTGAACCGGCCGGTCAACGACTGACAGATATAAATGTTGAACGGAGACACAAAACAGCAGTTTTGTAATAATTCATCTTTAGTGGCTCGTCTGCTTCTTTGTGGCATTGATGCTCACAGGAGATGTCAGCTTCCAGCTCAATCGTCTTTAATCACCTGATAAGATTAAAGGTTAATGGTGCAGTTTGTGTTTTATCACGTTTCAAGAAAACAAGTCTTGTTTTAAGTCACTCTATGTAGCAGTACCACCTCTGACCACATGGGGGCGGTGTGTCACCTCGACGTTCAAGTGTTAGCTGCATCACGGCCATCACCATTCTTGTCAACGAGGGCGGTCTCACCGGAGGCACCGGGGCCGGTTTAGAGGCAACGCCACAGTGACCGTCTGCTTGGCTCTGGTAAAGGTTGTGGCGTGTTTCATTTGGTGTTCTGCCTCTGCAGATCCACAAGAATGTGGTTGATTTAAAAAAAGAAAGGTTGCTGCAGCACTCCCACTGCTGCCGGGAACCTGGCACCGTTTACCTGGGTATGAATGCAGCTCACTTGGGTCGGTGTGACGCAGCAGAATCCCTCCACAGCAGCTGTCAGTCAACAGCCAGTCTGACGCATTGCGTTTGAGGTGTGTAAGCACCGCGACCGAAATTTGACCCAAGTACTGGGCGTGCTCTTATATTGGAGCCAAAAAGGCTCCCGTACACAGCTGAATTGTGTATTTTGGGTTGTGATGCAGCAAATAAACAAATATGTTTCGTTTGTCTAGAGTGATACAAACTGTACAATGTGGACAAAAATGGGTCAAGACGTAGCTGTTGTGGCACCATATTTTTCAGCTCTTTGCTTCGGGCTGGTCATCATGGAAACATGATGCTTGGACTCGAGAGATAGTGACCAATCACACCACTCGCCGTTGTCTCGTGGTTTCTTTAACCATTTGGGCTAAAATTAGAGGAAACAAATAATACGATGTCCTCCGGTGCGACCTGAGGACGCGCCAACATGTCAAAACGACCAGAGACGTGACACAGTGCACGTCTAGTGGGACACAGTGGTATTACAGAATGTGACGGACTGTCTCCACTCAGTAGCACAGTGTTATCAGTGACTCTACTGCCAATCTAAGAGAAGAGGTATCACTTTAACATATTCTCAAACATAAAACATGTTCATCCTGCTTGATAATCAAATCGTCTTTTCAGTTTTTAATACTCATTTTTTACACAAATGTTTCTGATCCACATTTTTTTTTAATTTAAGCCAGAAAAAGCTTCTTACATGCAGTCACACAATAAAGTGTTTCTTTGACATGCATCACATCGATCATCAGTTCCTGTCCATGTGATTATTTATCATAGATAAACCCCTGTCACTGTACTCGTAAACTAGTCACATATTTTGCACTATTGATTTTGAGTCTATTGAATGTCAATAGACTGTAAAGTTGTTTATCACATGAATATAGCATGATTGTCCTGGAAACCATCCTTGTAGAAGACTGTTACAGATTAGTTTTTGGGTATTTTTCCCCGCTCCTGATGTCAGGAAGCTTCTAACGTTAGTGTTATTTAGACTTGTGCTGTCTGACACTGCTGCCCACTCTCAGACTCAAGTTGTACGCCAATACTTTTCCATGCATTTCTATGTGTATTGTACAGATATTTACACTCACAAGGATTCAAAATAAAACTTGAAAAAGGACACTGTAATGTTGCAGATTACTGTCAAAATCAATGAAAGGAGATTATAGGACCATGAATGGCGTTGTAAGATGATTGTAACTTCTGGGTCTGTGGCACGTAGTCAGTGACGTCACCAGGGGGTGGCCAAGGGTGGCCACGGCCCCCCCTACAAATTTGCTGGCCTCCCCACTGGCCACCCCTACGGAAGAGTATTAGAGCCAGGCAGGAGAAAAATAAAAATAATATTTTAGAGGAGGAAGATTTTTTTTTTTCATTATGCACTTCGAGAAAAAAGTCAAAATGTCGAGAAAAAAGTCAAAATGTCGAGGAAAAAGTCGAAATGTAGATATTAATGTTGAAGTAGAATTTCGAGAAAAAAGACGAAATGTATTTCAACTTTATTCACAAAATTGTATTTCAACATTAATCTCAACATTTCGACTTTTTTCTCGAAGTGCACAATAAAAAAGAATCTTCCCCTCTCAAATATTTTTTCTCTTGCATGGCCCTAATACTCTTCCGTAATAAACCCAAGTATATCAGTAGGCATTGTTTTAAGTATTTCTGAGCCCTTATACTACAACAGTATAATACAATCCTGTAATGACGGCTTTTAGTTTTGGTGTCCACCCCAAGAATTTAAGTGGCCCCATCTGGCCCCCCCTATGAAACATTTTTGGAGGCGCCCCTGCACGTAGTTCGTTGCAGTTTTAATGTTGTGAATCATATTTACATTTAAGAGTCAAGCAGGGGATAAAATTAGTAAGAGAGCAACATGGTTGTTGGAGAGAAAACACTCATCATTCAACTCAACATTCATGAGATAAAGCAAGGTCCTATTGCTCGCACATAGTTGTTTAACATTCATAAGATAAAGCAATGTTAAATATAGTTGATTAACAATAAGGACGTCTTGGCATAAGCAGGTCGTCTTGACATGAGCACATTTTCCTTCTAACAATGGTGATGGTGAGGTGTGTAGTAGGTGTAACAGAGTAGATGTAACGGAGAAGTTTTATGTAGAAGTTGGACTATTCCCAGGTTGGAAGGAGAAAACCTAAATTAGCAGCATGATCAAAACTTGTACACTAAAGCTACTGTAGGAGCATCAGCGAAACACAGCGGTTATCTCCGATGTCCCTACTGAAGCAACAAGACGTCCTGGTGTAGATGTCCTCCGGCCTGAGTCGCTGCAGGACGCCTCCAAGTGGATGTCCGCTGGAACCTAGTCGGTCCAACTAAGATGCTTGACTGCAGATACCAGCATGGGCTCTGTTAGTCCTCGTTTCAGCTTCACAAACACCCATATTCAAATAAAGAAATATACGGTCGAGCCCCAGCATTCCAGGTTCTGGGTTAGGAGCCATCCGGAAAGCATCCTCGGCCAAAGGTTGCGGACGTGCAGTTATTTCCATTCAAGTGTCTGGTAGTTACCACAACCCGGACCACTGAGAGTCTAAACCAGACTACTTACTTCTGTTTCTGTTTCTCCTCATTATTATTTCTCACCTCGTTGTTTTTCAATCATAATTTTACTCCACTGTAAAGTACCTAGCTCCATGTTTTGGCTTTTAAATGAAATGTTCTGGATGAATACACTCGACCATGACCTTGAGTGTTGTGACTTTATGAAGGCGATTGACACCGTTGTTTGGCTCTCTGAACTACGCTCTGAAGCATGAGACACAAACACTTCTCACTGAAAGGTCCAGTGTCCACTAACTCTTGAGGACACCTGAACCGGAGAACAACCAGAACCTCTGCAGCCGTCTGTAGTAGCAGTGTTTAAAGCTGGCCCTGTACTTTCTTGTGTTTTCTTGGAGCCGCAGAGTGTTTTAGTGTGTGAGAACTCTTGGAGACAGAAAACGATCATGTAAGAATATCAAGGTCAAACTGGACCATGATACCGGACCCCCGGTGGTCATGGTGCTGCATGGGTGGTCCGAACCGCCATTGGTTCATAACTGTCTGTGTCTGAACTTATGATTGGACCCCAGTTTTTGATCTCATGTGGAGGGGTGGAGCCAGTTTGAGAGGAGACTGAAAAGCTTTTTGACGGCAGCCTTCAGGCAGAAGGCAGCAGCTTTCATTCAGGTAAGCTCCCCTCTTTTCTCATGTCTCTTACGCGTTTTGACCATTTTAGGCTCTGTTTTCAGCAATATTGTTCAAAGGTAAACTTAAATGTTTCTGGGTTTACATGAACTCTGGAATCAGAATGCATGTGGCTGAAAAAGAGCCTAAACCCCTCAAAGGTGGTTCTAGTTATCAAGTTAAAGAGTTCAGGAGAAAGGTACGGTCCTTCAACTGTGGTTTTATGGCGTCATTTCAACAACAAGACAGTTTCTGTGTTTCTTCTGGTTGTCTGGTCTTCTGCTTCTCCTGCCCTCTGTCCCCCCATGGCATGAGCCTTGTGAGGTTCTGGTCTTGTGACCCCTGCAGAATGTCATTGTGCATGTGAGCCAGAAGGGGCTTTGGTTTTGGCACAGAGTCCCTGGATCCGCACGTCCGCCCCGGGTCTATAAATAACGCCACCACTGACCCAGAGAAAGAGCAGCCTCCAACCTGCACGGAGAAAGGAAAAAAATAGTCATGGAGGGAGATAAAAGCAGCAGAGGGAAATCATGTGGCTGACCAGGTGACTCCCGAGGCATCAGTTCACTTTGTCCAGATCTGAAATTGTTCCCCCTCTGACCTGGATCACTGGGAGAGATGACACCGTTCCAGCTTCCCTCCATATTAGGGTGCAGCGTCACAGACACTTTGTGGCTGTGCTGTGACCTTCCAGGACCTCCAAGTGGGTCTTCAAGCTCAAGATGGTTCTGAGCAGCTCTGTCAAAAATAACTGAATCCAGAGACAAAAGAAGAACCAAGGAAACACTGAGACCTGAAGTCAGAATCCCAAATCCCTGGCGATTTTTAGAAATAGGGCTGTTCGATTAATCGATTTTAAATCGTAATTGCGATTATGTAATTAGAACGATGTTAAAACGTGAAAATCGTAAAATCGATTTTTCACCTTTTTTTTTTTTTTATTTATTTATTTATTTTTTACCTTGTCTGCACACATATTAATGATTGATGGAAATACCTCTCAATACCTGCGACAAGTGCCCCATCAGAGAGGCTCTTTAGTGTAGGAGGGGGCGTTGTAACATGCCACCGGGCATCCCTCAAGCCAGATGCGGTAGACCGGCTCGTGTTCCTTGCAAAAAACTTGCAAATGTGAACAGCAAATGTAATGACTGACATTACACATTCTACCTCCTTCATGGGTTGCATTATTATTTAGCATGCAAAGACCCAGTTTAGTTTAATTAGAAAATGTCTTGTTTTATTTAATTGGAAATATAACTTACTGTATGTTTGCAAGTGCTGATTTGCTGATTTTTTTTTTTCCCCAGAGATAAAACTTTATATTTTATTATATTTTTTAAAACTTTTTTTCAACTTATTTTACAGAGTTTTGCACTTTATTCATTCATTTTTGGTTTAGTAAGAGCAAAGTTTGCACTTAAAGCCCAATGGGGCAAATGTTCAATAAAAAAACAGCATATTTGAAATCATTTCTTTGCCTTTTGTCAATTCACAAAATAATCGTAATCGAAAATCGGATTTTGAGAGAAAAAAATCGAGATTTTATTTTTGGGCAAAATCGAACAGCCCTATTTAGAAACATCTATATTTGTGTATATATATATATATTCATCAAGACAAATGTTTGCCGGCAGAGCCGCAGCTGCCATGGATCGGCTGAAGAAGCCAGAAATCACGGCAAATCATTTCAGGATTCTTCCATCTATCTTTAGTTAGATCCAGTTAGCCCCAACGGTTACCAGCGGTTACAGGAGCTAACTGGCGAACCGCTTTTTCCATCATCCAAACTACCTTCCACCCTTTCAGATTGATTGATTGTGCTCGCACCTCTGCCGTGACGCACTCCTGAGAGGCCCCAAACCCAGAGACCCGGGTCAATTAGCCGATCGTCGGCTTATTGAGCATCCGCTCCGACATTAGCTCTGACATTACTCGTTTAAAAATGTAGTTTTAGTGTTGACATCTGAAATGAGGATGGATGGAGGAGTGCTCGTCCAGGATGCTCGATCCAAGCTGAGCCCCACTTTCTACTGTCAATGAAAGCAAAAGGAAGAAAGTTCATGGCGTCTACATCTAACACACTTCTTTATCACAAATACAACAGGGGTGGGCATGCTAGAGGCAGGGGATGGCGTTCTTCAGCAATGTAACTTTGAGTAATAGTGGTCTCTACTTATCCATCGCCAAGTACACAAACTGAAACTCAGAGGACTCCCGCCTCCAGTCACAACGTGCTCTTTGGGTTCACACCCTAATTACTGTATAAGTCAGAGCAGAACTTTTTCTACGCTCAGCAACTCAGCATCTCAGCTAGTTCATCGTTCCAGTTTGGTTCTTTATCCATTTATTCTCCTTCTTCACAATGTTCTTTAATTAATAGGCAGTTGGCAAATGAAATTGGTGCACTACCACAACTAGATGGCATGGAATAGTAATTTGCAAAGTCAGTGGATCCTACTAAGTCCATCACTCAAGAGCTAAAAAGGTCGGACGAGTTTGGCTCAGTTAAATTCCAGTTTCCTTGGCTTTTACACCAGACCTTGGCTAATGGAAACCCACGTTGCCAGTGAGGTTGTGTAGACCTGGCCACATATCCACCAGGCATGACCCAATTCTTCATTTTATTTGGGCCTTTAGGCCACACCTGGTTCTCACAACAGTCTCCATATCCCACGTCAAACCTATCTTGAGTACGAGAGTCTTAGTACGAGTCTCTGGCTCATACGCATACCAAAACACAAATGTGTCCACACAGACCTCGGCAGTGCCGTAACTGATAAGAGTGGTAGTCTCCTGTCAAGTTTTAACAACAGGGAACTTCTAAGTCAGGACTTCTGTGAATTTACTTTAAAACTGAAAGTTTTCAATTCAAATTACCGTATTTTCTGGACTATAAGCCGCACCTGTATATAAGCCGCATCCGCTCTATTTAAAAAAAAAAGATATGCAAGCCGCAGATATTTATGTTGTTAGATTAGATATTTACTACATGTACAGAAGGATTTTGAACTGTAAATGATGTACATGTTTGTACCTAAATAGATCCTTTCCTAACAGTGTCTTTTAACACGGCAGCAACTTTGCTGATTAAAACTGGACAAAACCAAGAGAAAATAACCGGTATTTATTTATCTATTTATCTATTTGAAATCTGCTTCTACCTACTTCTATCTGCTAAAGAAGAAGTAGTGTATTCTTCTTTGCATTTATTTTGTCTTAGTTTTGATTCTAATTCCGGTTAGCACTCCCCCTAGCGGTGGAAGAAAAATCCACAGAAAAGCCGCACCTTTGTATAAGCCGCATGGTTCAAAACCCATGAAAAAAGTAGCGGCTTATAGTCCAGAAAATACGGTATATAATTTCAACCAAATGTTGTTTTTTAAATATTGGTACAAAATCATGTGTGGCTAATTCGCTCTATTTTTTTTTAGTTCTTTTTCTACTGAGATACTCGAGTTACCCATCTAGAAGAAAGATGGCAAACTCTTTCAGGCGTCTGGTCTCCGGCCGAAACACTGCCATGCTGATGGCCAGCTTGGGAGCAGGAACCTTGGCCACTGGCTTCTTGTTGAACGAGAACAGCTCTCTTCTAGCGGACACAAAGAAGAAGCTCTATCCTCCCAGGTAAGACAGGCCAGAATCTCAGGCTGGTGAAGAACAACTGGACTGTGAAGTCTTCTGCAGGTTTCTGAAGCGTGCTTTTGAAGCCTTTTCTTTTGTAATGCTGCTCGGTGTCGAACGTAAATACAATGGACTAAGTGTGGGTCACGTAACCCGTTGGTTTCTGAAGAACCGTTTTGAAGCCTCTTTGTCTTCCCACTGTGAGCTATAATGTTGCCAGGGAAGCTAAAGGGGACACACCCACTATATGTCAATCAAAGTTAACTGTGGCTACCAGCTCGTTAAGTATCAACAGAGCCGCAGGCAGACGTTTACAGCAGAATAACCACATTTCAGGTGTTGCTTCTTTGGCGAAATCAAAAATCACTGCTGCATTTAGCCGGCGCTTCATAGGACGACGATGACTGATGAAGTGATAATGGCTAGATACCGACTGAGGCAACTGTCAATTGAAAGCTACACCTCGTATTAGACTAGAGTTGCCACCTTTCAGAAATAGAAATGGGACGTCCTGATTTCAGCAGCGCAGGAGCCAAAAAAAAGCCCCAAAACTTCTAAACTGAATAAAAATGTGTTTATTTTATATGAAAAAACAAAATGCTTTGATTTAAAGTTTAAAGTGCTTTAATAGCATTGAACTTGCATGACTGTACAGACAGACAACCATACTAGCAACTGAAATATCCTCCTATGCTACTGTATGTCCATATCAGCCCAGATGTAATATAGCCTACAGGTGAAGAATATGGTGTAAAAGTAAATTTATTTCAATAATTCAACTAGAATATGGTGTAAAAGTTCATTTATTTCAATAATTCAACTAGAATATGGTGTAAAAGTTAATTTATTTCAATAATTCAACTAGAATATGGTGTAAAAGTTAATTTATTTTAATAGTTCAACTAGAATATGGTGTAAAAGTTAATTTATTTCAATAATTCAACTAGAATATGGTGTAAAGGTTCATTTATTTCAATAATTCAACTAGAATATGGTGTAAAAGTTCATTTATTTCAATAATTTAACTAGAATATGGTGTAAAAGTTCATTTATTTCAATACTTCAACTAGAATATGGTGTAAAAGTTAACTTATTTCAATAATTCAACTAGAATATGGTGTAAAAGTTAATTTATTTCAATAATTCAACTAGAATATGGTGTAAAAGTTAACTTATTTCAATAATTCAACTAGAATATGGTGTAAAAGTTAATTTATTTCAATAATTCAACTAGAATATGGTGTAAAAGTTAATGAAAATACGGTACAAATCGTGTCCCGTATTAGTTCAATACGGGACGCAACATTTTTTTCTCAAATAAAGGACAATTCCGTATTTTACGGGACGGGTGGCAACCCTATATTAGACATACATTTATTGGTTAGTAAAAATTCCCCTCACGTGGTACAAAAAACTTCACCCGTCTCAGAGTTGTCATGGAAGTGAGATCTTACTACGGAGACCAATCCTGTGCTTTGTCCTGGGCTGTAAATGTGTTTAATTCTGCTGTAAAGTTTGACATTTTAACTTGGGCGTCAATAACTCAGGCCTGGATCCAGCCCCTAGAGGTCAGTAAATGACCTGCAGGCCTGGATCCAGCCCCTAGTGGTCGATAGAGGAACCCTGGTTCCTTCACTACCAGGTTTGTGTCAGACTACTGAGCTAAATGTTGCATCTTGAACATTCCGTACTGTAGTTATGGGCCTTGACTACACAGGGAGCAGCCGTGTGCTTCACATGACTGACTTAAATGTGATATTAATACACAAATGATGACTTATTGACATTTAGATGATCAGTACTGTATCAGCAGGCTGCAAGTATAAATATATCTTGCAGCATGAAATGGTGACAGGGGTCATGGCAGATGTACTGGAAAGTCCTGCAGGATCAGTGACGCTCTCAGGTTTCAGCTGAGTTACCTTTCACTCACTTTCACTTAAGCTTGTAACACTATTTGTAACCCTCCCCCTATCTTCCTGCCCTCCTTACGCACTCCAGATGGTTGGTAATTGAAAGGTTAGTCTTGACCCCTACAGATCGGGGGGGGGGGGGGGTCCAGTTGTCAGTTATTCAGATCATTCTCCTTCATTATAACACCTGGTACATCTGGATCCAAACCCAGTTCCTCTACCGACCACTAACAATGTTGATTGTTATGGACTACGCTCTAATGATCATTTATTGCTTTCTGTTCCATGTGTGCGCACAGAGCAAGGAAAAAGAGCATTCATATACTCTGCCCCTTATACGTGGAACAAACTTCAAAAGGATCTAAAAATAACAGAACTTATTCCACTGAGCGAGTTTAAGTCCAGAATGAGTGCACTTGAAACAGCATCTCTGTTTTGTAACTGTTTAAAATTATTTCCATTTTTTGTCTCATTTGATTTTATTTGATTTTAATATTTCATATTACACCTCTGTAAATTTTAATATTTGAAATCTTGTGCTGCCTCTTGGCCAGGATACCCTTGCAAAAGAGATTTTTAATCTCAATGGGTTTCTTTTCCTGGTTAAATAAAGGTTAAATTAAAAAAAAAAAGGTCTGGATCCAGGCCTGCAGTACCTTAACTTTTTTTTAATCTGATAACATTTTATAAAACAATGAATAATTAAGGATTTGTTCTTTTGACTGAAACTGACCATTTAAAAGGGTATACAATTAAAAAAATCTCTCCAATTCTTCTACTGCAGTGCTGACTTTCCTGACCTGAGGAAACACAACAACTGCATGGCTACATGTCTGACTCCGGCCATTTATGCCAAACTGAGGGACAAGCTGACCCCCAACAACTGGACCCTGGACCAGTGCATCCAAACCGGGGTCGACAATCCTGGACACCCTTTCATTAAGACAGTGGGCGCTGTGGCCGGTGACGAGGAGAGCTACGAGGTAACAGCACACAGTTTCAGGATAGAGCTGATTCAGAAAGACTGGGTTAACACAGGTGTTCCTCAATGATATGTGTTTGGGTCATTTTTCTATGAATAAATAACTCTTTCTACTTTAAAATTTGAAATATTCTGGAATACAGGTCTACTGCTATGAAATTGATATCTTTTTCAAACTCTCCATCGGTACTGAACAGGGTTATAATAGTTTGAATTTTTCATTTTAGTTTAGTTTTATTTCGTTTTGACTTCTTCTCCTTCAATTCAGTTAGTTTTAATTCGTTTTTAGTGTGGGTTTGCTAGTTTTTATTAGTTTTCATATTTTCAAAAATGCTTAGTTTTAGTTTAGTTTTTATTAGTTTTAGTTTTGACGTCACGGACCGTGAGGCGTTAAGGTGCCATAGCTGCCAGCGGAATAAATTGATCATACCAAGAGGCTTATATTGACAGGGACGAAAACTGAGGAAATCATATCTATAATTTCAGTTCGTTTTAGTTAGTTTTCTAAACATGCAATATAGTTTCAGTTAGTTATCGTTTTGTCTTTTAATTTTCGTTTTTATTTAGTTCAGTTAACGAAATTGTTTTTTCAATTTTAGTTTTCGTTATTTCGTTCGTTTTCGTGAACGATAATAACTCTGGTACTGAAGTCAGTGGGTGGATTTACCGGGCTGCACGTAGCTGTATGTACTTTTACTATCAGGTCTTACCACCAATGACTTTACTGTTACCTTCAGGTTTTTGCCGAACTATTTGACCCCATCATCAAAGACAGACACAATGGCTACAACCCCAGAACCATGAAACATCCCACTGACCTGGATTCTTCCAAGGTTGTAGCTCCACCACCCTTCCTAATATATTTGACTCTTACTAATAAAGCAGAGTTTACAAAGTGTTCTCTTTCTTCCCTCTACCTCCAGCTAACCCACGGTGTGTTCGATGACCATTATGTTCTGTCATCCCGTGTCCGGACTGGTCGCAGCATCCGCGGACTGAGCCTACCCCCAGCCTGTTCAAGGGCTGAGCGTCGTGAGGTGGAGCGGGTGGTGGTGATGGCTCTGGCCGGTCTGAAGGGTGACCTGGCTGGACGCTACTACAGCCTGGGAGACATGACAGACAAGGAGCAGCAGCAACTTATTGATGTGAGTTATCGATAGCCCAGAGTCACAAGAAAGGCTCACTTTTTGTCTCTTACACCGACCACCGACTAGACAACTGCAAGAACTTTAGAAAGGTTTTTAAAGGGCTAACCTTTCAGAGCACTCATCTTACAATAGCCTACAGAATAAAAACAATGCAACATTAAATAGACAAAATTAATAACACATTTACAGAGACTAAAATCAGAACCTTGGGAATTAAAATTAGTGAGCAGCAAGTCAACATAAAATCATTTCAAAGAAGGAAACATGCAGACAGAGTGATGTTATTGATATGAGACTCAGACTATTAACCTGAGAGGAAGAACTCATGAAAGCGTTGTAAGTGGCCATGGAAAGACTGTCACAGTGGATTTAGTATCAGTGAGGAGAACCTTGGTTTTATGACTGTTAAGTTTGAGAATGCTACTGGAGAACCAGGCCTTTATTTCAAGAAGAATGGAGGTTGGTTTAGGAGAGAGGAACGTCTGAATATGACCCTTGTAGACTTTCACAGCAGTGGAACCAAGTGTTAAACTAAATATGGGCAAGAGAAGGTAAATCAATGAAGTGAAGGGCCCCCAGGACAGATCTCTGAGGAACACCACCAGTGACTGCAGATGGATGAGATTTAAAAGTTGTAAACTGAATGAACATAACAAAATAAGTCACACTTTTGACTTACGATTTTGAAAAGACTGGAGATCTTACAGGGTCACTAGTTAGGCAACTACAAACAAATCAAAGGACACCAATGCTTCTGATTGTTGACTCACATTACACGATA